>NC_092370.1:121761587-122080515 GCF_030028105.1 Mobula birostris | reverse complement strand
GAAGGGACTGCTTTATGCCAAGAATACTCCAAACATAGTTAAAACTACTCATTAGTTTTAAATATAACTACATATATACACACAGTAACATAATATTATTATAACAGTTCATTTTTTATAATAGGCCAAAGAGCCTAATTCTGCTCCTATATCTTATGGTCTTCATTTCTTCACAAGAAGCTCCCATAAATAGCAATGTATCAATACCCAAGTGAGCAGTTTTAATAATGTTGAATGAATGAATATTGGCTAATATTGGCCAAAACAAACTAAACAGATAGTTTACTTCTTCATCTCCTTCAGATCCCATCGTCAGCTCCTGGGTCCTCAAGAGGCTCCATCTTCCTCTCACCCCAAACCTCCCCTCTCCATTGACACCCCCAGCCTCCCCCCCTCCCCCCTCTGATCCCAGCTGTCATCCGTGCCGGGTCTTTACCATCCCCTCCGACCTTCAACTGTCGGAGGCAGAGCGCTCTGTCCTCAGTAAGGGCCTCACCTTTGTCCCCCTTCGCCCACACCTCAGTGAGTTCCGTGTTCGCCATGATGCGGAACTATTCTTCCACCGTCTCCGTGCCTACTTCTTCAGCAAGGACTCTTCCACCCCCACCGATGACCCCTTCTCCCGTCTTCAACCCTCCTCTTCTTCATGGACACCCCGCTCTGGTCTTCTGCCTCCTCTGGATCTCTTTATCGCTAACTGCTGATGGGACATCAACCGTCTCGACTTCACCGCACCTTGTCCCCATTCCAACCTCACTCCTTCCGAATGCTCTGCTCTCCACTCCCTCCGCACTAATCCTAACCTTATCATTAAACCCGCCGATAAGGGGGATGCTGTTGTAGTCTGGCGTACTGACCTCTACCTTGCCAAGGCACAGCGACAACTCGCGGATACCTCCTCCTATTTACCCCTCGATCGTGACCCCACTAAGGAGCACCAGGCCATTCTCTCCCACACCATCACCGACTTTATCCGCTCAGGGGATCTCCCATCCACTGCTACCAACCTTATAGTTCCCACACCTCGCACTTCCCGTTTCTACCTCCTACCCAAGATCCACAAACCTGCCTGTCCTGGCCGACCTATTGTCTCAGCTTGCTCTTGCCCCACCGAACTCGTTTCTGCATACCTCGACACGGTTTTGTCCCCCCTTGTTCAATCTTTTCCTACCTATGTTCGTGACACTTCTCACACTCTTAAACTTTTTGATGATTTTAAGTTCCCTGGCCCCCACCGCTTTATTTTCACCATGGATGTCCAGTCCCTATATACTTCCATCCCCCATCAGGAAGGTCTCAAAGATCTACGCTTCTTTTTGGATTCCAGACCTAATCAGTTCCCCTCTACCACCACTCTGCTCCGTCTAGCGGAATTAGTCCTTACTCTTAATAATTTCTCCTTTGGCTCCTCCCACTTCCTCCAAACTAAAGGTGTAGCTATGGGCACTCGTATGGGTCCTAGCTATGCCTGCCTTTTTGTTGGCTTTGTGGAACAATCTATGTTCCGTGCCTATTCTGGTACCTGTCCCCCACTTTTCCTTCGCTACATCGACGACTGCATTGGCGCTGCTTCCTGCATGCAAGCAGAGCTCGTTGACTTTATTAACTTTGCCTCCAACTTTCACCCTGCCCTCAAGTTTACCTGGTCCATTTCCGACACCTCCCTCCCCTTTCTAGATCTTCCTGTCTCTGTCTCTGGAGACAGCTTATCCACTGATGTCTACTATAAGCCTACTGACTCTCACAGCTATCTGGACTATTCCTCTTCTCATCCTGTCTCTTGCAAAAACGCCATCCTCTTCTCGCAATTCCTCCGTCTCTGCCGCATCTGCTCTCAGGATTAGTCTTTTCATTCTAGGACGAGGGAGATGTCTTCCTTTTTTAAAGAAAGGGGCTTCCCTTCCTCCACTATCAACTCTGCTCTTAAACGCATCTCCCCCATTTCACGTCCATCTGCTCTCACTCCATCCTCCCGCCACCCCACTAGGAATAGGGTTCCCCTTGTCCTCACCTACCACCCCACCAGCCTCCGGGTCCAACATACTATTCTCCGTAACTTCCGCCACCTCCAATGGGATCCCACCACTAACCACATCTTTCCCTCCCCCCCCTCTGCATTCCGCAGTGATCGCTCCCTACGCAACTCCCTTGTCCATTCGTCCCCCCCATCCCTCCCCACTGATCTCCCTCTTGGCACTTATCCGTGCAAGCGGAACAAGTGCTACACATGCCCTTACACTTCCTCCCTTACCACGATTCAGGGCTCCAAACAGTCCTTCCAGGTGAGGCAACACTTCACCTGTGAGTCGGCTCTGGTGATGTACTGCGTCCGGTACTCCCGATGTGGCCTTTTAGATATTGGTGAGACCCGACGCAGACTGGGAGACCGCTTTGCTGAACATCTACGCTCTGTCCGCCAGAGAAAGCAGGATCTCCCAGTGGCCACACATTTTAATTCCACATCCCATTCCCTTTCTGACATGTCTATCCACGGCCTCCTCTACTGTAAAGATGAAGCCACACTCAGGTTGGAGGAACAACACCTTATATTCCGTCTGGGTAGCCTCCAACCTGATGGCATGAACATCGACTTCTCTAACTTCCGGTAATGCCCCACCTCCCCCCCGTACCCCATCTGTTACTTATCTTTACACACATTCTTTCTCTCACTCTCCTTTTTCTCCCTCTGTCCCTCTGACTATACCCCTTGCCCATCCTCTGGGTCCCCCACCCCGTCTTTCTTCCCGGACCTCCTGTCCCATGATGCTCTCGTATCCCTTTTGCCAATCACCTGTCCAGCTCTTGGCTCCATCCCTTCCCCTCCTGTCTTCTCCTATCATTTTGGATCTCCCCCTCCCCCTCCCACTTTCAAATCTCTTACTAGCTCTTCCTCCAGTTAGTCCTGACGAAGGGTCTCGGCCCAAAACGTCGACTGCACCTCTTCCTAGAGATGTTGCCTGGCTTGCTGCGTTCACCAGCAACTTTAATGTGTGTTGCTTGAATTTCCAGCATCTGCAGAATTCCTGTTGTAAACAGATAGTTAACATTTTCTTCTTTGAAATAGTGTGAAGGGATCTGGGACATGGGCAGTGGGAAAGCCAGATTTAAAATTTCACCTGTCAAAAGTACAGTGCTCCAGAGTCACGTCTGTTCAGCTAAGCGCAGTGAGATGTGGAAATCCAAGCCCAAAGTCCTGATGCGTGGTTTTGACCCTGAAAACCTACAGTTCCTTTGCCCCCCAACAGATGCTGCTCAACCTGCCAAATTCCAGCGCAGTTAAGTTTATTGCTCCAGATTCCAGCACCCGCAGTCTCCTGTATCTCCCAGCACATTCTGCCTTTCCCAATAGTTATAACCTGTTTGATCTAGTGGATTAAAGGCAACCTAATACTTCAATCATTCTCAGAAACAGAATCAGAATCAGGTTTATTCTCTCTGAAGCATGTTGTGAAATTTGTTGTTTTGTAGCAGCAGTATTGATCAGTGCACACATGAAAATAAGTGACATAAGTGACAATAAGAAATACAGAATATGAGAATAAATTAGCAGTACAAAAAGAGAGAAGAAGAGTGAGGTAGCATTCAGAAATCTGATGGCAGAAGGAAAGGAGCTGCATGCACTAAGGAACGGCTCTGTGAAACTATTTTCTGCATCGTTATATCTCATATAATACATCCATTACATTTATTACAGTGGTGTGTTCAAATCAATTTATTGCAAAGCATCAAAGGCTGAAAGAGCACATTATTGTTTTTTTGTGTGTTTTGTCAGATCTACCCGAGGTAACTTCAGATTGTTGAGTTGCTGATTATAATTCAAAGTTTTGTTTCTGCAGTAAGTGGGAGGTGATCTCATACTTTGCCTTATTAGCAAACACTGCTGACAGAGCTGGGTGAAATGGCATTGGAAGAGATTCTACAGGGTTATGGGGAAGGAATGCAATCTTAAGCTCTGCAACCCGTGGGCTCTGATTGTGGGTTGTAGGAAGATCGACAAGTATCTACAGTATGTGAAGGCCACCCAAGCATGGTGGGACAAAGTTCACAATAGTGTCAATATACAGGACAGCTGGCAGAAACCTTTGTTCGCAATAATCACAGTCACAGGGTTATACAGCATGAAAACAGGCCACTTAGCTGCTACAGTATGTCCATGCCAATCAGTGGGCGCCCATCTTCCAGTAATTGGACCATTGACTTCCATCATGCCTGGCTGATTCAAGCGCTCGTCTAGTCACTTCTTAAATGCTGTCAGTGACCCTGCTTCCACCACTTTCTTAGACAGTGCTTTTCAAGAGTTCACCACTCTCTGCGTGAAGAATCCACTCTAAATCTGTCACCCCTTACCCTAAATATATGCCCTTAATTCTTACCTACCTCTAATACGGAGAAAAGTTTCCAACAGTCCACCCTATATATGCCCCTTACGTACCCTCAGTCACATACCCCCTGATCAACCCCTATTTTAGGGAGAACAGACCCAGCCTCTCCAGTTTCTCTTTATAACTAAATTGCTCTGTCAGAGGAGATATCCTGATCTGTAGGTGAGGTGTAAGATGTCTTGTGGGAATTTCTTATTAAATAGTGGCCGAGGAGCCAATCTGTGAGGGTTTGGGAGAGCAGATAGGATAATGGACTGCTTCTGACCCCATTATGATGTCTATTGAAACATCTGCTCTGATGCACCTCCTAATGCAAAATGAGTGGAGTACTGTGCATGAATGTATCCCATCTCACAAAAAAAAACTCATCCTCAGCAGTAAGGACTTGTTCATTTGACTCAGTGAATATTTATAACTCTGTAAAGTTGATCTCCATGGTATCATTTGGTTGTCCTTTTATGATAGTGTCAAGGAGTCACAGAGAACTACAGCACAGAAACAAGCTCTTTGGCCTAAATGGCCCATGCCAGCCTGGTTTCCTGCTTAGTCCCATCTACCCGCACATAGATCATAGCACTCATACCTTTCTCATCCATGTACCTATACAAAATTACCATAAATATTGCAATTGAACCCACATCTATTACTTACACTGCAAGACCATTCCACACTTACAACACCCTCTGAGTGAAGTAGTTCCTCCCTAGACTTCCATTAAGTATTTCCCCTTTCATTCTAAGTTTTATGATTTCTAGTTCTAGTCTTACCCCACCTGAAGGGAGAGAGTCTGTAGGCATTTACCCTATCCACATACCTCATAATTTTGTATTCCTCTACTCTTATTCTCCTGCATTCCAGTGAATGAAGCCCTAACCTATTCAACTTCAGGAAGGTCTCAAAGCTCTCCGCTTCTTTTTGGATTCCAGACCTAACCAGTTCTCCCCTACCACCACTCTCATCCGTCTAGCAGAATCAGTCCTTACCCTTAATAATTTCTCCTTTCCTCCAAACTAAAGGTGTAGCCATGGGCACCAGTATGGGTCCCAGCTATGCCTGCCTTTTTGTTGGCTTTGTGGAACAATCCATGTTCCAAGCCTATACTGGTATCTGTCCCCCACTTTTCCTTCGCTACATCGATGACTGCATTGGCACTGCTTCCTGCACACATGCTGAGCTCGTTGACTTCATTAAATTTGCCTCCAACTTTCACCCTGCCCTCCAAATTTACCTGGTCCATTTCCGACACCTCCCTCCCCTTTCTTGATCTTTCTGTCTCTATCTCTGGAGACAGCTTATCTACTGATGTCTACTATAAGCCTACGGACTCTCACAGCTACCTGGACTATTGCTCTTCCCACTCTATCTCTTACAAAAATGCTACCCCCTTCTCGCAATTCCTCCAGCTCGGCCGCATCTGCTCTCAGGATGAGGCTTTTCATTCCAGGACGAAGGAGATGTCTTCCTTTTTTAAAGAAAGGGGCTTCCCTTACTCCACCATCAACTCTGCTCTCAAACGCATCTCTCCCATTTCACGCACATCTGCTCTCACTCCATCCTCCCGCCACCCCACTAGGGATAAGGTTCCCCTTGTCCTCACCTACCACCCCACCAGCCTCCGGGTTCAACATATAATTCTCTGTAACTTCCGCCACCTCCAACAGGATCTCACCACCAAGCACATCTTTCCCTCACCCCCCTCTTTCTGCTTTCCACGGGGATCGCTCCCTACATGACTCCCTTGTCCATTTGTTCCCCCCCCCATCCCTTCCCACTGATCTCCCTCCCGGCACTTATCTTTGTAAGCGGAACAAGTGCTACACATGCCCTTACATTTCCTCCCTCACCACCATTCAGGGCCCCAGACAGTCCTTCCAGGTGAGGTGACACTTCACCTGTGAGTCGGTTGGGGTGATATACTGCGTCCGGTGCTCCCGATGTGGCCTTTTATATATTGGCGAGACCCGACGCAGAATGGGAGACCGTTTCACTGAACGCCTATGCTCTGTCCGCCAGAGAAAGCAGGATCTCCCAGTGGCCACACATTTTAATTCCACGTCCCATTCCCATTCTGATATGCCCATCCATGGCCTCCTCTACTGTAAAGATGAAGCCACATTCAGGTTAGAGGAAAAACACCTTATATTCCATCTGGGTAGCCTCCAACCTGCTGGCATGAACATTGACTTCTCTAACTTCCGTTAATGCCCCTCCTCCCCTCCTTACCCCATCCCTTGTTTATTTATTTATTTATCTATTCCCCTTTCTTTCTCTCTCTTTTTTCTCCCTCTGTCCCTCTCACTATATATTCCTTTGGTGCTCCTCTCCCCCTTTCTTTCTCCCTAGGCCTCCCGTCCCATTATCCTCTCCCTTCTCCAGCCTTGTATCCCTTTTGCCAATCAACTTTCCAGCTCTTAGCTCCATCCCTCCCCCTCCTGTCTTCTCCTATCATTTCAGATCCCCCCCTCCCTCTCCCACATTCAAATCTCTTATTATCTCTTCTTTCAGTTAGTCCTGACAAAGGGTCTCGGCCCGAAATGTCGACTGTACCTCTTCCTATAGATGCTGCCTGGCCTGCTGCGTTCCATCAGCATTTTGAGTGTGCGACTTATCCCTGTAATTTTTTCTACCTTTTCCCCACTGTTCTGTAAATTCATCTCCTTTAAGTATTATCCATTTCTTTGTTGAATGTTTCCTGGCACGCTCTCCTTTCAGCCACTGTATATGATTATAAGAACCTGTCATGAAAAAAAATGCTATCTCTTTCTCCGAACTCTGATGTCCTACACCACTATGTTCAGGAACAGCTAAGTTCATACAGCCATTGGGTTCTTGAAATGGTCTGTACAACCCCAACCCTACCTCTGCAATGGAACACCACGGATCACTTCTTGCACCATTATGGACTTGTCTCTGAGTGTGTTACTGTAGCACTAGTATCTTGTTTAGCACACTCTTTTTCTCTTCACTGTCTTGCATATGTTACGTTCTGTGTGTTGTTGTCTGGATGTACGTGTCTGAGATGCTGCTACAAGAATGTTTTCATTGTACCTGTACCTCAATAATCTCAATTTGACTTCGTCGTTACAGAAGAACATCTGATAGCAGGGTTAGGTTGTGCCTGGTGAAGATCAAATATGTCCATGGCAATCAGACCGACTACTGCCATATTTGATAATGGCTTCATGTTCAATTCCACCTAGGATCTTGGGAGGTTCTGTCAATATGGCTATGGTGGCAAAGTGGCAAAGTCATGGATGTGTAAACTAAAAGGCCGACTAATTAAAACAAAACAGATTTAGAACTCCTCAAATCTGTTTCCGTGGTCATTCCAATACACGTGTCTTTCTGAGCTCATTATCCCTCATTTCCCTTCATCCACCTATCTCAGCCTTACATCTGCTGAATAGCAGAAGGCAGATAATCTCAAAGATTCTCCAACAAATATATAATGAAGTTCTTAGACCTGAAATGTTAACTATCTGTTTCTCTCTCCACAGATTCTGCCTACTTGCTGAATGTTTCCAACATTTCCTATTTTTATTTCTGCAGTTTTTTTTTGATTCCCAAAAATTAATTTTTGTCCTTAGTGGCAATAATCTCATCCCTGTGATGCAGAAATTGGATTTGAATCATGAACCAGCAGATGCAGAATTTCACGTTAGTGAACCTAAAAATTAACATCAGTAATGAGACAGTGAGGTTGTAAGAACTACCAAATTGTCAGAAAATTCTGGATCTCTGGATCCTTCTTGGAAAGGAAATCAGCCGTCTTTACTGTCCACCCGTTATAGGGTTTCTTATCTAGATGTGACCCGGCTGGTGGCGTAGTGGCATTAGTGCCGGACTTTGGGATAAAAGGTCCCGAGTTCAAATCCAGCCGGCTCCCCTGCACGCTTTCCATCCGTGCTGGGCTATGAGCTGGTGATCTCTTTGGAAACTCACCCGGCAGAAGGCAATGGCAATCCACTGCTGTAACTTGCCTCGTACGCGATTCCCCTCTACAACAGAGAGGCGTGGAGGGAAATCGTCCGCTAACCGGAGAAACTCCAGATGCGACGTACCTTCCCTTTCCTATCTAGATGCAACACAGTTTGGTTTGGCTGCTGCTCTACCCAAGACCACAAGAAATTGTCGAGGGTTGGGAATGCAGCCCAGTGTATCATACAAACTATACTCCCCTCTGTTGACACAATCTTCACATCCCACTGCCTCAGGAAAGCAGCAAGGATAATCAAAGATCCCTCCCGCACTTCTGTCTTATCCCACTCCCAACAGGCAGAAGATACAAGAGCCAGAGAGCATGCTTCACCAACCTCAAGATCATCTTCTGTTAATAAACATTTGAATGGACCTCTTATATGTTAAAGGAACTTTATTTGTCTACCTGTACTGTACTTACTCTGTAATACTATACTGTGCATTGTTTTCTTTCTACTAACACAAGGTAATCATGCATGGAATGATGACATGCAAAACTTTTCACTGTATCTCAGTACATGTGACGATATTGTGATGCTTCGGGTGGGGGGGGGGGGGCAGGGTCGACAGCCCGCCCCTCCATTTCTAAAGACCAGTACTGTTTATTGTTCTTGTGTTAAAATGCTTTCCTGGGATTATGCCGGGAAGTTCAAGTTCATTTACTGTTACATGTTACCTTTTATCTTGGGTTGCCCAATTATTCACATATGTGTTTGTGGGGCACCCTGACTGTAACTGGGCTGTGTAATAATCATCTCCCCTGTCTGTATGTGGCTGAACGAGTTCTCTCCCCAGATCATAGTCCCCAGTCTGTTTTTGTGTTTATCACAGTAAAAACAGTTGCTGAGTTGTACAAGCTGTTCTGAGCTGTCACGGACCAAATGCTCACCACAATATTAAACCAATCTAATCCAATTAAGCCTATAGCAAGAAGAGTGACTAAAAAGAGCTCCCCAAATGGCAGAGGAAGCTGCTCCATTTAGAAGGCAGAAGCAGTGTCCATCATGTCTGAAGAAGCAAAATGATCCGTACCTTCTTTGGGCAATTAGGAATGGTTCTGCTGAGTATTGTGGGCATGCATTGTTGGTGTCGAAATGTGTAACAGCACATCCTTGGGTTGTGTTGATTGTTAACACGAACTATGTGTTTCACTGTATGTTTTGATGTACATATGATAAATAAATGAATCTGAATCTGAACTACCCGTGTACCTCCTGGGATTGAGTGAAGGCCAGGATGAAATAGACTCAGCTATGTTCTAATTCGAAGTGACAAGAAGAGATTCTTTAATAAGGTCTTGGTTTTTCATGATTTACATTTCTTTCCTTTTATGATTCAACATAAAGTCATCAAATGTTCCATTTTATTACCAGGGGAAAGAATGTTTCAGGTGTCAGCAGAAGGACTGTGAAATCTTCCTGCACATCTAAAGTAATAATTCAAAACCCTTCTCCCACCCAAGACATGAGGAGCAGGAGTTTATTCACTTAATCATATTAACACTGGCAATGTATGTTATTTTTCCACTTCAAGCACAGAAAGTTCCCAAATTCTTCATAAATAACACCTGGTACAGAACAAACAGAAAGCAATTGGTCTGCAATTTAATTTAATTTTGATTTCTTCTCTGCCAATACTTCGGTAATTTTTTCTCTTTATTTTCTTCTTTCAGAGTATTGCAGCACAGGTCATACTGAACTGCATGAACAAACTATTGCACACAATGCTGCAGAGAAGTAAATGCTTCTTGGAAGTCTTAAAAATCAGCTGAAAGGAGAGAGAATGTGATAAAGCTGGTGTTGTCCTCCTCAGAACAGCAAAGCTTCCAAGGAGCATTTCTAATGGAAGTATATGTGATGGAGTGGAGAGAGAGAGAGAGAGTAATTACTTCCATGTACAGGCAGATTTAGAATCATACAAACACAACCTTAAGGCAATGGTCAAACAAAAATCAAAACTATCTTGACTCAGTGACTTTATAAGCTCGTAGAACATAACGGAAACTGACATATTTCTAATGAACCATCACTACAAAGCATGATAATGTGTTGTTATAACCAGGAAGTGGATACAACAGAAGCTTTAAGCTGCAAACTGGACCACTCCTTGTAAATGGAAAATTTTGTAGAATAAAGACAGAATAGAGAGAAATAATTAGTACTTTTGTTTTCAGAAGACGGCCATGGACCAGATGAACTGAATGGTTTCCTATTATGCTTTACAGATCTGTAATTCTAATTTGGGACACCTACTATTATCATTTGTATACTCCATAGAGATTTGTGAAACTGAAAACCATAAATCAATAAAACTAAATTTAAATCTCAGAGAATCAATCCTGAAGTCAACACATTGAAGCAATCACAAAGAAGGCACATCAACAGCTCTAGTTTGTTCAGAGATTGAGGATGTCCGGTATATCATCAACCACTGACCAATTTCTATAGATGTACAATAGAAAGTATTCTGACAGGTACTCACAGCCTAGCAGAGCTTGCAAAGCATAGGATCACAGCTTGCTGCAGATTGTCGTAAATTCAGCAGGCTTCAACATGGGTAAAATCAACCCCCCGCCCCCCTCCCACTTAGGACATCTTCAAGAGACGGCTCCTCAGGTAGCTGGTATTAACACTAAGGACTCTCACCATCCAAGACATGCCCACTTCTCACTACTATCTTTGGAGAGGAGATACAGGAGCCTGAAGATCCACACTCAATGATTCAGATATAGCTTCTTCTCCTCTACCATCAAATTTCTGAATAATCCATGAGTTCCATAACCATCACCTCATTATTCATTTTTTTCAATGTTTCAATGGTTCTATTTAATATCAGAGAATGTATACATCAGTGAATGGACACAAGCTACAACCTGAAATTCTTACTTTCACAGACATTCGCGAAACAGAAGAAAACCCCAAAGAATGAATCAGAGAAAAATCATTAGAACCCCAAAGCCCACCCACTCACCTCCCACACACAAACAGCAAAGCATCAACCCTCCCACTTGTTCCAGCAGGAAGCATCAACGCTCACCACTCACTAAGCAAAGCACCCTAAGAGCTGATGATTCACAGTCCAACAAAAACTACAGTTCATAACCCAACACTTTGACATGCCACAAGCTCTCTCACTAACAAGGGACAGAGAGGTGTCCACATTCTACCGCGAGAGAGAGAGACCAACAAGCCACTATTTCAATGTTGCAATCTAAAGCGATGCTTATTTGAGTTCACCTGACTCGAGAACCAGCAGACTGTCCCCCACCCCCAATGAAAGAGACAGAGAGAGAGTGATTGCCTGAGTGCAGAGGCCTCCGACAGCTGCACCCCTGTCTCAATGTTCCAATCTCCATGATGTTACAGTTGACAACACCAGTGAGGACCCCAGCCACTTTTTCCCTCTGGCACTATCTTAGCTCCTCCGTTTTCACATCATAATATGATTGAATTCATACTACATTTTGAGAGGGAGAAGCTTGTCACATGTATCAGTATCGCAATGGATTAAAGGGAATTACAGAGGCATGAGAATGGAACTTGCCCAGGCAGATTGGAGGGAGATACTGGTGGGAGTGACCCTACCACCCTAATAGGTATCATATGAGACTGTGACGAGACAGCCTATAGGGAGGAGGCACAGCATTTGACAGAATGGTGTTGTCATAATAACCTGGACTTGAACATCACAAAAACCAAGGAGCTGATAGTAGACTTCAGGAAATCAAAGCGCGTCGAGCACTCTGCTCTGCACGTATACGGGGAAGAGGTGGAGAGGGTGAAGAGTTTCAAGTTCCTCGGTGTCCACATCTCGGCTGACCTCACCTGGACTGCCCATGTCTCTTATCAGGTGGGGAAGGCCCAACAGAGGCTCTACTTCTTAAGGAAGCTAAAGCACGCTCTCCTCCCTCATCACCTGCTGATCAACTTCTATCGGACAACTATAGAGAGCCTCCTGATGTATTGCTGTGCAGTGTGGTTTGCCATCTGCACAGAACAGAACAGGAAGGACTTGCAGCGGGTGTTGAGGGTAGCAGAGCGGGTTATTGGCACAACATTACCCTCCCTTAGAGACATTTATACTGGCAGACTTCAAAAGAAGGCTACTTGTATTTCAAAGGATCCCACTCATCCTGGACATCACCTGTTTTCCCCTCTACCTTCTGGGAAGAGATACAGAGCATTAAGGATGAAAACAAAGAGACTCCTTAACAGCTTCTACCCGCAAGCAGTGAAATGTATAACACCCCCTTCCCTTCTCCTGCCCCCCTCCTAAGACGGCGGCAGCTAAATGCATCACACTTCCAGGAATGGCAGGTGTACAATAGTCCTACCCCCACCCCCCCCCATCCATATATTATTAATTTTGGACTGCACTCCTGAGGTTTTAGAGTTTATTTTATGTATATATTCTTTGTCATGCTGCAAAACATTGCGCTGCTAAACTGTGTTTCATTGCTCCACAACAATGACAATAAAGATATTCAATTCAATTCAATGATGGCAGAGCAGAGATGGCTGAAGTTTCTGGAAATAGTTCACAAGGCGGAGGATAGGGATGTCCCACAGAGGAAGAAGTTCTCAAATGGCAAGGGTGGGCAACCGTGGCTGACAAGAGAAGTTAATGACTGCATAAAAGCCAAGGAAAGGCATATAAGGTAGCAAAAGTAAATGGGAAGTTGGATGATTGGGAAGTTTATAAAATCCAACAAAAAGCAACTAAAAAGCTATAAGAAGGGAAAAGAGGAAATCTGCAAGATGAAGATGAAGATGCAAACTAGCCAATCATATAAAGCGGGATACTAAAAGTTTTTTCAGCTATATAAAGAGTAAAAGGGTGGTTCCTAAGGTTGTCATAGCCAGGGGTGGTAGTGGGGTTAAGTTCCGACGACCTGTAAAGTGCTCCAAATGGTGTGCTTCTCTAACAGCCTGTGATAACCAAGTCCAACTCTTGGCATTCACGTGTGGCTCAGCTACTAGGCCCAGCGGAACTGTTTCTACTGACAGGAGAAGGGGCAAAGGTGGACAACTGGCACCTCAAAACTGGTTACGTCAGGCAGGTGGGGCTCGTCAGCCTTGGATGGCAACCCACCTAGGAGAAAGAAAACTCTGATTTTAAACCTCCACTACCTTGTGGCCATACCCACCCATGGGAAAGGTTTCAGTAGTAAACCCCGAGGAAGAAATCAGGAGCCAGGCTCCCTAAGGCAGTTTGATGTTGTTTACAACTTCACTCTGGCAACCTCTGCCAAGCTGGTGCCAAACTGTATCAGCACTTGCCCTTCCCTTCAACTACATCAATGACACAGAACAGCCGGTTCTTCAAATCATCCCGCCCAGGCTTGAGCCCTGGAGAGGATGCAGTCCACCAGAGGCGCAAACCCATGATCCCTGGGATCAACGGCTGCCTACTACTACTAAAACGAAGGTGAGAGTTGATATTGGACCACTGGGAAATGATGCTGGTGACAGGACAAAGAAATGGCAGATGAACTAAATAAGTACTTTGCATCAGTCCTCACTATGGAAGACACTAGCAGTGTGCCAGAGGTCCATGAGTGTCAGGGAGCAGGAGTGAGTGCCATTGCTATTACAAAGGAAAAAGTGCTAGGCAAACTGAAAAGTGCTAGGCAAGTCTTAAAGTGGATAAGTCACCTGGACCAGATGGACTACATCCCAGAGTTCTGAAAGAGGTTGCAGAAGAGATAGCAGATGCATTGGTTATGATCTTTTAAGAATCACTTGATTTTGGCATGGTTCCGGAAGACTGGAAAATGTCACTTCACTCTTTAAAGAGGGAGGAAGGCAAGATTATAGGCCAGTTAGCCTAACCTCAGTGGTTGGGAAAGTGTTGGAGTCCATTATTAACTATGAGGTTTCGGGGTACTTGGAGACTAATGATAAAATTAAGTCAAAGTCAGCATGGTTTCTGTAAGGGGAAATCTTGCCTGACAGATCTCTTAGAGTTCTTTGAGGAAGTAACAAGCAGGGTGGATAAAGGAGAGGCAGTGGATGTCATTTACTTGGAATTTCAGAAGGCACATGAGGCTGCATAACAAGATAAAATCCAATGGCATTACTGAAAAGATATTGAAAAGAAATAGTTGACAGCCAGGAGGCAATGAGTAGGAATAATGGGGACCTTCTCTGGTTGGCTGCCAATGACTAGTGATGTTCCTCAGGGGTCAGGTTGGGACCGCTATTTTTTACGTTGTTTGTCAGTGGTTTAGATAACGGAATTGATAGCTTTGTGGCAAAGTTTGCAGATGATACGAAGATAGGTGCAGTATTGTCAATAGTTTTGGGCCCCATATCTCAGAACGGATATGTTGTCATTGAAGAGAGCCCAGAAGAGGTTCACGAGGATGATTCCGGGAATGAAGGGGTTAACATGTGAGGAGCTTTCGGCAGCTTTGGATCTGTACTCATTGGAATTTAGAATCTCATTGAAAACTGCCAAGTATTGAAATAACTAGATAAGGTGGATGTGGAGAGGACGTAGCCTATGGTTGGGGTGGCCAGAATTAGAGCACACAGCCTCAAAATTGAGGGGCAACCTTTTAGAACAGAGGTAGGGAGGAATTTTTCTAGCCAGAAAGTAGTGAATCTGTGAAATGCTCCGCCACAGACTGCTGAGGAAGCCAAGTCCGTGGGTATATTTAAATCGAAAGTTAATAGATTCCTGATTGGTCAGGGCGTCAATGGGGAGAAGGCAGGTGTATGGGGTTGAGTGCAATCCGTGATCAGCCCTGATGGAATGACAGAGCAGACTTGACGGGCTGAATGGCCTAATTCTGCTCCGATGTCTTATGGACTATGGTCTTCACCATTTATTTAATTTAAAATGCATGGTAATTTTATGCATGTCTTTGTACTATACTGCTGTCACAAGACAATAAATTTCATATCATGTAAGACAGTGATAATAAGCTGTCTCTGATTCTGATTCTAAAATCACTAACTAGGCATCAGACACAACATATCATGGTTCATTGGTAATTGATCAGCTCCCAGAATTTGCCATCAGTTTATGAAATCATTTGAGTCAGTGTTGCCTTGCCCTGTGCTAATGTTACCTCTTACTTATTAAATGTTCTGATATCAAAGGCTGTGTTAGTTTGAAACGGATGAAAAAGCATTGCCTCAGTTCATGTTAAGCACAAGGAGTGCTGTCACAGGAAAGCAGCAGCCATCATCAAGGACCCCCACCATCCAGACCATCCACACTGCTGTCATCATGAAGGAGGTACAGAAGCTTCAGGACTAACATCACCAGATTCAGAAACAGTTATTACCCCTCAGCCATCAGGCTCTTGAATCAGAGGGGATAACTTCACTCACCCCACCACTGAAATGTTTCCACAACTTATAGGCTCACTTTCGAGGAATCAACAGCTCATGTTCTCAATATTTATTATTTACTTATTGAATATTATTTTTTTCTGTTTCTTATTGTATTTGCACAGTTCAAAATCAGGTTTAATATCTTTGGCCTATGTCATGAAATATGTTATTATGTAGTAGCAGTACATTGCAATACATAATAATAATAAACTGTAAATTACAGTAAGAAGTATATATATTTTTTAAAAGTTAGATTAAACACATAGTGCAAAATGATTTTTAGAAAAATATTGAGATAGTGTTCATGGTTTCAATGTCCATTCAGAAATCTGATTCGAGGGGAAGAAACTGTTCTTGTATTGTAGAGTGTATGCCTTCTGGCTCCTGTATCTCCTCCCTGATGGTAACAATGAGAAAAGAGTATGTCCTGGATGATGGAGGTCTTTAATTATAGATGCTGCCTCTTTGAGGCATTGCTCCTTGAAGAGGTCCTGGATGCTAGGGGTGGGGAGGTTCTAGTTCCCATAATGGAGCTGACTGAGTTTATATCTTTCTGCAGCTTATTTCAATCCTGTGCAGTGCCACCCTCCCCCCGCCACCCTAATACCAAACAGTGATGCAGCCAGTTAGAATGCACTCCACGGTACATTAGTAGAAACTTGTGAGTATCTCTGATGACATACCAAATCTTCTCAAGCGCCTAATAAAACATAGCCGCTGTTGTGCCTTCTTTGTAACTGCATTGATGTGCCGGGCCCAGACTAGATCTTCAGAGACGTTGACACCCTGGAACTTGAAATCGCTCACCTTTTCTGCTTCTGATGTCCCTATGAGGATATGTATGTGTTCCCTCATCTTGCCCTTTCTGAAGTCCACAATCGATCTTACTGACGTTGAGTGCAAGGTTGTTGCTACGATACCACTCAACTAGCTAATCTAGCTCACACCTGTACGCCTTCTCGTCACCATGTGAAATTTTGCAAACAATAGTTGTGATATTGGCAAATTTATAGATGGCATTTGAGCTGTGCCTAGCCACATAGTCATGGGTGTAAAGAAAATAGAGCAGTGGGCTAAGCACACATCCTTGGGGTGTGGCAGTGTTGATTATCAGTGAGGGGGAGATATTCTTTCTGATCCGCACTGACTGTGCTCTTCCGTTGAGGAAGTTGAGAATCCAGTTGCAGAGGAAGATGCAGAAGCCCAGGTTTTGAAGCTTTTTGATCAGGGCTGTAGGAATGATTGTGTTAAACTCTGACCTGTAGTCAACAAACAGCAGCCTGTTGTAAGTATTGGTATTGTTCAGGTGATACAAGGCCACATAAAAAGCCAATGAGATCACATGCACCGTAGACCTATTGTAGTGATTGTGGTGCAGTCACGTCCTTGCTAGGGAGGAGTTGATTCTAGCCATAACCAACCTCTCAAATCTCTTCATCTCCGTAGATTTGAGTGCTACTGGACAATAGTTGTTAAGGCAGCTCACCGTGCTTTTCGTGGGCACTGGTATGATTGTTGCCCTTTTAAAGCAGGTGGGAACTTCCGATCGTAATAATGAGAAATTTAAGGTGTCTTTGGAAACCATCAGCAGTTGGTTGGCACAGGTGTTCAGAGGACACCATTGGGGCCTGTCGCCTTGTGAGGGTTCACCTTCTTGAAAGACATTCTGACGTCAGCCTCTGAGACAGAGATCACAGGGACATCGGGTGCTGCAGGTATCCTCATAGCTGTAGTTTTATTCTCCCTTTCAAAGCGTGCATAAAAAGTGCTGAGTTCATCTGGGAGTGAAGCATCACTGCCATTCATGATGTTAAGTTTTGCTGAAGAGTAAGTAATGGGATGCAAGCCCACCTGAGTGGCCCTCAGCAGATTATGAATCTCCTGGTTCATCCACAGCTTTTGGTTCAGGTATTCCACACAGGGTTTAATGAAGTCAGTGACAACGGTGGTGCATTCGTTCAAGCTCGAAGATGATTCCCTGAATAATGTCCAGTCCACCAACTCAAAGCAGTTCTTTAAAAACTTCTTCGGCTCTCTTGTCCATAGTTTCTTGGTCCACTCTACTGGTGCTGCAGTCTTCAGTCTCTGCATATATCCTGGGAGTAGAAGTGCAGCCAGTGGTCAGACTTTCCAATGTGTGAGTGTGGGATGGCAAGATAAGAGTTCTTGATGATAGGGTAACAGTAGTCCAGTGTACCGGCTCCTCTAGTTCCACAAGTGATATATTGGTGATAATTATCTGGAGACTTTTTCAAGCTGGCCTACTTAAAATCCCCCCAAAATGACGGAGAAGATTGTTTCAAGCCTGTTGATTACATCGCTCAGTTCGTCTAGAGCAACGATTCCCAACCTGAGGTCCAAGGGCCCCTTGCTTAATGTTAGTGGTTTATAGCATAAAAAAGGTGGGAAACTCTGGTCTACAGCCTGTTCAACATGGACCTGAGGTGGGCTGTACACCAGTACCGAGATGATGGCTGAAAACTCCCACGGTAGATAAAATGGATGACATGTAATCGCCAGATGTTTTAAGTCAAGTGAGCAGGACTGGGCCAGAACCACCACATCTGTGCACCAAAGGGAGTTAATCATAAAGTATATTCCATCTTCTCTGCCTTTGAAAGAATCAGTGGTTCTATCTTGGCGGTGAATCATGTATTGCTGCGATCAAATTGGCAGGGGATAGCCAAGACTCCATGAAACAAAATACACAGCAGTCCCTCATGTCCTTCTGGTACTGCAACCTCGCTCTGAGGTCTTTGATTTTATTATCCTAGAGACTGTGCGTTTGCCAACAGAATAGTTGATAGTGGAGATTGGAACACACTTCTCCATCATGGCATCCTCTCTTCCACTGTCTTAAAGAAGAACCCCACTTGCGACCAGAGACTGCCATCCAAGATTTGATGCACTTTGAGTAGCTATAGAGTCTTTTAAACACCATAAAACAATGTTGCTTACTGTAATATCTACAGCTGTAACCGTGGATCTCAGCTGTAGTACTGTAAAACAGGGATATTTGAAGATATTTTCAGTTTGTTGGTTTTTGTTGTCCATCCCGTTGGATGCAGCTTTTCACTAGTTCTATTGTGTTTCTTTGTATTTACTGTGACTAGCCACAAGAAATTGAATCTTAGGGTAGTATATATATACTTTGATAATAAATTTACTTTGAAATGTGTTGAATCACTGGAGAAGGAACAAGGCCTCGAATGCAACGTGCCCCTACATGTCATATTACTGCATCTACTCGAGAGGAGCTGAAGATCACTGTTGTGCATTCCTGGGTGTGACACAGGGATGTGACACTTACCAATCACAGATGATGCAGTCAATATTAACTCATTTTTAAAATTCATTCTCCCATGTGGCTGTCGTTAATAAAACCAACTTGCATTAACCATCTCTAACTGCCCTTGAGAATGTGATGGGTGACCCACTGCTGTACCTCTGATGAAGGCCCTTGCACCTTACTGTTGACATGAGAGAATTCCGGGATTTAGACCCAGTGACATTGAAGGAGCAGCGATGGAGCAGAGGAATATTACTGGGGTGCAGAGCAGGCAAATACGATAGAGGTATATAAGAAGCTCCTCTCAAACAGGCAAGTAAATGTGTTGAAAATGGAAGGATATCGGCAAAGTGCTGGCAGAAAGAATTGGTTTAGTTGGGCATATGATTACTAGTTTAGTTAGCTTACCACAACATCATGTGCTGAAGTACCAGTTCCTTGTTATGTGTCGTCCTATGTTCTTAGTTCTATAAGAAGGCTCTTGAAATCCATATTCATACCCACCAATCTAATCATTCAATTCCCCACCATCTCATTTGTAAAACATGCTGAAGGTACTCAGCCCATCTTCTCCAGCGGCACCTCCCAAACCCATGACTGCCACTCCCAAGATTAGCCATGGCAGTCAGTGCAAAGGAACACTACGTTGTGGCCTTCTCTTCATTTGTCTACCCGCACTGCACTTCCTCTGTAACTGAAACAGAATATTCTGATTTCTGCTTTCTTTTTGCTACCTCAGTGTAATTTTGTACAGCATCATCAGTATGGATGGCACACAAAATATAAGCTTTTCACTGTATCTCGCTACCAGTTATCAATGCACTTGTAGATTCCAACTTGCACACCATCCGATTTGGAAATAAATCACTGGTCTGTCATCATCATTGGTTCTAACTCTTCGAACTGTACGGGACTAGAACTATAACAGGTTAGGAAAGCAGATTACCCCCGCCTTCTCAAGTGGATTTAAGAATGGGTGGACTTGCAGTTGTTACCCAGATCCATACAAATGAAACAAAGTAAAGACCTTCTTGTGATTTTAATGTCCAACATTTGTGCCAGCAAACTTTTGCTTCAAAGAGGTCTCAGTTTCCATCATTCTTTGCTTCATGTCTGTTTGACAGTCTTGACCATTTATAACTCAAATATAATCACATAGTGTGTGCTTCTGAACAGAGTCTGACAAATTAGATCACACAGCTGCTCATGCAGCAAAGAGAGCTACAACTTGCTTTACAGATTTCTGACCTGCACCATTGAATTAAAGTGATTTCAGACATGGACCTGAGCCATCAGCGGTGGTGACAAGGTGTTCTTCCTTACAAAATATGTAGTCTTGTTTCCAGACACCAGAGTTTTATGCAGGTCTGAAATTTTCCCCTTAGAATCCTGTTGGGAAGTTGATCAGCTAACGTGAATTGCTGTTTGTGTGTGTGCTGTTAGTGGCAGAATCTGCAAAAGGTTGATGAGTACATTGCCCTCTGTAGTTGCACCCTGACCAGTTGAGTTCATCCAGTATCTTGTGTGTGTTGCTCGAGACTTCCAGTATATATATTACAATGGGATGGCTTTTCGAAGTGGCCTCCTTCTATAACATAATTGTGTTGATATTAGTCAGCTGAAACATGCAGAGTTCAGACCATGGGATGGGTAGTGGGATTGATCTCAGTTCAATCCTTGCTTGCCATGGATATTATGTGCAAGATATCCCTTCTGTACCATCACACTCTATGATTCTGTGGCCTCTATTGGTCAGGGTTAACCGTGGAAGTTGTGTTCTAGCTGTCTAGATACACAAGCCTGGGCAGTACGATATGGAGAGCAAGCTGTTGTCCATGTAGCAGACTCCCTCTCTTCACACATCTGATGAACCCAAAGGAATGGCAGCGACCGATGCAGTTTGGCACCAGCTGCATCGCAGGAGTTTGAAGACAGTGTTGAACTCAGTGTAGGACTCTAGCTCCCTCAGGATTTATACCTGAAGACTACCCTATGAGGGGGTACAGCCTAAGGCACAGCAGGTTTGAGATCAGAGTTTTCTTTCTCCTAGATGAGCTGCCAACCACAGCTGATGAGCCCCATTTTCCCAAAGAGACTGGCTTTAAGGAGCTAGCAACTGCTAGCCAGTCTCTTCCTCATGTACAGAGTAGTTGACAACACAAGGGATTTCAAATGCTGGAAACTAGAGCAACACTCAAAAAGCTGGAGGAACTCAGCAGGTTAGGCAGCATCTATGGAAGAAAACTTTTAAAGTTGCAATCCTGAAGATCTCAACGGTGTAGTTAGGTCTACAATGGGAAGTGAGCACCATCTTCTGATGTATCAAGTTGATTTATCTCTCATTCCCCATTTTGGTTGTGCCTCAAATAAGTGATGTTGGCAGAATTGACCTCCCTCACACCTTCCTCCATCACAGATGACCCACAACTCTTTAGCTTTGTTGGCACAATCTCTTCTTGCCTCTAGATACCAGCTAGGAAATAAAGTGGAAATAATTTTTCCCAATAAACGTTATGACTAATTTGTGTTTCTGTCAAAGACAAATAAAACTGATTGTAAGTGAGCCATACTGCAGAAGATTTCATTCTTTTGTGTGTTAATCATTTCCAACACTAAACTCCAGGCACTTGTTCCGGTTTTGTTGCATTTGATATTTTTACAAAGTAACACAAACAAATATGAGAAATCATCGGCTATTTGAAACTCAGCATGTTCTTCTTTTCTGGAGCTGAGCAAGACATGATTACTTTGTGATTTAATTGCTTGAAAGTCTGGGTAATTATTTACTTTCCACTTCAGTTCTACAGCTGGAAGCTTTCCTGCAAGCATAGAAAATTCTAGAGAATTATCACACTCCCCACCCCACCCCCGCAATTCTCTGTTGCATCTTTCTCTCTGCGGAAGGCAGCATTTGAGATGACTAGAACGTAAGAAACAGGATGTATTGCTGAGGCTTCACAGGGCATTGGTCAGATCACATTTGTAGTATTGTGAGTAGTTTTGGGCCCCTTGTCTAAGAAAAGACGTACTGGCTTTGCAGAGGGTCATAAGAATGATTCCAAGAATGAAAAGGTTAATGAATGGGGAGCATTTGGTTGCTCTAGGCCTCTACTCACTGAAGTTTAGAAGAATAATGGATATCTTATTAAAATCTATTAAATATTGAAAGGCCTAGATAGAGAGGACATGTAGAGGATATTTTTCTATAATGGAAGAATCTAGGACTAGAGGGTACAGCCTCAGAATAGAGAGCTATCCTTTAGAACAGAGATGAGGATGAATTCATTTAGCCAGAGAGTGGTGAATCTGTGAAATTCATTGCCACAAATGACTGTGGAGGCCAAGGCGCTGAGTATATTTAAAATAGAAGTCGATAGGTTCTTGATTAGTAAGGATATCAAAGGTTACAGGAAGAAGGCAAGAGAATGGGTTTGAGGGGATAATAAATCAGCAATGATAGAATGATGAAGCAGACTTGATGGGCCAAATGGCCTAATTCTCCTGTGTCCTATGGTCTTATGCTATCTTATGACAAAGCGCAAGAGCTGACAGATGGATCCAGGTGGAGACAGGAGAGGAAAGTGGGAGTGGTGACAGAAGATTGGAGGTGATAGGTGAAAGCAGTGGCTCCCTCACTGCAGGAAGCATCCTCTCTACGTCCACTCTATCTAAGCCTTTAATGTTTGGCAGATGGAGGAGGGAAGAGTGGGATAGTGACAGGAAGTGGGAGTAGTTGCAGAAGCTAGGAGGTAATGGGTGGATCCAGGTGAGGAGAGGCAATAGGCAGATGGAGGAGGGGAAAGTGGGAATGGTGACAGCTGGGTGATGATGGGTGGATCCAGGTGAGGAGGGGTGATAGGCAGATGGAGGAGGGGAGAGTGGGAATGGTGACAGAAGCTGGGAGGTGATGGGTGGATGCAGGTGAGGAGTGGTGATAGGCATGTTATGTATGCACAGAGCAAGTCCAACAATAGAAATTCCTCCTCATCTCTTCAAAAGGGACACCCTTCTACTCTGAGGCTGTGACCTATGGTCCCTCTCCCGTAACCTTGGACACCCTGACTAATCAAGAACCTATCAACCTCTGCTTTAAATATACCCAATGAACTGGCCACAGTCATCTCTGCTGATGAATCCACTGATACACCCCACCTTCTGGCTCAGGAGATTCCTCCTCATCTCTGTTCTAAAGGAACATCCCTATAATCTGAGGCTGTGCTCTCTGGTCCTAGGCTCCCTCACTGCGGGAAACATCCTCCCTACGTCCACTCTATCTAAGCCTTTAATGTTTGTTAGGTTTCAGTGAGATTCCCTCCTCAGTCTTTTGAACTCCAGCAAGTACAGGCCCAGAGCCATCAAATGCTCCTTTCATTCTTTCACTAACTCTTTCACTCCCAGCATTATTCAAAGTTTGAAGTAAATTTATTATCAAGGTAATATATGTCACCATATACAAACCTGCAATTTATTTTTCTTGCGGGCAGACTCAATAAATCCAATAACCATAATTGAATCAGTGAAAGACAGCAGCATCAGGGCAGACAAACAGTGCAAATACAAAAAGAACAAAAGAAAGTTATGATTTCAATGGTACATTTAATGTCAAAGAAATGTGTACAATATACATCCTAAAATTCTTTTTCTTCGCAACCATCCACAAAAACAGAGGAATGACAGCTAGATGTTAGAACCCCAAAGTACCCCCAGCTCCCCTCCCATGCATAAGCAGCAGCAAAGCAATAACCCACTCCACCAGCAAAAAAGTATCTGCACCCCCCCACTGAACACTCAAGCGTGCAGCAAAGCATCAATAAAGACACAGACTTGCAGTACCCCAAGGACTACTCGTTCACCCAGTAATTCAACATACCACAGGCTCTCCCTCTCTCCCTAATAAGGGAAAAAGGGATGTCCCCATTTCACAGTGAGCGGGGAGACATAATGAACAACTCGTTGATTTATTTTGTTAAAAGTCCATTGGGTCACTTTTACTGAGCTCTGTGCCCAAAGAACCCAGGTCTCTGGGCACACAGCCAGCTCGCTGCTTTCGATCTTCTTTGTACTCCCACGACACATCAGATTCCTGCAGAGGCACTGACCTCAAGTCTGCCTGCCTCCAGAGCCATGACATCCTGAAACTCTGATGGCATGCTGGCCTTCTCGGCCACATCCTTGGTATATTGAATAGCAGCCGGTTGTAAGGCCCCAGGAGCGGGTTCCATTCCCGCAAAGAACCAAAGTCAGTGTGTAACTCCAGGTCAGGGTCTTCAAAAGAACCCTGAAAGGAGAAAATAGAGATGGTAAAGATAGAAATAGAACTGTTTCAGAAGATGCAAACAAAGGAGTTGCCGTTAGGTGACATTGTCTCCTAAGCTTATTTATTATTAATGATAATAAATAATCAAAAACATGAGATGAAGAGTCCTTGAATGTGAATCCATGGATAGCAAGAACAATTCAGTGATGGGGCAAGTGAAGTTGAGTGAAGTCGACATCCCTTTCTCCTTAATTATGTTGACAAAGTTCCTTCTAATTGAGTCTTCCTTTAGGCATCTTCAGTCGAAGGAGAATAATCCCCGTCTCTTCTAAACTTTTGTTTTCTTGAACTAGCAGATGGCCATTAGAGTCAACCAGGTTAAGAGACATACAAGAGCCAGATTGTGGCAGGTTAACATGGCAAAATTTTTTGCTGAGGAAAATTAATGAATCAGACAGGTTTCAAATACTCAGCTGGCACCTAGACAAGCCTTAGGTCCAGATTCATATGATTATGATTAATTCCCCAGTTTCTATGATGGGCTTGAACTTCGTTTCATGATCAATAGCCCAGAAATGTCAACAGCTAGTTTAATAGTTTAACCACTGCACTGCCATTCACCAGCAGCATTGGCTTTGCAGTATACTCTTGTTACAGGCTTATTACTGAATTGTTCTGCTCTGAATACAGAATGAATAAAGAAATTAATTAATCCTGAAATTTAAATCTCAAAATCAGATATCGTACAAAGATACAGTATGTTATATGCAAGCATAGTCTTACTTAATCTGTACTGGTTAGATGCTATCTCATACATTTACAATGGAACACACTGAAGCATTAGATAATGAATATCAAATCATAACTTCAGTCACAGAGCAGTATGTCAAACACCGCAATTGCCAAATCACTTCGATAAAATAGGCTTAAAGCCTTTCCTGGAAAGGATTGGGGGATTTTCAATCCAACTTATCAATATTCAAACCAAATCTATCTTCATCTGCCATTGACTAATGATTAATATATGTGGCATTAATGATTAATATATGTGGCATTGATTGTATATCCCATAATAAGCCTGAATGAGGAAATAGTTAAAAGTGAACCTCATTGGTGTGTTAGGAGTCCAAAGGTGGTCATATCAGGTAAAGACAGCAAATTTCCCCAGTGAATTAGATGGACTCTTATACCCATCTACTTTAACCTATTGAACTAGAAGCTGCAAATTCTGGGCTACTGATCAAGGCATGTTGTTCAAATCCCCTGGGAGCAGAGGAATCTAATTCATAATCAAGTAAATCTGGCATTAAGGTTTGCCAATGGAGCAGCTGGGTCTTTGAAACCTGTATGATTTATTAAAGTTCTTCAGGAAAGTAATCTACCATGTTTACCTGCCCCAGTATTGCTTTTATGTGACTCCAAATCTGTGCTTGTATCTACTTACTGAGGGTAGATACAAAAGCTTGGGGACACAGACCACCGGCTTCTATCCTGCTGTTGCCAGATACTTGAACAATCTTCTTATACAATAAGATGAATTCTTCATCTTTCAATCTAGCTCAGAGTGGGGCTTGCCCTTTATTTATCCACCTGCACTTCACTTTCTCTGTCACTGTAATGTCATATTCTATTTTTCCCCTTTTGTACCACCATGATGTTCTTTAGTGAAAGCATCATCTGTGAAGTAAAACCATGTGAGCAGACACTGTTGTCCGCAACTGTGTTCTGCATACTGCAGCTGGACTACTAAACTGGGTCTATTTTAAATCCCCGTCTCTTCTAAATTTCTGGTTTCTTGGAATAGCAGATAGCCATTATCCTTTGTATAATTACAATAGTTCTTCATCTCAAGGATATTAAGTTGAGCCTATTGTCATGTGCACAAATATGGTGAGATAGAGGTACAATCAGAAACTTGTTTGGAGCAACATCACAGACACATAGATTTAGGCAAAAATATAACCTAAATATACATAAATTATACAAGATAGTGAAGAGAAAAAGACACATGTACAAAAACACACGCAATCAGAAATAAATCCATCTTAGTGCAAGAGGTAGTCGTTAGTGTTTCATTGCTAGGGTAGGGTTAGAGTTGTGCAGGTTGGTTCAGGAGCTGAATGGTTGTAGAAAAGTAACTGTTCCTGAACCTGGTGCCCTAGGACTTCAGACCTCTGTATTGCTGCCCAAGAATAGCAGTGAAAAGAGGGCATGACCTGGATAGTGCGAACTCTTAATGATAGTTGGTGCCTATCATGAGTGATGGGGCTCTTATAGGTGCTGTCAATGCCGGGGTAGGCTCAGCCCCTGCTGGACAGGTTGTGTTCATAACTCTTTGGAGTCTCCTGTATTACTGTGCATTGGAATTGCTGTACCAGGCCACGATATAACAAATTAGGACACTTTCAACAGTTCACCTGTAGCAGCTTGTTAGAGTGTTTAGTGACACACCAATTCACGTTAAACTTCTTAGGAAATAGAGGTCCTTCCTGACTGGGGTACCTGAGATAGACCCAATATCCTACAACTACCACTAGTTCATTTGTTGATGGAAGGGCTTTGTGATGAAGGACTCAAAGAGATTTAGGTTACACTTTTCTCATATTTACTCATAGGATCAGGCATTGTCATTGTGAATCTCTGATCAGAGGAGACACTTCAGAGTGAACTAGATTAAGAGACATACAAAAGCCAGACTGGGGTAGGTTAACATTTCAAAATTCTTTCCTGAGGAAAATTAATGAATCAGACAGGTTTCAAAAACTCAGCTGGCACCTAGACAAGCCTTAAGTCCAGAATCATTTGATTCCCCAGTTTCTATGATGGGCTTGAACTTCTGTTTCATGATCAATAGTCCAGAAATGTCAGCTGCTAGTTCAATAGTTTAACCACTACACTGCCATCCACCAGCGGCATTGGCTTCACTGTACACTCCTGTTTGAAGCTTGTTAGTGAATTGTTCTACTCGGAGTACAGAATGAATAAAGAAGTTAATTAATCCTGAAATTTAAATCTCAAAATCAGATATCATACAAAGATACAGTATATTATATGCAAGTATAGTCTTACTTAATCTGTACTGGTTAGGTGCTATCTCATACAATTACGATGGAACACACTGAAGCATTAGATAATGAATATAAAATTATAACTTCAGTCGCAGAGCAATATGTCAAACACCGCAATTGCCAATCACTCTGATAAAATAGGCTTAAAGCCTTTCCTGGAAAGGATTGTTGGATTTTCAATATAGTTTTCCAATATTCAAACCAAATCCATCTTCATCTTGACATTATTTCTCTACAATTAATATATATGGCATTGATTGTATATCCCATAATGTCTGAATGAGGAAATGGTTAAAAGTGAATCTCATTGGTGTGTTAGGAGTCTCAAGGTGGTCATATCAGGTAAAAACAGCAGCTTTCCCCACAGGATAACAGTGAACTAGATGGACTCTTATACCCATCTATTTTAAGCTATTGAAATAGCAGCTTCATATTCTAGGCTACTGATCAAGGCACATTGTTCAAACCCCCATGGAACCAGAGGAATCTAATTCATAATCAAATAAATCTGGAATTAAACTTTGTCACGGGGGCAGCTGGGTCTTTGAAACCTGTATGATTCATTAAAGTTCTTTAGGAAAGAAATCTACCATGTTTACCTGCCTCAGTCTTGCTTTCAAGTGACTCCTAATCTGTTTTTGTATCTGCTTACTGAGGGTAGACACAAAAGCTTGATAACACAGACCACCAGCTTCTATCTTGCTGTTGTCAGATACTTGAACAATCTTCTTATACAATAAAGATGAACTCCTCATCTTTCAATCTACCTCATTGTGGGCCTTGCACTTTATTTGTCTACCTGTACTTCACTTTCTCTGTCACTGTAACGCCATATTCTATTTTTCCCCTTTTGTACCACCATGATGTTCTTTAGTGAATGCATCATCTGTGAAGTAGTGAGCATGTGAGCAGATACTGTTGTCCACAACTGTGCTCTGCATATTGCAGTTGGGCCACTGAACTGCAGAGCCCTTGTTCTGGCATATAGTTGAACAGCTTCTCATTAGGTCTGAAGAGTAGCTACTCCCTTGCCTGAAACTTGTTTAAGTGAGGTGGCATTGGGAAGGAGGTACAGGAACCTTAGGTCCCAAACCACCAGGTTCAGGAACAGTTATTACTCTTCAAACATTACGCTTCTAAACCAACATGGACAACTTCGTTCATCCCAACATTGAACTGATTCCACAACCTATGGATTCACTTTCAAGGACAAAAGGGCACAGCCTCAGGATAGAGTGGCACCCTTTCAGAACAGAGATGCAGAGGAATTTCTTTAGGCAAAGGGTGATGAATTTCTGGAATTTGTTGCCACATGCAGCCATGGAGGCCAGCTCGTTGGGTGTATTTAAGGCGGAGATTGATAGGTTCTTCATTGGACATGACATCAAAGGTTATAGGAAGAAGGCTGGGAACTGGGGTTGAGGAGGAGAAAAAAAAAGGATCAGCCATGATTGAATGGCAGAGCAGACTCTATGGGCCAGATGGCCTAATTCTGCTCCTATGTCTGATGGTCTTATGGTCTAATAGTCTTATGGACTCTACAACTCATATTCTGAATATTACTTATTACTTTTTTTGTATTTGTTCCATTTGTCTTCTTTTGCACAAAGGTTGTTTGTCCTGCTTTGTGTGTAATTTTTATTGACCTTATTGTGTTTCTTTGCATGTACTGTGAATACCAACAAGAAAATAAATCTCAGGGTAGTATATGGTGACATGTACGTATTTGAATAATAAATTTAATTTGAACTTAGAACGTTGCAACAAGAAATATTCAGAAAGGTGCTGGAGAAATGGCAAAGCCCTCTTTGACACCATTCTACTATTGAAGATTAATTAGTCAAAAACAATACTGCAGTTTAATTAGTTAGACTCACTCTCCTTTGCTATGTTCTCTTGAGCAAACCAAGCCAAACTCAACGCAAGTTACTCTGACTCAACATCCTGATTCACCATCCTCTCCACTCAGCACCAACACATGGTGCAGAACTGGGAAAAAAAAAACTCCCTGCAAGAAGATGCACAAGTCAGTTGGGTGGTAAAGAAGGCGTTTGGCATGCATGTTTTCCTTAAGCATGAAATTGACTTTGAGTCAGGAAGCTGCAGTATATGCAGCTTGATAAAACTTTGAATAAGCCACATCTGGAGGTTCATATTCAATTCTGCTTGTCCCTTTGTAGGAAGGATGTGAAATCTACAGAGAGGATGCAGAAAAGGTTGACCAGGATGCTGTCTGAAATAAAGATTGTTTCCTATAAGGGGAGGATGGGCGAAATGAGGTGGTTTTCTCTGGAGTGGCATAGACTGTGTGGAGACCTGAAAGAAGTGTATAAAAACATGAGAGTTATTGAGTGGACAGTTGGTATCTCTTCTGAGGTCAAAATGTCTATTACTAGAGGACATGCATTTAAGGAGATGGGGGATAGTTCAAAGGAGATGTGCAGGCAGATGTTGCTTTTTACGCAGTCACTGGAATTGGCAGCCACAGGTGGTGGTGGATGCATATACAATAAAAGCATCTAAAAGGCTCTTAGGTAGACACATGAATATTCAGGAAATGGAGGGATATGGATCATGTGCAGGTAGAAGTGATTAGGTGTCATTAGCTTAATTAGTTGGAACAACATTGTGAGCTGAAGGGCCATTCCTGTGCTGTGTTCTATGTTCTACTTTTAAGGGGTTAAGTTGGGAGTCACATAACAACATCTCATCAAGATATTACAAACATCCTCCTATAAATATAAATCTCTGATTTTAGTTTCATACACATTCTATACCCAGTGGAAAAAGTGGTTTCTCTACGAAGTGTCCAGGAATTGTGGCTGGAGTAAATAAAGCCAATTTATCTGCACCCCTGCTTTCTGAAGTCCTGGCTTCCACATAGATACATCACTTGTTGTCATGGGAAACCTGAAGTACAGATGGAGTTTGTGAAGGCTGGCTTCTGTAATGGCTAGGCTGCATTCACAACTCTCTGCAGTTTCTTGTGATCTTGTGGAGAGCAGTTACTATACCAAGCTGTAATGCATCCAGTTAGGATGTTTCCTATGGTGCATCTATAAAAGTTAGTGAGAGTCATCAGGACATGCTGAATTTCATTAGCCTTCTCAGGAAATAGAGGCATAGTTGTGCTTTATGAACCAGAGATATGAATGCATTCATATCATCACTAATATCCTACAAGAAGCACATGTGGACTACTCCAGCTAGTGCCGCTGAGTCAGTTAATACCTGTCCCCTTTTGCAGGTCAACTTTCCTACCTAATTCCCAGAGTTTTGATTCCCTGGATTCTAAAATTCCAGCAATCCTATCTTTCATTATACTCAACAAAGGGACATTCAGAGTTTTCTGAGGAAGAAAATTCTGAACATTAGGGTTGGGTGTAGGAGTCCGAAATGCGGGTCTAATTTCAAGTTAGTTTAATGTTATGTCTTATAACTTCAACACATTAAACTAACTCAAAGTTAGACATGCATATTGGACTCCTGTGTCTTCCTTTGAATTAGTTTAATGTTTTGGAGTTATAAAACTTAACAACTGGCACTCCAGACAAAGAAATGCTTTCTCAACCCAGCCCTTAATGGTCACTTTCTAACAAAAACTGTGAATTTGCCCTGCATCAACTCCTATTCTCTGCTCTTGTAATCTAACTATACAATAGTGCTGTATTTCAAGGGAATGTATCAATGTAAAAGTTTGATAAGTCACTAATACTCTGTGCTTTCAGGCTTCTACTTCTCTCCTTTCTTAAGAAAATCTAACAAAAACTGCACACCTAAAATCAGAGCTAAAAATTCTGAGAAGACTCAGCATGTGTGAAGGAGAAATAGAGTTTCCCTTTGGCAATATTCTTCAATCTGAAACATTAACTCTGTTTCTCTCTCCACGGAAGCAATATTAATGAGAACATTTAAAAGACCTCTCAATGAGTACTTGGAGAGGAAAGGTTCAGAGGGATATGGGCCAAATGCAGGCAAATGAAACTTGATTGGTAGGCATAGGTAAGTTCAGATGAAAGACCTATTTCTATGCTGTTCTACTCTGTGCTGCCTGACCAACTGAGTGCTACTAGCAACTTTTATTTACCTCCAGCAATCAAAATCAATCAGTTCCTGTAATCTGCCCTTTAATCAAATGGGCAAGTCCCTCAGAAGTTGCTATTAGACTTGATGGCTCTCTCTGTCATTCAGTCAGTATGCATCACCACAGAACTGAGGCTGGACTTAGTCAGTTCTATTCGGCAGTGATGCACTTTCAATAACTCCAAAAGACCGGAAGTAGAGTAAATACTGAAAGGCTTTTATTAGCAGTAAAATGTGACCTCCACCATGTTGAGTATCTGCCCCTGGACTGAGAGGAGGAGCAATGGCACAATCGCCTTTATTCAGGGGTCTGTGGGAGGAGCCACAGGACCAGTCAGCAGAGGGGCGTGTCCAGACAGGTAACCCAGTTACAACATATATATATGGTTTACCACATTCACCCCTCCTTTATTTAAAAAAGAGTCCCGCGGGGTGAAGTGACTGACAATATTTAAAACAAGTATATTTACAGGTCAAGTCAGTATATTGTATTGGATTCTCTTTCACCACCTTCAGCATTGCACCTTGTGCTCTTGGTGTGATCTTTGCAGGATGCTCAGTCTGAGGGAGAATAGCAGCATGACTGATTTTCCTCCATTTGTAGTCAATTTCTCTTACTGTGGACCGATGAGTACTCCGGCCTTTAGAAATGCTTTTGTAGCCTTTTCCAGCTTTATGCATCTTTACAATTCTTCTTCTAAAGTCCTCTGAAAGTTATTTTGATCAAAGCATTGAAGCATAAACAGATTTTTCCTAAGAAGAGCAGGCTCTGTCAGTAACCTGACTTTGTGTGTTTTTTTATAGGGCAGGGCACATCTACAACGCACACCTCCAATCTCATCTCATTGATTGGGACATCTGACTCCAAATAGCTTTTGTAGAAGACATCACCCAGAGGTTCACATAATTTTTCCAAGAAATACATGTAATATTGGATCAGTTTTCTCAATAAATAAATGAACATGTAAATTGTTTTGGTATTATTTATTTAATTGCACCCAAAATGGATACAACAGGGCTGCACCTGATGACCCTGTGATCTCTGTCTCAGAGGCCGATGTTAGACTGTCTTTAAAGAGAGTGAACCGTCGCAAGGCAGAAGGTCCCGATGGAATACCTGGTATGGCTCTGAAAACCTGTGCCAGTCAACGGGCGGGAGTATTCGAGGACATTTTCAACCTCTCACTGCTACGGGCAGAAGTTCCCACTTGCTTTAAAAAGGCAACAATTATACCAGTGCCAAAGAAGAATAATGTGGGCTGCCTAAACGACTATCACCCGGTAGCACTCGCATTGACAGTGATGAAATGCTTTGAGAGGTTGGTTATGACGAGACTGAACTCCTGCCTCAGCAAGGACCTAGACCCATTGCAATTTGCCTATCACCACAATAGGTCAACGGCAGACGCAATCTCAATGGCTTTTCACACGGTTTTAGACCACCTAGACAACACAAACACCTACATCAGGATGCTGTTCATCGACTATAGCTCAGCATTTAATACCATCATTCCCACAATCCTAATTGAGAAGTTGCAGAACCTGAGCCGTTGTACCTCCCTCTGCAATTGGATCCTCAACTTCCTAACGGGAAGACCACAGTCTGTGCGGATTGGTGATAACATCTCCTCTTCGCTGACAATCAACACTGGCGCACCTCAGGGGTGTGTGCTTAGCCCACTGCTCTACTCTCTGTATACACAAGACTGTGTGGCTAGGCATAGCTCAAATACTATCTATAAATTTGCTGATGATACAACTATTGTTGGTAGAATCACAGGTGATGACAAGAGGGCGTAGAAGAGTGAGATATGCCAACTAGTGGAATGGTGTTGCAGCAACAACCTGGCACTCAACATCAGTAAGATGAAAGAGCTGATTGTGGAGTTCAGGAAGGGTAAGATGAAGGAACACATACCAATCCTCATAGAGGGATCAGAAGTGGAGAGAGTGAGCAGTTTCAAGTTTCTGGGTGTCGGGATCTCTGAGGATCTAACCTGGTCCCAGCATACTGATGTAGTCATAAAGAAGGCAAGACAGTGGCTATACTTTATTCGGAGTTTGAAGAGACTTGGCATGTCAGCAAATAGACAGAAAAACTTCTATAGTTGCACCGTGGAGAGCATTCTGACGGGTTGCATCACTATCTGCTATGGGGGTGGGGGCTACTGCACAGGACCGAAAGAAGCTGCAGAAGGATGTAAATCTAGTCAGCTTCATCTTGGGTACTAGCCTACAAAGTACCCAGGACATCGTTAGGAAGCCGTGTCTCAGTAAGGCAGCATCCATTATTAAGGACCTCCAGCACCGAGGGCAAGCACTTTTCTCACTGTTGCCATCAGGTAAGAGATACAGAAGCCTGAAGGCACACACTCAGCGATTCAGGAACAGCTCCTTCCTCTCTGCCATCCAATTCCTAAATGAATTTCGAAGCTTTGGACGCTACCTCACTTTTTTTAATATACAGTATTTCTGTTTTTGCACTTTTTTAAATAATCTGTTTTGATTTACTTATTTATTTAATTTTTTTTTTTCTCTCTCCCTCTGCTAGATTATGTATTGCATTGAACTGCTGCTGCTGAGTTAAGAAATTTCACGTCACATGCCGGTGATAATAAATCTGACTCTGATTTTAAGAACCTCTTAGATGGGTACATGGAGCTTAGAAAAATAGAGGCCTATGTGTTAGGGAAATTCTAGGCAGTCTCTAGAGTAGGTTACGTGGTCAGCACAACATTGTGGGCTGAAGGGCCTGTAATGTGCTGTAAATTTCTATGTTCTATGTTCAAAGCTTTTCAGGTCCCCAGAGGGACGGATAATTCAAACACATATAGAATTTCCCTCTAAAAGGGATTCTCTACCTCAAGTAGGGTGGATTTTTGACTGCATGACAGCAGTTGAGTACTGAAAAAGCAGAATTCTGGGAGGTAATCCAGTGACTGCAGTGTGAGTTGGCCTCTTTGTGTTCTCAGAACACCATGTGAAGTGAAACAGTGCGGGCAGCAGAGGAACGTGCTGAGCACTCTGAAGTTCAACAAATTATTGTGGCATGTAGATTGCCTGCCATTATGCAAAAGTGTTATATACAGCGCAGGACTGTAAAGGTCCAATCTGTGGTCCTGCAGGATGTTTGGGACCCAGATTCTTGGGATGGGGATATCTGCTATGATGATGATTTGGATGGGAATGAAAACAATGCAGAGGCACACGTCCTTCCGGCATGTAAAAGTTAAAGAGGATCACACAAGTGCTAGCTAACAAAACCAAGCTGTAGCAACTGTCCCTACCACCACCAAGACCATTATCTGCAAGTACACTATCACTGAGTTACACTATATATCCCAGCGGCTGTGTCAATCCTTGTCCGCTGGCTCACCCACCTATGGGATTCAGAAGTGTCCCAACTGATTTCAATGTGCATGAGCTTATTCAGTTAGGGTCATTAAAGACAGATCCATTAATCCTGGCCTAAGTGCAAGCCAGTCAGGCTGACGGAGCTGAAAGCTCCCTATGGGCAGTGGTTATACATGTTGCCTGTGCTCACTACCCTACCCCTTTGAAGTGAAATGCGTCTCCTCATCACTGGAACCCCCACCCCCACCCCCGGAGGCTATTTCATGCCTCCATGATATGGCAATGCAATCTGCCATTTATAATAACAACTCCTTTAACTGCCCTGAGGCTGTCCCCTTTTCCATTGGTATGTGCACCTGATTGAAGGAATCGGGGCCTTACAGTGGAAGGGAGACTTGCTGACTTTATTCAGGCCAGCTGAGTGTCGGACTGCTGCAGGGACTAGCAGTCTATTGGGTCAACTTGAAGGGTCAGATCTAGATTGGGAATGGGTGCAGTTTAAGGGTGCTTTTACATCCTGGAAGCAGCAGGGGCATATTGGGCGCAAGATGAATGGAACTAGGAATACCACAAAGCAACTGATGTCTGTGCCCCAGCAGTCAGTATCAAAGAGCCCCTCTTCCCATCTTAGTAGAAAAGAATTTTTCTGTTTGTACTGACGGCAGGACTAGATAAGGAAAAAATTGATGGTGCACCTATTGGCATTTTTTTATCTCTTATACAATGAGCATAGTGACCCAGGTGGGTTGTATTCTATAGCTCGTACAAAGGGACCAGTCACTCTACCTGCATGTAATGTTAATCCCAAAAAGAAGGACATTCCCCAGTTACATCTGGACTTGCATGAATTGGACCCTGGTTGGCTCTGCATTACTGAACCTGTTGCCTAGGGATATGGCTGGGTCTCTGGGTCTACCGCAATTGCTATAAGGGCAATTCATATTCCCAGTGTCCCAGAGGGAGACCTGACGTCATATGTGGTCTATGATATGCAGCAATCAAGTGGTAACTAAGAGTCATTTATCCAGTAGTCTTTGTGCCTTGCAGAAATCTTTGTGACTTGCTATGTAGCATATTGTATGATTTATTTGTGCTGTCTGTTTTATGATAATAAATTAGGCTTAAGTTACTTTGTCGTGCTTGTACGCTTATTACTACATCTCCTGGACACTTAAAAAGTTGGATATGATTAATCCAGCCCATTACTGCTGAGGACTAAAGACCAGTGCTGATCAACAGGCTGGAGTGCTCACCAATATCTTCAACTTCTCACTTTGGCAGTCTCAAGTTTCTACCTGCTTCAAGTAGGCTTCAATTATACTGGTGCCTAAGAAGAATGTGGTAACCTGCCTCGATGACTATCATCCAGTTGCACTTACATCCACCGTAACGAAGTGCATTGAGAGGTTGGTGGTGAATCATACCAAGTACTGCCTGAGAAGCAACTTGGATCTGCTCCATTTTGCCTACAATTACGACAGGTCAACAGGAGATGCTACCTCATTGGCTCTGGAACTCTGGAACAGCTGGACAGTGACGATCAATACATCAGGATGCTCTTCACTGACTAACGTTTGGCAATCAGTACTACCATACCTTCAAATCTAATTAATAAGCTTCGAGATCCAGGCCTCAGTACCTCATTGTGCAACTGGATCCTCAATTTCCTCACTGTCAGACCCTAGTCACTTCAAATTGCCAACAACATTGGCAATTGATAGAGTCCATAAGACATTGACTCGTGGCAGTTTGATGTTTTGAGCAGCGGCCAATTGGAAATCCAAAGCATGAGAAGATGTAGCTAACTCATCTATGTTTTTCCTTCTTTATATTTGCTCATTTAGAACAGTAGGAATGCCAAGCAGGATAGTTGAAGGCTCTTCTTGCTGGATGTGTGAAGGCAGGGAGACCTCCAGCGACCATGATGACTACAATTGCAAGAAGTGCAACCAGCTGCAGCTTCTAACACACCACATTAAGGAGTTGGCGCGAGAACTGGTTGGACTCCAAATCATTTGGGAGACCTAGGGCATGGATCAACACATGAAGTTATCATATTTTGGGCATTAGTGAGACTTGATCGCAGAAGGGACAGGACTGACAGCTCAGTATTCTGGTGTTCCGTTGTTTCAGATGCAACGGAGTGGGAGGGATTGAGGAAGGAGGCGTAGTATTACTAGTCAGGGAAAATGTCGCAGAAGTGCTCCATCAGGACAGACAGGAGAACCTGACTGGCAAGGCAAGGTATGTCACATCCGGAATTATTTCCAGTTAGCGGACGATTTCCTTCCACGCCGCTCTGACGTACTGGGAAATCGCGTACGAGGCAAATTACAGCAGTGGTTTGCCATTGCCTTCTGCCAGGTGAGTTTTTTCTAAGGGATCACCAGCTCTTACCAGGAGCCGGCTGGATTCAAACTCGGGACCTCTCGCCCCGAAGTCCAGCGCTTATGCCACTGTGCCACCAGCCGGCCAGAACTTGACTAGTGAGGTGTAATGGGTGGAACCGAGAATAAAAATGTACGACCATGTTAATGAGGCTATACTACATGCCACCCAACAGTCTATGGGATTTAGAGGAACAAATTTGTAAAGAGATCACAGACTGTTGCATGAAACATAAGGTTGTTTTTGTAGGTGGTTTTAACTTTCCACATATTGACTGGCACTGCCATACTGTAAAAGAACTGGATGAGATAGATTTTGTCAAGTGGGTTCAGGAATGCTTTCTTAACAAGTACGTAGATGTCCCAGTGACAGAGTGTGCTATACTTGATCTGCTATTAGGAAATGAAACAGGGTAGGTGACAGAATTTTGTGATGGGGAACACTTTGCACTTAGTGATCATTATGACATTGGTTTCAAAGTAAATATGGAAAAAGAGATAGGTCTGGTCCATGGGTTGAGATTCTAAATTGGAGAAAGGCCAATTTTGATGGAATCAAAAAGGATTTGGCACTTGTGAAATAAAACAGGTTATTTTCTGGCAAGGATGTACATGGTAAGGGGAAGGCCTCCAAAAGTGAAATTTTGAGAGTACAAAGCTTGTATGTGTCTGCCAGCATAAAAGGTAAAGATAACGGGTTTAGCGAACCTTGGTTTTCAAGAGATATTGATGCTCTGAATAAGAAAAAAAAAGGAGGTGCATAGCAGGCATAGGCAAGTAGCAACAAATGAGACACTTACGGAGTACAAGAAATGCACTTAACAAAGGAATCTGGAGAGCTAAAAGAAGGCATGAGGTTGCCTTAGCAGACAAGATGAAGGGGAATCCTAATGGGTTCTGCAGATATATTAAGAGCAAAAGTATTGTTAGGGACAAAATTGGTCCTCTGGAATATCAGAATGGTAATCCATGTGTGGAGCCAAAAGAGATGGGGGAGATCTTAAATGGATTTCTTGAATCTAAATTTACTCAGGACATGGACACAGAGTCTATAGAAGTGAGGCAAAGCATCATCAACTTCATGGACCCTATACAGATTACAGAGGAAGAGGTGTTTGCTGTCTTGAGGCAAATTAGGGTGAATAAATCCCCAAGGTCTGACAAGGTGTACTCTTGGACTCTCTGGGATTCAACTGCAGAAGTTACAGGGCCCTAGCAGATATATTTAAATCATCCTTATCAACAAGTGAGGTATTGGAGGATTGGGGGATAGTTAATGTTGTTCTCCTGTTTAAGATAAACCAGGAAATTATCAGCCAGTGAGCCTGACATCAGTAGCAGGAAAGTTATTGGTAGTTATTCTAAGGGACCGGTTATATGAATATTTGGATAAACAATGATTGATTTGGGATAGTCAGCATAGCTTTTTGCGAGGTAGGTCATGTCTAACCAATCTTATAGAGTTTCATGAGGAAGTTACTGGGAAAGTTGATGAAGTCAAGGCAATGGATGTTGTCTACATGGACTTTAGTCAGGCATTTGACAAGGCCCCGCATGGTCAAGAAGGTTCAGTCACTCAGCGTTCATGATGAGGTAGTAAATTGGATTAGACATTGGCTTTCTGAGTGAAGCCAAAGAGTGATAGTAAATGGTTGCCTCTCTGATGGGAGTGCTGCAGGGATCAGTGCTGGGTCCATTGTTGTTTGTCATCTATATCAATGATCTAGATGATAATGTGGTTAACTGGATCTGAAAATTCGCAAATGATACCAAGATTGGGGGCATAGTGGACATTGAGGAAAACTATCAGAGCTTGCACTAGGATCTGGACCACCCGGGAAAAGGTCTGAAAAATGGCAGATGGAACTTAATGCAGAGAAGTGCAAGGTGTTGCACTTCAGTAGGTCCAAATAGGTCCACTTCGGTAGGTTGGTCTTATACGGTGAACGGAGTGCTATAGAACAAGGGGATCCTGGAATACAGGTCCATAACTCCTTGAAGCAGGGTCACAGGTAGACAGGGTCATAAAGAAAGCTTTTGGCACATAGGCCCTCATAAATCAAAGTATTGGGTAGAGGAGTTGGGACATTCTGTTGAAGTTGTATGAGACCTTGGTGAGGCCTAATTTGGAGTACTGTGTGCAATTTTAGTCATTACCTCTGGCTAATTTTCCCATCATTCCTTCCTAAATTTTTATGACACCTAAATTGAGCAAATTACAATTTTTTCCAATTGTTTTGGAGATTCCATCTTCAGTTCTGGACTGGACAGAGCGCAAACATATATCTGGAAAATTACTGCAGTCAATTCATGGTTATGGAGTCATAGCATCATTCAGCAGAAACAACCCCTTTGGCCCATTACATGTATGCTGACTATCAAGTACCCATCTGTACTCATCCACTTACCTGCATTTAGATAATCTCCAGACATAAACTCCACAGGAATGAGCCAGAGGAGCTGTGAGTATCCAGTGCATTTGGCACAGTGTCTGGATGTTTGTGACCTACTGGCTCCAAGAGACTCTAAGCAACTTTCTGTGATAAGTTGAAAGAAGAGCATTTAACCTCTGTTCGCGCACCAGATGTTGCAAAAATACCATGGGCTCAGGCCTGATAGCAACCAGCAATCTACTGGAAGAACTTAGTAGGCTGAGCAGTTTCTGTGGGAGGAAGGAATTGCCAATGCTTCAGCTCAAACCCCTGTATTTGGACCCCATGAGAATTCCTTTCTTCCCACAGATGCAGCTCACTCTCATTTGTTAGAGTTCCTTGATCAAATTATTTATTGCTCCAATTTCCAATGTTAGCAAACTGTCTCCATACTAGCCTGATAGATGGATGGTAGCAACAGATCCATCTGGTACCAGCTACTACCAGGCACAGAAGACATGCAATCGTCCATCCTTCCAAGGAGGAAGAGTGAGCACATTCAAGACAGATGATCTGTCGGAAAATGTGGCCAGGAATAAAGTAGTCTAGAACCTGACTGTGCAATTCATCCAATTGAACTTGCACTGAATCACCAAGGCTTATGTAGAAGTCAACAGGCCAAGTGCTATTAAGTGGGGATAGTACAGATGGGTACTTAATGGTCAGCACAGACGGGCGGGCAATAGGGTCTGCTTCTGTGCTCAGTAGTTCCTTGAATCTACCAATTGCCCACAGTGATTTTTCAAATCCTGAGTTGCTACTTGTTCAGAACAAGTTAGAACCTCAGCAGTCTTACTTTTTCCTGGCTTTTGACATTTTCCATACATAATCTGATACTGATACTGGAAATCCAAAATAAAAACAGAAAATGCAGGAAATATTCAGCAAGTGACGGAGCATCAAATGACTTACTAAAAGTTTTCTACATCTTGTTTTTAATTCTGATCTTAACATAGTTAGTTGATCCAAATGTGGCACTAGGGCCTTTAACTATATAATCATGGGATAATTTGGCTGACGGAAATTCAGCCTATCAAGGTTGTACTGTCACTTTTTAAGAGGAAACGCTTTCATCTTCGAATGTTTAGTCATAGTCATAGTCATACTTTATTGATCCCGGGGGAAATTGGTTTTCGTTACAATTGCACCATAAATAATTAAGTAGTAATAAAACCATAAATAGTTAAATAGTAATATGTAAATTATGCCAAGAAATAAGTCCAGGACCAGCCTATTGGCTCAGGGTGTCTGACCCTCCAAGGGAGGAGTTGTAAAGTTTGATGGCCACAGGCAGGAATGACCTCCTATGACACTCTGTGCTGCATCTCGGTGGAATGAGTCTCTGGCTGAATGTACTCCTGTGCCCAACCAGGACATTATGTAGTGGATGGGAGACATTATCCAAGATGGCATGCAACTTGGACAGCATCCTCTTTTCAGACACCACCGTGAGAGAGTCCAGTTCCATCCCCACAACATCACTGGCCTTACGAATGAGTTTGTTGATTCTGTTGGTGTCTGCTACCTTCAGCCTGCTGCCCCAGCACACAACAGCAAACATGATCGCACTGGCCACCACAGACATGTAGAACATCCTCAGCATCGTCCGGCAGATGTTAGCAAGTTTCTTTTGAATGTTACAACTAAATCTGTTTTCATCAGCCATTTAGTCATTGGGCTCCAAGTCAAAACACCTCAGTGTTCAAGGGTAAACTCTCCCCAAGAATTTTGTTTTGAAAATTTTCATAAATCTGTGGTTGTTAATAATTCTGTTTCTGGACATATACAGTTTTTAAACTCCAAATGACTTCAATATGATTTTTAAGTATTCAAATATATGCAATTAATATCCAACTTTATTATAACAAGAAGGGAAAACTTGTGGAGAAACATACAAATTGATAATTAAATGCAAAACTTTGTCAGATTCAATATGCATTTATTAACACATCTAAAGAAAGCAACTTTTTATCTAATCAACACAAGAGACTACAGCATCTTCTGCACAAAACTAGACAAATTCATAGCTCCAAATTACATTAAGGCCACATTACAGACAGAACAAAGGCACAGAAAAGCAAGCAGAGTCCTTGCTTTAATGAAAGTACATACAATATTGATGCATTATAAACAGGAATATTTATTTAAACACTATTCATTCTGCATTTTCCTCCAAGCAACGAATGTTCAGTTTTGTTGATGAATGCATATTGTCTCCCAGGTTACCGACGCTGTAAACATTTACAGATTACATGAAAGCATGCAAAGACATGGGAGCTTGTCTCAAAAGGCATCCACTGCCAACAAGGAAGAGGTCTTAGCTGATCTGAGGAATATATTTTTCCAGGAAGCTGACAGGTTCAAGTGAGAGGCCTCGGAGCAATGAATGACACTGAAATCAACTTATAGCACTGTTATGCCTACACTTCCAAAATGACATACTTGGAAAGAATTTTTTTCTCTTTACATATGTGTTGAAATCTCAGGCCATTTTTGTTTCAGTGGATCATTTCTAAGGGAAGTGTTACAAGGCTTGGTGGTGCAACAATATGAAGTGATGTTCTTGGATAACTTCGCTCTGCTGTACATCCAGTGTCATGTAGTTTAGCTGAATTATGGAGTTTCAACCTATAGCTCAGCGAACTACATGACACTGGTTGAAATTAGTCCAGCATTCTTTGGTCTAGCTTCCCCTGCCTGGCTTGTTTTAAGTCTGTAGTACAGATCTGTGCTAATTAACTCATTCTAACTGTGATCTAATGAAGAGCAAAAATTAACTAAAATCCATACTAATTTATAGCTCAGTAAATTATGATTTCAGCCAACAGTGTTTCCAATTTTTGGAAACTTCAGGTTACAGACAATTCGCAGGACCCTGATGAGACTGGGGAGTGCTCCCGCATAAAATGATCTGTTCTCCTACTCAGATGATCAGGGGCGATTTCTATGGTACGAATTTTCTGTGGTCTAACAGCAGACATATCCCAGGGATTCTGTATCAGAGAGTTTCAGCCCACAGTAGTGAGCAAGATTTCTTACTGAGAGTTTAGCTTTGCTAAGTGTTCCCTTGCAAATAATTTAGTGTGCAAAGGCAAAACACAAGAGTCAGTAACTGGACTCGAGTTGCTGAGTTTTATACTGCATACAATCTGTCTCATCTTTTCATCTCAACCACCAATAAATCCTTCCATTCTTTTCTCCTTTTTAAAATCCCTTCGTGTATTCTCCTTTCAAAGATCAGCTCTGCCAAAGGCCTTCCCTCTGATCCAGGAGAACTCAGAGCCAGGTGCTGATCTCTGCCCAAGTTTCTCAGCAGCAAAAGCAACAGAGTGTATGAGGCTGAGGGGAGTGACCTTATAGAGGTTTATAAAACTCTGAGAGGCATGGATGTGGGAAATTTGTCACAGTCTTTTCCCCAGGGTATGAGACTCTGAAGTTCAAAGTTCAAAGTACATTTTAGGTTTAAAGTGACAGGGGAAGATTTAAAATGAACGTAAGGGAAAACATTTTTCAGCCCGAGGCTGGTGGATTATGGAATGAGCTGCCACAAAAAATAGTTATGACAGGTACAATTACAATGTTTAAAGTCCACTTGGACAGGTAAATGGATAGGAAATCTTTAGAGGGATATGGGCCAATCACAGGCGAGTGTCCTCTGTCCCCCAGTAGTATGATCAGCATCAACTTTCTACTCAAGATGTGGGTGAGAAGCTTGACCCAAAGACTTTTGTTTTACAAGGGAACTACACCAAACTTGTGTGTCTCCATACTATCTCAGCTGAACACCTCACTGGGGTCCTGTAAATCCTTCCCTTTTCACAGAAGTATTTACAATGTGATTACATGAAATGATTCATGGGACTATTTTCAATTTCAGGTAAGCGAGACCTCTGGTGTGTTTTTTCTTATATATATATCACTCTCTCTCTTTTCCAACATTTCATCCACCAGCTCTCTCCTTCCCCCATCAAGATTTGGTTCTTTTCACCCTTCTAATTATCATATTCCTTACTCATCCACTTCCAGCACTGGGAGCCTTTGTGCTGCTGCTTAGCAGCCTCCCAGCTATCTCCACCTTCACTCTCCCCTCACTATCAATTTTCCCTTTGCTTGTCTCCGTCTATAATCAACCTGCCACAGTCTTCCAACTCCACTCTTCCACCTCTCCTACCTGGCTCCTTCTGCTCATCATCCTTCACTCCACCTCGGTCACCTTGGAGTTCCTGTCTCACCACTCTCTCTCTCCTCATTATACTGACTGTCTCTCCTCTCCACCCTCAGTCCGGATGCAAGGTTTTAATGCAAAACATCAACGATTTCCCCCACAGATGCTACTTGACCTACTGAGTGCTTTGTGAGTGCTGCTAAAGAACTGTTTAAAAGGCAACTATTCAAAAGGCAACACTTTATACAGAAATAACCAAGTATAACTGCATACGAAGCCCATTGGAGCATCAATAAAATAAAAATCTTTTCTGGGTGACTGTAGAAATTGGCTGAATCTCACAGAACTACTGACATGCTGTACTGTACTGTAGTGTGTGATTAAAGCATTATTTAATGCCTAACATTCAGATAATGGAATAGAAAGGATTAAGTTGATCAGCATCTTACAGCTGATGTCTACGTACATTATAGGAGACAACATTTTCAAATTATCTTAAAATTAACAATAATATTCTAAATTTCAAATAAATAGCAGTAATTTTCCCAGTGAGTAGTCCCCATTTGTTATAATAACCATTAGGTAGGAGTCATAGAGGCCTCAAGTCCCACACCAGCAGATTCAAGGACAGTTACATCTCTTTAACTATTCAGTTTTTGGACCAACTGGAAAAACCCTAATCATTACAGTTTAGCATCACTATAACCACGTTCTATTAAAATGGACTTAGTGTTTTTTTAACCTAATTGTATACTTTTCTTGTAAAGCTTGTGCATATCTATGTTCAATTTATGTTTTTTTCTTTTTATGCTGCTGATATGATGCCATATACTTTCGTATGCTGCTGCATGTAAATTTTTCATTTCACCTGTGCAGACATGTACTTGTGCATATGACACTAAACTTGGCTTTAACTGCAGCAGGACATTGCCTTAAGCTTTGTTTCCATAATTATCTCACTGGTTACATCATATGTTTTTCAGACTTTTGGTGTCACTGACAAGCCCAGTATTTATTACCATCCGTAACTAGACTCGAACTGAGTGATTTGCTAGGTTCAGCAGGCATTAAATAGACAGATGGTGGACAGGGACTCATATTTAGGTTGCCCAGAAGAAGGCAAACAGATTTTATTTCTTGAAAGACATATGTGGACAGATGCTTTTTTTTTAACCCAAGGAAACTATTCTGATCCTTCATTACAAATTAGCAAACCTCATTTAGACATGGCAGGTTTGAAGTCTGATCTCTTGATTGCTAGTTTGGATGTTTTAAAAATTGCACTACACCATATATCCATAGAGAAACCTCCATGATTCCTGGCATTATACACAAGCCTCTGTCTAAATTGATTCTGGTCTTGATTAGAGTCTCTGATCAAGTTTCTTCCATTTTCCAACATGCTAGTACAAGTGGGGCAGAGCACGAGTACTTATCACCTTTATCTGATGAATTATCAAGCTCATCTGAGCTTCAGATCTGCTTTAGAGTGGGCAAGATGTGGTTTCATCCAGTGCTGGGAAGGCCAGCACAGAAAACTGGACCAACCGAAAGAACTTCCGATTTCTGAGGGAAGGTGATGCAAGGATCCCCTGCCAGTGGCCTTGGGTTTACTGTATCTCCAGATATGACTTCTCCAGAGAGCCCGCATAATTCAATTCATCTGCTTCACAATTTAATGAGTCTACACTGTAATACTTAATCCTAACTTCTAGTTATGCTTCACAAAACAACTGTATGGCTACATGGTCTCTTGAAAAGCAATAAATTGGAGAAGCACATGTCATATATAGTTAGGGGAAGGTTGAACAATTTCCACTTTTGCTACTAACTACAAATTGAGACAGAAGATTAACTTGCCTTTATATAGCACCCTTCACGTCCCTTTTCAGAGCAATAACATTGCCATGCATTATTTTTTCCAGTATTAAACCAGAAAATAATTGTGTTTATAAAGTGCCTTCCATGATGCACAAATGCCTTGTGGATAAAGAAGTACTTTTGAAGACTAGTGTTGGAAATTCAGGATTCCTTCAAACAGCATTGTACAGCACTGGGTGCAAAGCCTAGTGCCTTGTTCCGAAGTCTGAATTGAGCTAATGGGGTAGTGGAGGTATAATTTGTCCATCTGTGCTGATCACCCCATCCTTGACTAAGCTGTTCCACCATGAACATGATCTATTATGAGTCAACATGATGCTTTCAGATCAGGTCATGCATAGCACATACCTCCGCCTCACCGCTCAGGTGTGTTTCTGGGGTACAGGGGCTAGCGACTCTTGTGCCTGTTATCGCTGAGCAGCAGTGAACCATCTGATTGGCCTATCAGAATTCTCTTTGGGAACTAGTTGACTTGATCAGCATTTCTGATCTGGCTATTGTTCACGATTGCACTTAACAAAAAAAGAGCTTAAATTCTCATCATTTAGAGACATTCATGGGTCTGCTTTCTTACACAAAGACCTGTCTTCCAGTTTGAAGCTCCTTCTGTAGCTATGAACCAATGCTACAACAGTGCTATCCATTTTTTGGCATCATTATTGCTGGCCAAGTTTCATTCATGCACTGGTGGTTCTCTCGTATCATCCACAGTTACATTAAGGCAAGAATTGGGGTTTCAAGAGATTTAAGGAATAACTTTTCCACTCAGATGTTGGTTGGAACCTAAGACTCACTATTTGGGAATGGTGGGGACTTCACCGCCAAAAATTAAGTTGTGCTCTTGAAACACCATGGTATAGAAGGCCATGGGCCAGCTGCTGGAAAATGGGAATTGTGTGCCTTTTCACCACCTCAGAAAAGCAGCCAATATAATCAATGATCCTTCCACCCTCTCATTCTCTCTTCTTCCTTTTTCCATCAAGCAGAAAATACAAAAGGCTGAGACCATAAGCCACCTGAAGGACAGTTTCTATCCCACTGTTATCAGACTCTTCAACGGCCCTCTCGTATGCTAAAAAATGAACTCCAAGACTCCTGATCTCCCAATCTACATCCCCGTGTCCTTTCAACTTATTTGTTTTTCTGCACTACACATTTTATGCATATATATAAAAATTAAGGTTTTTCCACTGTATCTGGTTAATGTGACAATTATAAACCAATTATCAATATGAAATACTTAACAGCAAGCATAGATACAAGTGCACAAGAAAACAGAGCAGGCCTCAGGAATGAATCCTGGCCTCTCAAGCCTGTTCCTCCATTCAACAGGATCATGCTGACCTGCCTTAGGCCTCAACCCCTTCACTGTGCCAAGTGAGCCACCAGAGAAAGTTGTAGGGGTTATTAAAATACATTTGAATGGGTACCTGGATAGCACAGACATAGAGCAGGAAGTTTCCAACTGTTTTTTTTTGCCAGTGAGCCTTACCATTATCCAAGGGTGCATGGAGCCTACGTTGGAAACCCCTGGTTTAGAGGGATATAGGCCAAGTACAGGAAATTGCATTAGCTTAGATAGACAACTTGGTTGGCATGGACTTGTTGAGGCAAGGGGCCATTTTCCATTCTGCTTAACCCTACGAATCTAAGGTTAAGCACGAGGCAGAGCAGGATGTTCCAACTGCTTCTGCCCGTAATCCCATCAAGAAAAAACTCTGAACAGTTGGATTTGTATGCTCCTATCTTTTGATCATAATGCCACTCCAATAACAACAATGATAATAGTGAACCCTTAGACAATGGGACAATTGTACAGCCTGCAACCCCTTCATCCACAAAACTGTTTGGATTCAAGGGATATTATGAAAAACTCATAGATTTAAACTCAGCAAGCAATTTAAGTGTTAGTTCCATTTATAATTCCATGGATTCTGCCTGGTCTGCTAAGTATTTCCAGCATTTTCCATTTTTGTTTAAGATTTCCAGCCTCTGCAGTTTATTTTTCATCTTCCTCCTAGAGTTACCAATGCTTATGGATACCCTGTGGACATGTCAGTGTTTGGGAGACCAGTGGGTTGGAAGGGGATGTGTGTGCCAGCTGCTGCAGGGAACCATTTTCTGCCAGTTAGGAATGTGGGAATGGGGCATTTCCATGTGCCTTCTCTATCCATTCTGCCACCCCTCCCCCCCCCACCACCACTTCCCGCTTCATCTCCTGTAACAGTGAGGGACCTGGAAGAGCTAAGCAGAGCTGGAAGCACAGAGCAGAATAACTCGCTCACACACTGACTCACTGTGGCCAGCTGGTGGCTGTTCTTCCTGCGCACTGTTTCTATTCATTTCCGGCAGTTCTTGAACATTTCAGGCTACAAGCAGTTCTCAGGAATAAACCCTGTCGTAACTTGTGACTCCCTGTACTATGCAAGCCAATCAATAAAAAAGCCATTTCCACTTTCCAAGTATTGTACAGCCTTCAAATGTTTAAACCATTTGCTCATTTTTTTCCCTCCCAAACCAGAGTTAAGAGTGTGACCAGCTGATATTTTTTCCCCAAGTAGTTAATTGCCAGGTGCGGTGCTGTATCCAAATTTTACAAGCATTATTTGATGACGACAATTTTTTTAACAGTGAAGATGAAGATCTGGGTCTCCAAGACTCAGGACATTGATTGTGTCAGGCCTGCACGTGCAGCTCCTCCCATTCTCCACCCAGCTAATAGAAGTCACTTGTCACTCATTTCTAACTCATCAGTACAGCCCATTTAAACCCAGCTCTCATCCACTGTCCTTGTTCACTCATCCAACCAGCCAGCCTCAACCGCTTGCTCCCAGCTTTCAGTTACCTTGTTGTGTTTAGCACCTGTTCGCTCTTGTTTTGAGGCTGCTCGTAGCTTGTTATTTTGCAGTTTATAATTAAAGATATTGTTCACTGATAAATCATCTCCCCTGTTCTGCTTTTGGGCCAAGCCTCCTCTACGTTTCCCAACGGGATGAATGAACCCTTGGTTGATCCAGAGGAGTATGATCATCCAAAGCAAGTTGTCCTCCAACATGAGTCCACCATGCAGGAACAGCAGGGGACCATTGACCATCATCTCAACCAACTCTCCGTCTCAATACTGCGGCCTCACGCCAGTCAAACTCCGCCTTCACAACCCTAGATTCCAGTGCCCGAGGGAGCTCCAACCCAATTCTGCAACTTCCTGCCCCAGTGCATCTTATGCTTTGAGCTCCAGCCACCGCTGTGTTCAACAGACTTAGCCAAGATTGCCTTTGTCTGAGCGATCTCTCCCTTGACTGAGCGAGCTCTGACCTCTGCCGCCGCTAACTGGTGAATAAATGCACCATTTGCAATAAATATGAGTATATCACCACCGAGGTATGCTTGGCTTTTAGATACATGGGAAGTGGAAGGTAAGCAGCGGATCGGTTACTTCACCTGCGTCCTGGCTCCTGCTCAGTGCTGGATTATGCCGTGGAATTCCAGACCCTCACGGTAGAGTGTAGTTGGAATGCGGAAGCACTGCTGGCATGTTGGAGTGTTTGAAGGATGAGCTGTCTACCCGAAGGATGCCCACCGACCTCAGAAGCCTCATCACTCAGGCCCTCTGTATTGACAAGCATCTTATGGAATGACCCTTCACATCATCAGCCAGAACCCAATTCCATTCCTGCAGGACCCTCATCAACAGCACCTCCAGAACCCATGCAGTTGGGGAGAGCTCTCTTAAAACCCCCAAAATTATGAGCGTCAATGGAGAACCAGCTTGTTTCTGAGGAGCAGTCAATCACCCATGTATCAAATAAGACCCATAAAACAAAAGAGCAGAACTAGGCCACTTGGGTCTGCTCTGCCATTCCATCATGGCTTATTTATTATCCCTCTCAACCTCATTCTCCTGCCTTCTCCCCGTAACGTTTGGCACCCTGACTAATCAAGAACCTATCAACTTCCACTTTAAATATATTGAATGACTTGGCCTCCACAGCTGTACTGTCTAGGTACCACACCCGATGCGGATGTTGGTGACCATGGTTTTCCATATAGATCTACCCCTCGTTCTTTGGATGACTTCCATTTCCTCGATGTGTAGCCACCTGGCTAGGCTTTTGATGTACATAAGCCAAGGCCTTCCTCTAGGTTTGCTCCCCTCAATCTTTCCAGTTCATCTTTCTGCATGATGTGTCCTAGGAATCTGAGTTGTCTTTCTCTTATTGTTGGTATGAGTGATCTACCTGCTTGGGCTCTTCTGAGAACTTCTTCATTTGATGTGTGTGTGGTCCATGATATTTTTTAACATTCTCCTGTAGAACCATAATTCAGCTGCTACTAGTCTCTTTTCTATTGCTGGGGAAATGGTCCAGCATTCACTTCCATAAGTCAGGATAGAATAAATGTAGCACTGCATTATTCTGTTTTTAGTGTACATGCTCATCTTTTTGTCCGTTAATATGGTCTTCATTTTTTGGAAAGCTTCCTTCGCCATTGCTATTCTGTATTTGATATCTGTGTCGCACCTGCCATTACTTGTTATTAGGCTGCCAGGATAACTGAATTTGTTGACTTGTTTTATGTTTGTATTTCCAATCTTGATCACACACTGTGGGATATTTTTCTCTCTGGAGATGACCATGCTTTCTGTCTTCTTGGTGTTGATTGAGAGGCCTCTGCGATTACTTTCTGCTGCCACTGTAGTGAGTAGCTCTTGAAGTTTTGTTTCTGAGTCAACTATTAGTACGATGTCATCAGCATATCTGATGTTATTTATATTATGGCCTCCAACTGTGAATCCTTTGATGTCTTTGATACTTCTCAAGATACTTTCACTATACAGGTTGAATAAGTCTGGCGAAAAGACACAACTTTGCCTGACTCCTCTCATGATATTCACATACTCACTCTCTTCTCCTTCTGTTCTGATGGATGCTGACTGGTCCCAGTATAAGTTTCTTAAGAAACGTATATCTTTCCCATCTATGTCAGGATCTTGAAGCATTTCCAGAAGATCTTGGTGTCTGACAGTGTCAAAAGCTTTTGTACAGTTGATGAAACATAGGTAGGTGTCTTTTTGTACATGGATGGCTTATTCACAGATCATCTGTAGCATGAAAATTGCATTTCTGGTTCCAGCGTTTTCCACAAAGCCACATGGTTCTTTACTGATTTCTGGTTTTATACAGCGTCTTGCTCTCATCATGATTACATTGAGAATAGTTTTTGCCACGTGGCTCATCAGGCTTATTGTACGATGTAACTCACACTCTGTTGCTCCCTCTTTCTTTGGAAGTGTGATGAACACTGATTTACTTAAATCATCAGGTATGTCCCCATGATCATAGATTTCATTCGCTATTCCTTTTATTTTCTCTATTCCAAAATCTTCTAAGGCCAGTTTCATCTCAACAGCGATGTTGTCTGGACCAGTTGCTCTGTTATGTTTTGTTTTATTTATGGCTGCTCGAATTTCTCATTTTAGAATGCTAGGTCCTTCAAGATTCTTCTTTATGTTTGGTTTTTCTCCTCTCTGGTCTTCAAAAAGTTCTCTTATATATTCTGTCCATCTGTTTAGGATTTCCTTTTTGCTCATAATTAAGCTGCGGTCCTTTGCCTTGATGCATCCACTTGCTGAGCAAGGTAATTTCCCCGTTGGTTCTTTAATCTTACCGTGCATCAACTTTGTTCCAGGGTTATGGGTGTGTAGCATTTTTATCTCTGAGCACTTCTCATTTAGCCATCTGTCTTTAGCTTCTCTGCATTTTCTTTTTATTGTCTTATCAAGTTGTTTGTATTCTTCACTGTCTCTTGATTTGATGGTCTGTTTTTGTTGCATCAATTGTATTATATCTTCAGTTATCCATTTCTTCTTACTTTTCCATACTTTTTATGGGATGGTTTCTTTTGCAGCTTCAACCATGGATTCCTTCAGTATGTCCCAGGAAGTTTTGCCTCGTTCATCCTGCGACAATTGAAAACGGTTTATCACCTTGATTGTGTATTCTGTTTTCAGATGAGGGTTATTTTGTGGTTGTTGATAATCCAGTGGTTCTGATCTTTTTAGTTTCTTTAATTTTCTCATCTTTATTTTCATTTTGCAAATGACTGGTATGTGGTCACTTCCACAGTCTGCTCCAGGGTAGCTTTTAGATTGAGTTATCGAGTTTTTGAATCTGTTATTGATTGTTATGTAGTTCCCATCTGGGCTTCTCCATGTCCATTTCCTTCTTGGATGTTGTTTAAACCAAGTGTTGGTGATTATCTGATTGCAAACAACAGGAATTCTGCAGATGCTGGAAATTCAAGCAACACACATCAAAGTTGCTGGTGAACGCAGCAGGCCAGGCAGCATCTCTAGGAAGAGGTGCAGTCGACGTTTCAGGCCGAGACCCTTCGTCAGGACTAACTGAAGGAAGAGTCATTATCTGATTGTTTGTTTTGCACCATGATATAAGCTTTTCTCCTCTTTCATTTCTTTCTCCCAGTCCCTGGTCTCCAACAATATGGCCTTCTCTTCCCTCACCAACTTTTGCATTGAGGTCGCTCAAGACTATGATGGCTTCTTGTGATTTGCATTCTTCTAGTGCTTTGTCTAGGGAGTGGTAGAAGGCATCAATATCTTCCTCTGAACTTGCCATTGTGGGTGCATATACTTGGATGATAGAGATGTTGTTTTGTTGTCCTTTTAGTTTGATTAGCATCATTCTGTCTGAGATATGCCAGTATCCTAGCAGGCTCTTGGATGTTTCTTTGTCTAAGATGATTGCAACACCCTTTTCATGTTTATCTCCACCAGAGTATATCATCCTGTAGTCATCTGATTGGAATACTCCAGGGCCTTTCCATCTTATTTCACCGAGACCTAGGATGCTGACTTCTAGCCTCTTCATTTCTAACATTGCATTTGCCTTCCTCACCACCAACTCAACCTGCAAGTAAACCTTTAAATCAGGGATTCCCAAACTGGGGTCCACGGACACCTTACTTAATGGTTTTGATCCTGGACATTTAAAAAAAGATTGGGAACCCCTGTTCCAGAGAATCATAGAACCATAGAACACTACAGCACAGAAAACAGGCCATTTGGCCCTTCTAGTCTGTGCTGAAACTTTATTCCACTAGTCCCATTGACCCACACCCAGTCCACAACCCTCCAGACCTCTCCCATCCATGCACCTATCCAACTTATTCTTAAAACTTAAGAGTGAGCCCGCATTTACCACGTCAGATGGCAGCTCGTTCCACACTCCCACCACTCTCTGAGTGAAGAAGTTCCCCCTAAATCTTTCCCCTTTCACCCTAAAGCTATGTCCTCTCATGTTTATCTCTCCTAATCTAAGTGGAAAGAATCCTGCACAAAGATTCCCAAGTCCTTTTGCACCTCATGCAAATAGCCACTGTGTCTGAGAAATGGCACAACCACATAGAGGAGCCTTCTCTCTGGCAATCTTCCCCAACATCTCAATCCAGCACTATAGTCAGACTCACTCTCCACACCCCAATGGCTCTGTGCGCACGGGAGACTCTGATGGACTCCAGCACCGCCCGCAACTTTCTGGACCAGGATCTGTGTGTGCAACTTGGACTCCTAGCAAGCCTATCTCTTACTTCTTCATCATAGCCATTGATGGGCATCGCTTGGGGTCTGGGATGGTCAGAGCGTGCACGCAGCCTCTGCTTCAGACCATCACAGACCACCATGAGTCCATCCAATTCCTCCTGATTGACTCACCCAACACTCTTCTCACCTAAGGTTACCCCTGGCTCTCAACTCACATCCCTCATTTCATGTGGTCACCCCACTCACTGCCTAATTGGGGGCCCACCTGCCTGCAACTTCAGTTGACTTCACCCTGTGCGACAGAGATGGAGGGAATCTTCGACATCAACAAACTCCCGCAGGAATACCACAACCTAGCCATTGCCTTCAGTAAAAGAGAAAGACAGAACCCTGCTTCCTACAGCCTACACGACTGCACGATCGACCTCCACCTGGGCACCACACCTTCTTGATGTTGTCTGCACTCCCTCTCCCCTCCTGAGATGCAAGCCATGAATGAACACATCGCTGAGGCACTACACCACAGCTTCATTCGAACATCACAGTCCGTATCCAGTGCAAGACGCTTCTTTGTCTAAGAGAAAGATGTGGGTCTTCTTCTCCTGTATTGACTACCATGGACTCAACAAAATCACCATATAAGAACCGATACCCTCCCACTTGATGGATAACAGATTCAAGACATGCTAGTGGGCCCAGATCTTCATGAAACTGTATATATCCTGATCCACATCCTCCAGGGGGGGTGAGTGGAAGACAGCGATCATAGCACCCACTGGCAACTATAAATGCTTGGTGATGCCTTTCAGACTTTCCAACAGTCCAACAGTTTTCTAAGCCTTCATTAATGAGACCCTCTGAGACATGCAACACAGGTATGTGTTCATCTACCTCAACGACATCCTCATCTTCTCCAAGAAACCCCAAGACCACGTCTGTCACATCATTCAGTCCTTCAGCATCTCCTTAAAAACAAACTGTATGACAAGTTAGAAAAATACCAGTTCCACACCCCAGCCATTTCCTTCCTGTGAAATATCCATAACCATGGGCACAGAGAAAGTGCATATCATCATTGAATGGCCACAAACAGATGTGGTGCTTCTTCAGCTTCCACAACTTCTACTGCTGATCAGAAACAGCAGCCAAATCACCAGTTCTCTCACCTACCTCACAGGTAACCTGGCCTGCTGCCGTAGACCACACTTTCAAAGAGCTCAAGAAGTGCTTCACCACCCCTCCCAATCTCTGCCATCCAAGCCCCTCCAGACACTTTGTGATAGAGACGGACACATCAGACATGGGAGCCGGGGCCATCTACTCCAGGTGAGAAATGTCCTGGATGACATACCATTGTGCCTCCTCCTTGCATAAGTTCAAATCTACAGAATGCCATTGTGGAGTAGGAAACAGGGAGCTACTCTCCATTTAATGAGCCTTGGAGGAATGGAGACATTGGCTGATGGGAACACTGGGCCCTTCTGATCTGGACTGATAGCCAGAACCTGCCAATAGACCTGCCAACTCAACCCACATCAAGCTTGCTTGGCCCTCTTCTTCAAGCAATTCAAATTCACCATCTCCTACTGACCTGGTTCCAAGTACACTAAGGCGGACACCCCATCATGACAGCTCGACCCAGTTGAAACAGAGATCATTCCATCCTCTCAGATCCTCACCCTGATAATCTGGGACCTTGGGAACCAGATACGCCAGGCCCTACAGCAGATGCACGCTCGGGCTGACACACCTGACATCCACATATACATGTTGGCAGCCATGCACTTTGAGGTCATCCAGTTACGCACTCCTCACCCTTCTCTGGCCATCCAGGCACACAACAGACTCTGGATTTTCTGCAATTCCTGTTCCAGTGGCCTGCCATGATTACAGATGAATGTCTGTTCATTGCTCTCTGCCCTTAATGTGCCCAGTCCAATTTCCCCAACCAGCAGCCCTCTGGGCTCCTACAGCCCCTACCAGTCCCTTGACACCCGTGGTCCTACAACACCATGAATTTCATCACAGTTTTCCACATTTCACTGGGGCCTCAGTGGTCATGAGAGTGGCAGACGAACCCTCCAAGGTGGCCCAAATCATCGCCCCTCCCAAACTTACGTCAGCCACTGAGACAGTGGCCCTGATTCTCTAATAAGCAGATTACCTCCACTGCTTCACTCAGGTCATTATGTCGGACTGGGGTCCACGATTCATCTCCCACTTCCGGTGAGTCTTCTCCCTCCTCCACATCTCAGTGAGGTTGTCCTCCGGCCATCATCCACAGACCAACGGTCAGTCAGAAAGAGACAATCAGCCAGTGGAGTTTTTATGATGCTTCACCACCTCCAGATCGGAAAGGTATCTGCCCTGGGCTGAGCTGTCCCATGATCTGCACACTTCCTCTGCCAGAGGTACGCAACCTTTTAAGGTGCTTCTTGGTTACCAATCCCCGTTGTAACCTGCGGAGGGCAGTCCACCAGGGCTCTGATTCACCCATGCCAGAATGCTTGGAAGAGGACGTGGAGAGCCACTGTTTCACTGGGCAGAGAATTCCACAGATTCACCACTCTCTGGGTAAAGCAGTTCCTCCTCATCTCCGACCTAAATCTACTCGTCCAAATCTTGAGGCTGTCAGAATGAACTGCATGAGCAAACATGAAGTTTTCTGATGTCAGAAACAAGTGACAAGCTAAGCATACGTCAAACACACATACAGTGGTAACTTGCTTTTAACACATGCTTATCACTAGTCCAAAACATGTCAAAATAATTTTGCTACACTCCGAATCTGTTGAAGGACACTTATTCCAAAAAAGAGTTCTTATAATACTAGTTATTATCATTCACAATAATTATGCTGGGCAACATGATGTAGAGGAACAGGGAAGGTAAGAGCTATACATGCGACATTTTATTGGAGGTGGATCATCGTTTCATCTGAAGCGCCGTAGACTGAGCAGAGATCTGACAGGTGTATACGATTTTGCGAGGTATAGCTAGAGTAGGAAAGGTACGTTGCAACCAGTTTCTCCGGTTAGCGGACGATTTCCCTCAACGCCTCTCTGACGTAGAGGGGAACCGCGTACGAGGCAAGTTACAGCAGTGGTTTGCCATTGTCTTCTGCCGGGTGAGTTTCCAAAGGGATCACCAGCTCGTAACCCAGCACGGATGGAAAGCGTGCAGAAGAGCTGGTTGGATTTGAACTTGGGACCCTTCATTCTGAAGTCCGGCACTGATGCCACTACGCCACCAGCCGGGTCATAGATAGAGTAGACACTCAAAATTATTGTTCTACTGGGGTTGAAATTGATAATACTAGAGAGCAAAGCTTTAAGGTGAGAGGGCAAAGTTTACAAGGGATGTGCAGGGTGAGTTTTCTTTAAGCACAAAGAGTGATAGGAGCCGGGAACAGGCAGCCGGAGGTGGTCGTGGAAACTGACACAATACTGTAGTGCTGTTGTAAAGTCTTTCAGGTAGATACATAAATATGCAGTGAGTGGAGGGATATGGATCATACACAGGCAGAAGGGATCATTTAAATCTGGCAACATGCTCTGTACAGACATGAAGGACCTGCTGTCCTTCTGCTGTCCTGGAAGTTTCCATGTTCTAGGTCCATGAAAGAAGGAGACAAACCACAGAGACACAGAAAAAACAGATTGGGGGGGGGGAGTAAAGAAAAGGGAGGGAGAGGGACAGAGAGGGAGAGGGGGAGCTGAGGGGGAGAGGGAGAGAAAAAAAGAGGAAGAGGAAAAAAAGAGGAATTAGCTTCAGAGCTTTGGACCCAAGCAACAAAAGAGAGGCAGGTGCACGAGTCTTACACCTTTGGGCCTGGGGAACTGAAGAGAGGATCAGACAAGGAGTGGAGAGACAGGCATAAGTGATCAGAGTACGAGGGGGCATGAGTTTCAAAGCTTAGGACCTTGTTAACAGAATGCTAGTGGGATGATGGAAGTGGAATATTCCGAAGGGCCAAAGGTAATAGTATTTATAGCATTGGAGGAGGTTATGACAGGAAATTACAAAAGAATAAGCATAGATTATGAAAAATACCTTCCAGCACTGGCTTATCTTGGTTTCTATTTGTACCACTGCTGCTTGGCAAGGCTACACCAACATCTTGCAAACACTGGTACGTGTACAAGAATGCCACTGTCTTTGGTTCCATGGCTTCCTGACTCAGAATATATGGTCATTCCTTCCCTGTCACTGAACCAACATCCTAAAACTTCCCACTGCTGGAGTCTTTTCTCCACAGCTTCTACATGGGTTTGAGGAGGGATCGCTGAACCATTGTCAAGGGCAAATTGAGTTGGGCAATGAATGACAGCCTTGCCAATGGTAGCTGGTACCAAGGAAAAATTTTTCATTCAACTGTACGTTTGTAGGCTGCACAGTATTTCAGAACTCCAATACTTGACTCAGCATTACTCTTCTTATTAAAACATTAAAAGTCCCTTTCACTGTTCCAGTCTGAGAATGATCACAATGAAATTCCTCATATCTAGTACCATTCATGACCATAAGACATAGGAGCAGAATTAGGCCATTCAGCCCATCAAGTCTGCTCTGATATTCCATCATGGTTGATCCCGGATTCTACCCAACCCCATACACCTGCTTTGATGTACAGGTAACAAATAAAGCTAATCTCATTCTTCTTCTTAATCTTCTTACTGAAGCAGCTTGCATTAACCTGCAACTTGTATTGTGGTGATAAATGATAAATTATAACCCTGGTCTTGCTTGAAATATGATCACAGCCGAACTAAGGCCTCAGGTGCACCTATCAAACCAATCTATATAACTCCCGTTTTCTGTCACATCCAACAATTTATCACAGCCTTGAGGTTGGCAGCACACAGGGTCCAGCAAGTGCTGCCTCCCAGCGCCAGTGACCGTACTCAATCTTGTCTGTGTGGAGTCTGCATGTTCTCCCTGTGACAACACCGATTTCACCCAGGCACTTTGGTTTCCTCCCACAGACATGAGAGTTGTTAGGTTAATTCATGGTTGTAGATTGTCTGTCGTGCAGGCAAGTGATAGAATATGAGTTGGGTGGGGACATGTGGAGAGAAACAAAAATGGATTCAGCATAAATGCATGCATGATATTTTCTGCTGATTCAGGGGGCTGCATAACTCTACGAGCATCCTCAGACTTCTGGGATAGAGACAGTCCCAAATATTTAGGATGCTCTGCTGACAGAAGTGCTTCCACATCTCAGGACTAAGCTGCTGATCCATTAAATCAAAGCATGTGCCTTATAACACCAGTCCTGCCAATCCCTCCTGGACTTCTCTTCAGGCCAATCTTCCTCATTGTTTCTTCACAGGAGAAGTCCCTCAATTCAGGGACCAATCCATAGGAGCCAAGGCAACTCTAACGCAAGTCGATTATTTTTTACTAATAGAACCTGAAACTGCCTATGACATTATGCCAATATCCGCAGCAAAACTCTGAATCCTGTGTTCCAGCCCACATAATATTCATCTCACAGTCCTTGCAATTTAAAATACACTAATGCTAATTGCCTCATAGGGCTGGCAAAAGAACATAATAAAGAAGATCAGATGTTCTGACCTCTACCTTTAAATTGATCTCAAGAGGCTACAAACTGGATTGAGTGTCCATTTTCAGGTGCAGTCCCTCCTCTAAGCAATGTAGTGATGTTAGAAAGCACAATTTATTTCTGCCCAAAATTACAGCCATTGGTAAGTTGTCTCCAGAACCTTTGTGCATGATTCCCCTTAGTGCTTTGATGTTTCCCAGTATCATTACCAGATGCAAATTTCATGTTTCTTCCCTCAGAAACATTAGTTGGAACTTAAAGGTACAAGCTACAAACTTCAGTGAATAGCCACAATATATTTAGGAGCACATCTGCCAAAGAGTTGCTTCTATGCCTTTTGAAAGGTAAGTTCTGTTGACATCAAGCCTGACTGATGGGTTTCAGAGCTCAGTACAGGCTGCTCATACAAGGCCCAAAGTTCGCAGAGTGTTTACTTCCCCCAAAATTCTGCCAGCATTTAGTTTTTATTACAGTCAGCCAGAGGCACCACAGAAGGCGGGATAAAGTTCATCAGCAGTGATAATCATGAACCCACTGAACTGTTGTTTCAAAAAAAATCTAGTAGATGGAAATATGCCATCTCAATGAAGCCTCACTGTATCAATGATATTCCCTTTGGCTAATCAATTCCTCCCATCGCTTTCTTTGTAGGTTAAAATTACTCTTTTGTTGTCTTTCTTTTTCCTTTCTGCAAAGGGTCTCTGATCTAAAAAGGTTATTTCTTTCTCCTTCCACTGCATAACCTGCTGAGTGTTTCCCGCACATTCTCAATCAGCGTCTTTATATCCAGCATACATGCAAATGCAAACGGCACCAGAACATCTGTCTTCTCAACTATTTGAGCAAACCATTCCATCTCGCAGCAGTTAGTGACAGGTAATCAATCCTGGCATTGCTGGCAATGCTGATGAAAGATTAGTAATACTACTGTGTGCTGTTATCTCATTTCCATTGCCACTTTGTTCATTACTAAAGTGTGATCACTGTATTGAGCAGTGAAACTTTATATATCGAAGAGTTTGCAAATTAATACTTTCCATTTATATGGTGCCTTTCACAACCTTTTCAGAACATCCCAGTTAGTTTATATTTAATGAAATAAATCTCCATCATAATGAAGGGAACAAGTCAGCCAACTGCATTCAGATATCGTGCCTATAAAAGGTATTCACCACCCCCTCCCTTGGAAGTTTTCATGTTTTATTGTTTTCTAACATGGAAGCACAATGGATATAATTTGGTTTCTTTGACACTGATCAACAGGAAAAAGACCCTTGTGTTAAAGTGAAAACATCTCTACAAAGTGATCTAAATTAATTACGAAAAAAGTGTTGCAAGACCTATCCACACAGCCTCAAGGCTGTAATTGCTGCCAAAGGTGCATCTACTAAATACCAACTTGAAGGGGGTGAATACTTATGCAATCAATTATTTTCTGTATTATATTTGTAATTAATTTAGATCATCTTGTAGAGATCTGTTTTCGCTTTGACACGAAAGAGTCTTTTTCTGTTGATCAGTGTCAAATAAGCCAAATTAAATCACAGTGATACAATATTGTAAAACAATAAATCATGAAAACTTCCAAAGGGCATGAAAACTTTTTATAGACACTGTAGCTCCTGTATGTAAAGAAATATAATTACGAACATGTCTGTTCCCCAATGTTGAATGTTGATTGAATAACTAACACTGTCCAGGATATAACAGCAAACAACCCCCCCCTCCCCCGCAACTCTTTCAAAATACTCCCATTGGATCTTCATTCATACCCAATAGAGGGAATTCAATTTAGCAACTAACTGAATAAACAAGTCCTACACTTTCTCAACACTGCACTAAAAGTTCAAATCTACATTGTGCGCACTTGCGTCTCAAGTGGAAAATAACACACACCATTTGAATCCAGAGTCAATGGTGCTGCCAGAACATTTTGGAATGAACAGCCTACAATGACATGTCTCTAAACTGTTATCCCATTGGGTTCCTGTGCACTAGTACAACTTCAACCAAAATTCCTTGCACCCAAAAATGATTAATGATCTCCAACAGAACAGACTGCTTAACGCTAAAATGGATGACTGGTGTGAATGTTACAGTATTACCATTAGCCTCACTGATCCAGTCTTAATTCAGATCACATATCAGTGCTGCAATTAGATGACACAACGTCTGTTGTAGTCCGAAGTTCCTTGACTTGATTCGGTGGAGAGGTGTTTCGGACTTTGCATCTGAATACCTCCTTGTAGGATTTCCTGAAGTTTTCTGACAGGAAGGCGTAGATGACGGGGTTGATGGAGGAGTTGCTGTAGGCTAGGCAGTGGGCGGTTATCCTGAAGATGTAGGAGGCATTGTTCAGCGGGAAGCTGCCGAACTCAGTCCACAGAGCAATCACATGGCTGGGGAGCCAGGAGATGCAGAAGACCACGATCACCACCAGTACCGTCTGTGTAGTCTGGGGAGAGGGGAACAAGCAAAAAAGCAACATTAGGTCAACTCAGGGTGGGATTACTGTCATACATATAAGTGCAGTGAGGTACAGGTATAATAAAAGGTTGTTTGCTGCAGCATCACAGCCAAATGGACAATGCACAGACACAGGCAGTATGCATAAATGATATTAGATGATGAAGAAACAAAAAGATTGTATGAAACAAAACATCAGTGCAAAGAGCAGACAATCAGAGACAAAATCAAAGTTGAGTTTATTGTCATGCGTACAAGTGCATTTATACACAGGTGTGATGTAAAACTTAACTGCAGCAGCATCACAGGCACATAGCATCAGGGACACAACATTCACAAAGGAAACATAAGTTCAACATAATTTACATACACAAATAGGAAAAATGAAAGCTTCATTGTAGTGCAAAGTGCTTGAGTGGTCACTGGGTTTCTACACTGAGGTAGTGATTAGGATTGTACCACTGGTTCAAGAATGTCATGGTTGAAGGGAAGTATTTGCTCTTGAACCTGGTGGTGTGGGAGTTCAGGCTTCTATACCTCCTGCCCAATGGTAGCTGCAGGAAGATGGCATGTCCTGGATGAAGGGGATGTTTGACAACAGTTGCTGCCTTCTTGAGGCAGTAGCTCATTTAGAAAACACCCAAAGTGAGGAGGGATCGATCAATCAAGTGTTGGACTGGATCTATTACTGTCTTCAGCTTCTTACATTGCTGCACATTTAAATAGCCATACCAGACTATGATGCTAGCAGTCAGATACTATGCCCATGGTAGTACAAGAGGTGTTCCTATGCTGAGAAAGCATTATGGTTGTGCAGGTCGGTTCAAGAACCTGTTCATAACCAGGCGTCCATGCTTGCTCCCACTTTCAGCTGCATAGACCCTGTCTCCTTCATCCTGCCACTGGAAGCCATGGCTTAAGTGAAGATCCATCTGCTGATATCTCATTTGCATTGGCATTGCTCAGTAAATATATACTAGAAAGGGTCCCAAGTAGTAACTTGCACTTGTATAGTGCCTTTCACATCTCTTTTAGGACATCCCAACTCACTTTTCAATTTGCATTTATGCAAGATCTTTCATATGAAAAAATATCCCAAGGACTTTTCTCGAAACCCAGCTAACAAAATCCGGTCCTATTTACTGGAACTACCTCTTCTTTTAGACGCTCCTTTAGCCTCCTGCATGCTTAAACCTTTGGTAAACCGTGGCACAGTTGGTAGAGCTGCTGCCTCACATTTCCAGCTGTCAGCGTGGTGTTTGCATGTTCTGTCTGTGACTGTATCTTTCTCCTCCAGGTGCTCTCCTTTCCTCCCTACTGTAAGTTCCACCTAGAGTGTAGATGGAATAATACCACACTGAACAGGCCATTCAGCCTACAATGTTGTGGTAATCCTGATACCAATTTATACTAAGTTCCCTCCTCTGTTATCATCTATATCCCACCATTCCCTTCAGATTCTAAAAGCCTCTTAAACTCCACCAAACTGCTTCCACTATGGCCCCTGGTGATCTATTCCAGGCACCTGCCAATCTCTGTGTAAAGAACTTACAATTCAGATTGCTTTCAACCCTACCCCCCACCAACCTTAAGAGAATATCCTCGGTCTTTGATACATCTGCTCTGGAGAAATGATTCTGAGGGTCTACCTTCTATGTCTCTCGTAGTTTTATAAACTTCTATCAAGTCTCCCCTCAGCCTCCGACGCTGTAGGGAGAACAACCCAACATTGTCTAACCTTACTTTACAGCTCATACTCTCTAATCCAGGCAGCATCCTGGTAAACCCTTGCTGCATCCTCTCCATAGTCTTCACATCCTTCCTATACTGCACACAATACTCCAAGTGCAGTCTGACTGAATTTTTATAGACTGTAGATGCAGCATGACTTCTTTATTCTTGTACTCAACACCTCTACCAATGAAAGCAAGCATTCCATGTGCTTTCTTTACCACTTTACCCACTTGCATTGCCACTTTCAATGAGCTATGGATCTACGGTTACTTGTATACTTTCTCATTTCATTTGACAGAGGCGGAGCGAGCTAAGTTAAGATGGCGCTAAATGGTGACTCCTTTGCTTGTATCTTTGGAAGCAGCTCTATTTCCATCTTTAATATCTTTATTTTTCCCTTTCAGGGTTCTTTTGAAGACCGTAACCTGGAATTACACGCTAACTTCGGTTCTTTGTGGGAATGGGACCTGTTCCCGGGGTTTCAGGACTGGCCGTTGTTCGGCACGCCAGGGGTTCGGCCTGAGAGTCCGGCTCGTATTTGGAAGCCTAAGATCTCGGGGTTCTGGAGACGGGTGGATCGAGGGTCGGTGTCATGGCAGGAGACCCGTGTGTCGGGATATCTGCTGTGTGCCCACAGACCCGGGATCTTTGAGATCTTGGAGAACAGAGATTGGAAAAAGCGACATAATGGACTTATAACATCGTAAACCAGTGAGTTGTTTGCTATGTCACCCCGCTCGCTGGGAAAATGGAGACATCTTTTTCTCCTTATTAGGGAGAGAGAGAACCTGCGGTATGTTGAATGCGAGTCTTTGGGGTAACTGCAAGTCTGTGTCTTTGCTGTCGCTTTGCTCACGTTGAGTGCTCGGTGGTGGGACCAATGCTTGCTTTTATTTTCCGGTGCGGGGAGGGGGGATTGTTGCTCACTGCCACTACACATGGGAGGGAGGGGAACTGGGGGGGACTGGGGTTCTTACGTTCATTCTTTGGGGCACTTCTCTGTTTTCATGGATGTTGGCGAAGTAAAAGCATTTCAGGATGTATATTGTATGCATTTCTCTGACATAAAATTGGACCTTTGAACCTCCCAAAGTGCAACACCTCACACTTGCCCAGATTAAACTCTATCTTCCATCTCTCTGCCCATGTCTATATCCCACTGTATTCCTTGATAGCCCCTTGCAGTGTCCATAACTCCACCAAACTTGGTGTCATCCACAAACTTACTAATCCACTCATCTACATTTTCATCCAAATCATTATATGTATCACAAACAACAGAGGTCCCAGCGTTGATCCTCGTGGAACGTCAGTGGTCATGAACCTGCAGAGAGAATATTGTCCTTCCACCTCTACATTCTCTCTTCTGTAGACGAGCCGGTTGTGAATCTGAACTTGCATTTCACCCTAGATCACATGCACTTTTATCTTCTGAATCAACCTAGCATAAGGAACCTTATTAAATCCTTACTAACAGCAATGGAGATACCATCCATGCCTTACCCATATCTAGCCCCTTGTCACTTCCTCAAACAAGTCAAAAGCATTGGTGTTCCTATTCCAGGCCATAATGTAGCCGGTCTACCACACATCTATAGAAGATTGTCAAGGTTTTTGATGGCATGGCGAATCTCCAAAGACTCCTAAGGAAGTAGAGGCTATATATATCTATATATATATATAAAACAAACAGTAGTAAGGATGTGGTCTACAAATTTCAATGGGAGATAGAAAATGCATGCCAAAAGGGCAATGATACAATAGTCATGGGGGATTTCAATATGCTAGTAGATTAGGAAAATCAAGTTGGTGTGGGATTCCAAGAGGGGAAAATTCTAGAATGCCTATGAGATAGGTTTTTAGAGCAGCTCATGGTTGAGCCCACAGGGGGATCAGCTATTCTGGATTGGGTGTTGTGCAATGATTCGGAATTGATTAGAGAGCTTAAGATAAAGGGCCCTTGAGGTGAAAGTGATCATAATATGATAGAATTCATCTTGAAATTTGAGAAGGGGAAGCCAAAGTCAGGTGTATCAATATTACAGTGGAGTAAGGAGAATTACAGAGGCATGAGAGAGGAGCTGGCGAAAATTGACTGGAAAGGAACGCTGGCAGGGATGACAGCAGAATAGCATTGGCTGGAATTTCTAGAAGCAATTTGGAAGGTACAGGATATATATATCCCAAAGAGGAAGAAGTTTTCTAAAGGCTAGATGACACGACTGTGACTAACAAGAGAATCCAAAGCCCTATCACCTGTTGCCCTGCTGCTGTGGTTTCCATCCTACTTGCACTCAATTTAAACCCTCCCAAATACCCCTGCTAACCTTCCAGATAATGCTTCCCCTCCAGTGAGGTGAAACATCATATTTGTATAGTTCCCACCTGCACCTGGAAGAGAGCCCGTATGAGGTAGAACCCCGGGAGATTTAATGAAAACGTGGGGAGAATAAACATTGGATTAGTGTTCCAAAAGAACTGCTTCATGTCCATAACTCCATCATTCTTGTTTGGGGAAGGTCTTATTTTCTATCTGAACACACCCCTGAAGTGCCTTGGGACGTTTCACCATACTGACCTTTTAGATGTTTATAAAATCATGAGGGACAGAGATACAGTGAATTTTCACAGTATTTTCCCTAGAGTAGGGGAGCTTAAAACTAGAGTCTATAGGTTTAAGATTAGAGAGGAGTGATTTAAAATGGACCTTAGCAGCAACTTCTTCACACAGAGGGCAGGGGGTATGGAGCAAGCTGCCAAAAGTGGTAGAGGCAGGTACATTAAAAGACATTCAGGCAAGTACTTGGAGAGGAAAGGGTTAACAGATTATGGCCCAAAGGCAAATGGGAACAGCTCAGATAGGCACCTTGGTGGACGCGGATGAGTTGGGCCAAAAGCCTGTTTTTCATGCTGTATAACAGTGGCCACTTTATTAGATACATAAGTGGAACCCAGTGTGACCTTCTGCTGTGATAGCCCACCCACATCAAGTTTTGACATGCTGTGCATTCATAGATGTTGTCCTGCCTTGGGACATTGTAACATGTGGTTATTTGAGTTACTGTCTCCTTCCTGTCAGCTTGAACCAGTCTGGCCATTCTCCTCTGATGTCCCTTATTAACAAGGCATTTTCGCCCACAGAACTGCTGCTAACTGGATTTAAAAAACTTTTCCGCAATATTCTCTGTAAACCTAGAGACTTTTGTGCATGAAAATCATAGAAGATCAGCAATTTCTGAGATATTCAAACCACCCCTTGACTTTGCTCTGATGTTTGGTCTGAATAACAACTGAACATCTTGACCATGTCTGCATGCTTTTATACAGTGAGTTACTAATGCATGATTGTCTAATTAGATATTTGATTGACAAGCAGATGTACAGGTGTAGCTATTAAAGTGGCCACTGTGTGTATATCTCTATTAGGGCCATAAATTGTTATCATCTTTCCACTTTCTGTCTTTTACTGTTCATAAAGTTACATTCTGCTCCTCTTCAGCCAAAATACTTTGTCCATCTAAATAAAGGTGTCCTTTTATGCAACACCTTTAATAACTATGAGATAGCCTAAAGCCTCTGCAACGAAGATCATTTGGAATTGAAACAACATTGATGTATTGCAAAAAAAAATTTAATTGATTTATTATTTTAACTATAAGAATATTCATAGAGTAAGAAGCAATGACTTAGCTGCACAATATTCCATTTGAGCCTTTAAGTTGAGGGTAGCCAGACATGATAATAAGAGAGTCAATGGATCCTCTTCCACACGACGGAATATGATTTAGAAATGGCATGGTGACAAGGTGACAAGTGCACAATTTAATGCATATGAACTGGTTCAATGGACTGAGCATTTCTGGCAAAGACTCAAAGAGAAAAGCCACAATAAGTCAAGTATAGGAAAAGCTTCTCACTTATGTGCTCTCTGGCTACTACTTAAAGGGGTGATCGCAGCCAGTGTTTGATTGGTTACAATTCAGTGGTAAGGGTGACTGTTAATCGCATCAGTAAATTGCTTCAGATTAACTGTTGTCATAACCTTCCCACAAGATGCAGAGCCAAAAGTTAAATTCAGAGTCTAAATTTAACACCTGTGATATAAGAATATTACATCCAGGGAAGAATAGTCTATTCATCAGATGGGCCCATGCTGGAGTTTAGTTTGCACCCCTATCACCTCCCACACCCTCAGCATACATATTTAGCCCTTTCTCCCTCTCATAGCTAACTTTTAACTGCCCCCTCATATCAGAGGAAATTAGATATGCTCAATAAATACTATGGCATACAACTGCTGTGAATGAATACATGAAAAGATCAGGTCAGCTTTCTCTTAAACGTTTCTCTGCCAATTATCTTAACCGCTCCATCCACATTTTCCATCAGAGTCCATTTGTCCCTCACTCTGCGCTTGCTGCTCTTTTTATCACCCAGTTAAACATTGCATCTTAAAAACTCTTTATTCACACCCTTCCATATCTTTGTAACCTATATTATGTATTTTGTTTTTTTTTCTACCCCACTGTAATTATGTATGGTAGATTTAAAAAAAATATTTTTCACTGCGCCTCAGTACATGTGACAGCGTAGGGGCGTAAACTTCTTGCAAATAAAAGAAAAACACATGGAACTGATACATTTCTGGCATGTTCTGCCTTTAACTTTCAGAATTTAGCATTTTTGTTTTATTTTTGATGATTTATTTGGCTCATTATTTGGCTTGGTATTTTGCAGAAGCACAGAATCAATGTGCTTTGGTAAAAAGATTCTTTATCAACTGCAATTTTTGTTGCTGTGGTGAGCTCCATGTTTTCTGGTTAAAGTCACTCCAAAAGAACTTTAATCTGCTGCAAAACACACTGTTCTGGAGCCAAACTGAGTATAACAGGGATCTGGAAGTGAACGAGTATTGGAGGAAGTAGCTGTCATGTAAAAACATCTGAACATATACAGTGCATGAGGAGATAGGGGATAGGATTGACCTGCTCTTGGGTGGTGAGATTAGGCTAAATGACACTTCTTCCAATGTCACAGATAAGATGGCACGAATGGCCTCTTATGTGCAAATTTTCTCCAATTTATTGTTCTTGTGGATACATTTGGATCTTAAGGAGATATCAATGAGATAAGAGGACCTGACTACCTGGGAGCTCGGCAATTCTTTCCATTAGATATCTCCACACTGGCCCCATCCTTGCATGTAGCAAGTCTCCAGGATACTTCTAAAGCCTCTATGGATGGAAAATTTGAATACTAGTATCCTGGAGCAATCAATCAATGAGACTCTTAATGTAATGGACTAGTCATTTTAATCTTCTTTAGGAGCAGAGAAAGTAGAAGTACAAGCAGACTGTTTGCTAAAGCCCACTCCACCATTTAGTAGGAACTTGGCTGACCCAATGTCTTAATCCCAAGTTCCATTCAGTCCTCATATCTCCTCAATTTCCTCAGTATCTAAAAACCTAACAATTTCAGTCCTTCATATGCACAATCTCTGAGTACTCAGAGTCTCTGAGCCAGGAATTCTGCTTTTAACTTGGTCTCCATGAAGTTATTAAGATCTGAAATAATTTTGATTTGTTGATAGTGCCTTAAATTTCAGAAGATTGTACCGCTGTAGTAGCACTTCAAGTAGCAAGTCCATTCTGTTAAACACCAGCCAACTGTCTGTCAATCTGCTTCAATTAGAATCTAAGGAGATCACCAGAGAGCTTGTTGTTAAGACAAAGCACCAAGCAGATCAAGAAGGCCAAGTTGCACTAGCACCATAGAGTCATAGAGCAATACAGGAAGGATATAGGCCCTTCTGCCCAACCAGTCCATTCTCACCATGGTCCTCACCCAACTAGTCCCAATTTCCTGCATTCTATCTGCATCCCTCCAAGACCCATCCTCCCTGTACCTATCCAGGTGCTTCTTAAATAATACTGTACCTGCTTCAAACATTTCTCCCCACAGTTCATTACATATACTTCCAACCTTCCATGTCATTAAGTTGTCCCTCAGCTCTCTTTTAATCTTTTCACCTAAGGAATCTTTTCTTCCTATTTTTGGACTCTCCTACCCTAGGAAAAATACTGTTTCCATATACCTTATTTATGCCTCTCATAATTTTAAACAATTTTGTAAGGTTGCCTCTCATTCTCCAATCTTCTAAGGAATAAACATCCACCCCGACCAACCTCTCCCTATAACTCAGGCCTTTTAGTCCTAGCAATGCCCTCATAAATTCTTTATGCATTCTTTCAAAGGTCTAAAGGTTCGTTTATTATCAAAGTATACAACTCCAAAATTCTTCAATTCTCTGAGTAGCCATGAATCCAAGAAAGAAATGAAAGGCAATATGATCATCAACCCACAAACCTCACCTCCCTGCAAAAAAAAATGAACAAAATCGGAACAGGCACATCATCACCCAAGCCCCTCGTCCTGCACAAAAACTGAGCAAAATAGATCAGGCACATCGACACCCAAATCCCTCCTCCTGCACAAAAAAAATGAACAAAACAGATCAGGTACATCGACACCCAAATCCCTCTCCCACACAAAGGCAAACAAAATGGATCAGGCACGTCAACCTTCAAAATTCCCCTCCTTGCACAAAAAGGCGAGAAGATCGGGCAAAAAAACACAAAATATAAAAAACTATAAGACTGAAAAACAAAGAGTCTATAATCCAAGTCCACATCTAAAACGCAGAAAATAACCTGGGCACCACCCTTCAGGCCCAGCAGCAGCCTCTCCCTTCTCTGGTACAGAGCAACTGATCAAAAGGCAAGCAGCCAGCACTCACCCTTTGCGCTTCCTTCCATGCTTCAAACTCCCTCATCACTTTAATCAGCAAACAATGGAAGCTTTAATCGGCAAAATAGAGCCAAACATCAACTTGCACCCATCCCGCAGCCTGCCTGCTACAAGGTTCGTGCTTGCTACCTCAGCCGCTCAGTGACTGCAGAGCGCTGGAGCATCCAACAACCTCCAAACTTCAGCACTCGCCTTGATGTTTCAAACACCCTCATCACATTACATGGTGAACAATGGAAGCTATAATCAGCAAAATGGAGTCAAACATTGGCTTTCCAGTTTAACCACATCTTTCCTATAAAACTATACACAGTTCACCAACTGTGACATCACCAATAAATTCTCCAACTGCAACATAATGGTCCAGCTGCTTTCTTCAATGCCCTGACTGATGAAGACCAGCCTGCTAAATACCTTTCTCACCACCCTATCTACATATGACACCGATGGTGGGTTTTAGCTACTGACAGCCTGTACAGCCTATAGAACCTTTAATCTCTTGCAACACCTCATTTTTTGTCTGTAGTACTGTATTTTATGAGCAATAATAATAATTCCAAATAATAACCTCAAATTTCCTGTTTCAGATGTTGTGGAGACTCCCTCAATGAGCCCTTTTGTGGGCTAGCATGGAGGTAACTGGTGTCTTCCAGTCCAGGAGCAGACCGAATAAGATTGGCCCATAAACTGAGAGCAAAAATGCCTTCAATTCTTCAGTCTTGTGTTTTAATTTGCATCAAAAAAACTGCATTGTGCATGATTTGACGTCACTATCTGCAGGCATGCAACATGTGGGGATTCAGGCTAAAGATATATAAATATGCTACCCAGGCAGACATTAGCCACAAACATTGTCAGGACCGTGGGAAAGAACATTAATAACAATGTTGGGCTATTATGAAGCTGTTAGTGTTTCAACTGGATCATAGCTGATCTGTACCTACCACCTTCGATTCGGTAATTATTTATATCTTTACCTATTAAAAGTCTATGAATTTCAGTTATGAAGTTTTAAGTGGCCTAATTGCATGATTTTTAGATAAATTTGCTCACATATATTATACTGCACAAAAGAAATTCCTCTCTCATAGATTCTAGAGTTGAAAGTAATAATGAATATTTTGCCATAGTTTATGACATTTATCAGTAATTCTTCTGAATCCATTTGAAGTAACAAAGCCTTTACATCGGACATTGTGCATTGGCCTGTTAGCACCATGCCAACATAATCTGTAACCAAGGAAACATCACTATTCACTATTGCTTGATACCTGCATCATATCCACTGCTCTGTGCATCCATCAACAGCATTTCTTCAGGAAATCAAAGGTGGTATCTACCCAAGTGACAGATAAAGTAACATAAGATATAAATTAACCACAGGAAACAGGCCAGTAGACAAGATTCTGGGTTGCCAAAACCAATTTGTTACAGATGCTGGAACCTGAAGCAGAAAGCAAGGAGCTAGACAAATTCAAAGGGTCAAACAGTGTCTGTGAATGCAAAGGGTCGTCAACATTTGGGGTTGAAATGCTGAATCATAACTGGGTTAACAGAAACTGGGAGGGGTGAGGTTCTTTCCAACACATGAACCCCCTTCACCACAGCCCACAGTTATGAAATTTCTTTGCTTTCTCTCATCCGGTTTAATCTGCCAATCACCCCCATACTCTATCCATTAAGTTCCCCCAGCCCCAAGCAATATTTGATTCCAGATACACATTCCTGCAATCATGGTAGCGTACAGATGAAGGAAAGATACCCAAAGCACAGTTAAAAGTTGGGAGATGGGGATGCACAAGGAACTGCAGGCGCTGGAATCCAGAGGAACTCATGCAACATACTGGGGAATCTCAGCAGGTCAGGCAGCATCTGTGGAAAGAATGAGGGTGGAGCAAGGAAAGATGGCACCAAAGGATTCTGCAGACCCAGGCGACTTCTTCCAGTTTGTCCACAAAACAGCTTATTTCTCTTCTCTTATGTCTTTCATTTCTTTTCAAGGTGGTTGTCGTTCTGTCAGAGTCTGTGATCTACAGTTCTTCACAAGCGATGGGTTTCCAGACCAAATGTGCAGCCTTGTGCTTCGCTGTTTCTAGGAACAGCCTGGAAGACATGTGCCCTTAGGGCAGGGAGGTCAGCAGCTGGGTAGTGGCCCTGTCGGCAACCTGGTCATTCACCAGTTTTGCCAACTGAATTGTCAAGACTGGAACATCAAGACAGCAGGCAGTGTGTTTGCTAATCACCGGTTGCTATTGGAGGGAAGTCCCTGTACTCGAGCGATCCCTTCTCTCTTTCTTTCAACAGAGAGATCGAGCCTGCTGGTCCCTGAGACAGGGGGCTTGGAGGTGCAACGCAAAGGATTGTAACATCGGAGTGGCAAGTTGCTGGTCTCCACTCTGGTTGTTACGGGAGCGACCTCTCTCTCTCTTGCTGGACAGAGACAGCCTGTCTGAGATACTGAAGGGCTGGTTTGTGAACTGCAGTTTGATGGACTCTTTGGTGCTTCTGTTGCTGCCGTGCATGGTGATGGGGTTGGGAGGGAGTCTAGGGTGGTCGGTTCTTCTGCTAGCGTGACTGGAGGTAAAGGGAGGGATTGATACTTTTGCAGTTGCTTGGGCAAAGTTGGGGGGGGCTTCGGGATTTCGATGTTTCTATCATTCTATGAGGTTTCTTTATTTCATGGACTTTTGTGAGAGGATGAATTTCAGGTTGAGTACTGTAAACATACTCTGATATTAAATGTACTTTAAAACTTTGAAGGAATAAACAGTCAATACTTCGAGCCGAGGCTCTTCGTCAGTACTGGAAGGGAGAGGAGAAGAAGCCAGAAAAGGAAGGTGCGGGGAGGGGGAGGGGGAGGAGTTCAAGCTGGAAGGTGCTAGGTGAAACCAGGAAGACGGGATGAAGTGAGAAACTGGGAGATGATGGATGAAAATGGTAAAGGGCTGAAGAAGAAGGAATCTGATAGGAGAGGAAAATGGACCATGAGAGAAAGGAAAGGAGAAAGGGCACGAGAGAGAGACAATTGGCAGGCGAGGAGAGGGGAAAAAGAAGGAAGGGGAAGGCAGAGAAAACTACTGGAAGTTAGAGAAATCGACGTTTGTGCTGTCAGGTTGAAGGCGTTGCAGTCGAGAAGGCCATGAACTGACATGCCAAAATGGGAATGGCAATTGGAACTAAAATGATTAGCCACTAGGAAATCTTGCTTGTTACGAATGGAGCGAAGGTGCTCAGCAAAGCAGACTCCAATTTCCGCCATGTCTCATCAATATAGAGGAGGACACATCAGGAGCACCAGATACAGTAAATGACTCCTACAAATTTGCAGGAAAAGTGTTTCCTCACCTGAAAGGACTGTTTGGAGCCCATAAAGGAGGTGAGAGAGGAGCTGAAATGGGCAGGTATAGCACTTCTTCCACTTGCAGGATAAGTGCCAGGATGCTGCCAAGTGGGGAGGAACAAATGGATGAGAGAATTTCAAAGTGAGTGATCCCTGCGGAAAGTGGAGAGTAGGAGGAGTTAAAGATGTGTTTGGTGGCAGGGTCCTGTTGAACATTGCGGAAGTTGTGGAGAATAATGTGCTGGATGCAGAGGCTCACGGGGTGGTAAGTAAGGACAAGGGGAGCTGTATCCCTGTTAAGGTGGCTAGAAGATGGGGCGAAGGTGGATGTCCGGAAAATGGAAGGAATAATGGTGAGGGCACAGCAATGGTGGAGGAAGGGAAATTCCATTCTTTGAAGAAGGAAGACATCTCTGATGTTCTGGAAAGGAAATCCGCATTCTGGGAACAGATGCAGTGGAGATGAAGGAACTGAGAAAAGGGAGGGGCACTGTTACAGATTGGGAAGAACTATAGTCAGGATAGCTGTGAGAGGCAGTATGTTTCTTCCCTTCCACCATCCGATTTCTGAACGGATCATGAACCCATGAACACCAACTCACTTTTGCTCTCTTTTTGCACAACTTAATTATATTTTTATATTTCTTACTGTATCTTATAGTAATTTTTTAATGTATTGCACTATACTACTGCTACAAACAACACATTTCACGAAATATGTCAGTGATAATAAGCCTGATTCTGAATCTGATTCCTATACAACTCGTACCATGCCCCTGACCAGAAGAGAAAGACAGTGATTTACAGACACATCATTGATAGAGCTTTGGAGAAATTAGATTAAATCATTAGTGATTTGAATCGTTAGGATTGGAAGACATTTTAGAATCAGAACATGATGGGAAACATCATATTCTTTGTTAGGGAGACTGCACTTGGAGTACTAAGAGCATTTCTGGTCACCGAACTGTAGGCAGGATGTGACTCATTTACAGAGGATGCAAAAAAAATCTCAAGGATATTGAGAGCTTGAATTGTAAGAAGAGATTAGATAGATTGGGAACTGTTTTCGCTAGAGCAAAGGGTGACCTTTTAGCAGTTTCTAAAAGCATGAAGGACAGAGATAATGTCACAGTCCTTTTTTCCCCCCAGGTAGTGGGCTCCAGGACAATAGGGCATAAATTTAAGGTGTGACAGGAAAGAGTTAAAAGGGACCTGATGGACAACTTCTTCACTTAGAGGATGGTAGGTATATAGAATGACCCTACAGAGGAAATGACAGACATGTGTACATTTACTACATTTAGAAGACATTTGGACATGTACATTGATAGGAAAGGTTTACAGCAGGGGTTCCCAACCCGGGGTCCACAGAACCCTTACTTAATAGTATTTGTCTATGGCATACAAAAGGTAGGAACCCCTGGTTTAGAGAGATATAGGCTACACCTAGGCAAAACAGACTAGCTCAGGCAACTATCTTGGTTGGCATGGGTGAGTTGGATCAAAGTAACTACTTCTATGATGTATAAGTCTATAAATCTGAAATCTAGCTGTAAAGTTCTCAGCTGTTCAAACACGTGGAATTATTTTACAGCTTAGAATACATTTCCTTTCCCGCTCCTAAAATACACAATCTTAGATTACACAAATCTGAGTTGCCTATGCCTGTATCTGCATAATCTGTCTCTAACTCTTGTAACCTCATGCATGCTTGTTCATATTTTATAATGCTCCCATTTGGTATCAGCTAATCTTGGTGACAAATCTCTGAAGATATATCCTGGACACAACATATTTATGAAATTACAAAGAAGACATGCCAGCAACTATATTTCATTAGGAATTGAGGACATTTAGTTATTTTATCAAATTACGGTATTGCTTTCCACTGTTTTAACTATATGTTATAATTATGTGTTTTTTGTCAGTTTTAGTCTTGGTCTGTTTTGTGTTTCTGTGATATCATACTGGAGGAAAATTGTATCATTTTTAATGCATGCATTTCTAAATGACAATAAAACGAGGACTGAGAGTCCTCATAATCTAATCTAATCTTATCTAGCAAAGAGTCTAGTAAATTTTTCTATAGTTGTACTATACTGGTTGCATCATCATCTGGTATGGAGAGGGCCACTGCATCAGATCAGAGAAAGCTGCAGAGCATTCTGTAAATTCACCCAACTCCATTATGGGCACGAGCTCCCTCAGCAATAAGAGCATCTTTAAAAGGCGATGCCTCAGAAGGGTGGCACCCATCATTAAGGACACCCACCACGCAGAACTTGCCCTCTTCTCATTACTACACTCACAAGGAGGTATAGGAGTCTGTAGATACAGACTCAACGTTTTAGGAGCAGCTTCCTCCCTTCCACCATTATATTTCTGAACGGATCATGAACCTATAAACACCAACTCACTTTTTGCATAATTTAGTTATATTTTTATATTTCTTGCTGTATCTTATAGTAATTTTTTATGTATTGCACTATACTACTGCTACAAAACAACACATTTCACGAAATATGTCAGTGATAATGAGCTTGATTCTGAATCTGATTCTTATACAACTCATAACATGCAAGAGTTTAAGAGGTATCAGTTGCAGGATTTCCAACAATGAGACACAGGCACGTAACAAGGCATACACTGCCAATGTGAGAAACATGTTGTTCTTTGCTTTCAGACTATTAGCTGGTCCCTTATGCATGTTGTCACTCTAGTTTCCAGAAACTGGTTATTAATCTTCACGGTTGTAAGTGTGTTGGTACATCAAGGCTGTGCTCAAGCTGAACTTGCCAATGATTTTCCAGGATCAAAGCAGTGAAGTTAAGTCCTGTCTCTTTTAAATCCACAGCGACTACTTAATCAGCATGAAAGAGCACAATCTAATTAGGTGTTTAAGAAGATGAAAGATTTGATGGTTTCTCTCCAGCTACATTAATTCTTCAGGGTTTCAGGGTGGGCTGGATGACGGGGAGATGAGATTTGAGTAGCAGGTGGCTGGGAGATTTTGGAGGATGTGGGCGTAATCCTGAAATATAATACAGGAAACAGGAGGCAGGAGAGATAAAATCTAAAACCCTTCCCCACAATGAGTTGTTAGAGCTGATTCAATTGAAAATTTCAAAAACCATGAGGCAGAGTTTTATTGAGTATGGATTTTAAAGGTTACAGACCTAAGGTAGGTAGATGTAGCTCAACCATTATCCAAATGAATCATGATCATATTTGAGGGGCCAAATAGCTTTTGTTAGAAATGTTTCATGCCATGTTGCAGCACGGTGTAATTTTATCATTATTCATCCCTGTCATTTTTTTCATATTTTTCCAGCTTCTCACCAACAAGGAAAGACTATTACTACTGCTACTATATCTCTCTACGGAATAAGAGTTTAATTTTCACTATATCCTATTTACTTTACTCATGAGACAATTCTTTCAAATATTTAAAATAAAACTGCTATTTAATCTGAACAGTCCCTCGAGTTTGAGTCTTAATATTGGTTTCTCAGAACTAGTGAGTGTAACAACCTACTTCATCGTTATTCTTGAATTGAGTCTATCAAAATTGTAATTAGATCTCTCTCTACAGATATTGTTACTCCATCACCAAGATTTTAAATCACATACAGTCAGTGCTTATGGAATCTTATACTACATTACAAACTAATGCATATTGATAAAATGGGATGAAATTCAATGAATTTTTATTACATAAAACATAACCAACAATAGGCACTTGTGTAATATGTCATCACCAACATGAATTAGTCCAGAGAAGGAAACTGAACAAACAAAATCTGATATGGGGCTATTTAAGAAAGTCTGACTAGATTTTAAGTACCTTTAAGAGAAGGATGTTAGAGGGAGAATTCTAGAGCCTAAGATTTAGGAACCTTAAGACGCAGTCGCCATTACTGAGTCAATGGATATAGTATAGGACGGAATTGGATGAGTCCCTAGATGTTGTCAAAATAACAGCTTACCTTCCTTTTAGATGATTCGGACTTCTTTGAAATATTGCGTAGTTTTTTGCGTAAGTGATTCAAGACCTGAAAGCAGTACAAGCAGCATTATAAACCAACAGGGACATCCAGAAATATCACAAGGATCTCTCAAGACAACATAAAATGAATTTATAGCAAAAATATTCGAAGTACTCAGGTCAAAAAGTTCAAAGTGAATTTATTATCAAAGTACATATTTGTCATCTTATACTACATTGAAATTTGTTTTCTTGCTGAAGTTTACAGAAAAATAAAGAAATGCAATATAATTTATGAAAAGCTGTAAATAACAAAGACGGCCAGGCAATCAACATGTAAAATGAGACAAAATGTGCCAGTAATAAAAAGTAAGTAAATATCACACAGCAAGACAGTGTATCAGTTAGTACAATGCTATTATAACTTGGGGCATTGGAATTCAGAGCTCCATCCGAGCCTCCACTGTACGTCCTCCCTGGGTTTTCTCCAGGTCCTCTGGTTTTCTCCCACAGTCCAAAGACATACCCAGCAGGTTAATTGCTCATTGTAAATTGTCCCATGATGAGATTAATGTTAAACCAGGGTTATCACGGGTTCTGGGGTGGTGCAGCTCAAAGGGCCAGAAGGCCCTATTCCACACTGTAGCTCTAAATAAATAAATGCTGAATTGTGGAGTCCTTGAAAGTGACTTTATAGATTGTGGAGTCAGTTCAGTGTTGCGGTGAATGACATTTTCTATGTTGGTTCAGAACCTGATTGTTGTAGGGTAATAACTGTTCCTGAACCTATTGATATGGTACTTAAATCTTCTGTACTTCCTGCCTGATGGTAATAGTGAGAAGACAGCATGGCCTCGACAATAGGGGTCATTGGTGATGGATGCTGCTTTCTTGTGGTAGTGCTCCTTGTAAATGTGCTCAATGATGGAGAGTGCTTTGCCTGCTTTGGACTGGGCTGTATCCACCATTTTTGTAAACTTTCCCATTCCTTGGCATTGGTGTTTCCACCACAGGTCATGATGCAACCAGTTAGGATTCTCTCCACTGTGCACCTATAGAAGTTTGTCAAAGTTTTAGATAACATGCTGAATCAACACAAACTTCTAAGAAAGTAGAGGTGCTATTGTGCCTCCCTTGTGATGGCACTTGGGTGCTGGTCCCAGAACAGATCCAGTGATATGCTAACAGCAAGGAAACTAATGTTACTGACCCTCTCCACTTTCACTCCCCTAATGAGGACTGACCCATGGACCTCTGGTTTCTTCCTTCTATAGTGAATAATCGATCGATCAGACAGCATATTTATCAGGATACTAACGAAGCTAATCAGGTCAATGACCTTTCATCAGAACTGGACAATGATAGGAGATGACTTAAGATTGCGGAGAATCAAGGAAGTTAATGAACTCATCCCCCCCTTCTCTTGTCTTGTAACCTTAGTCATTTCTTCAATCAGTTCATCCTACTTTTCCTACCTCTCTGTTGTGTATTTAAGATTTAAGAAATGTTTGCGTAATCTAATATACACAGTGCCTATAAAAAGCATTCACCCCCCCACCAGGAAGTTTTCATGTTTTATTGTTTTACAACATTGAATAACAGTGGATTTAATTTGGTTTTTTGACACTGATCAACAGGAAAAAGACTCTTTCATGTCAAAGTGAAAACTAATCTCTATAAAGTGAACTGAATTAATTACAAATATAAAACACAAAATAATTGTTTGCAAAAGTATTCACATCCCTTTAACATGACACTTCAAATCATCACTGGTACAGCCAATTGGTTTTAGAAGTTACATAATTAGTTAAATAGAGATCTGTTTTTGGAGACCTGGGTACATTCAAGGTGTTTCAACTGATTGTAGTAAAAATACACTTGTATCTGGAAGGTCCAACTGCTGGTGAATCAGTACCCTGGCAAAAACTACACCATGAAGACAAAAGAACACTCCAAGCAACTCTGCGAAAAGGTGATTGAAAAGCAAAAGTCAGGAGATGGATACAAGAAAATTTCCAATTCAATCAACAAGATATGGAAATAATATCACACAGTTGTAAATCTTCCTAGAGTAGGCTGTCCTCAAAAACTCAGTGACCATACAAGAAAGGGACTAGTGGGGGAGCCACCAAGAGACCTATAACAACTCCAGACAGGCTTCAGTGGCTGAGATGGGAGAGACAGCGCATACAACAGCTGTTGCCTGGGTGCTTCACTAGTCGCAGCTTTATGAGAGAGTAGCAAAGAGAAAGCCACTGTTGAAAAAACGCACATGAAATCTCGGCTAGAATTTCCAGAGGGCATGTGCGAGAGTCTGAAGTCAGATGGAAGAAGGTTCTATGGCCTGATGAAACCAAAATGAAGCTTTCTGGCCATCAGACTAAGCTCTATGTTTGGTGTAAACCAAACACAACACATTATTAAAAACACACCATCCCTACCGTGAAGCATGGTGGTGGCTGCATCATGCTGTGGGGATGCTTCACTGCAGCAGGCCATGGAGGGCTTGTGAAAGTAGCGGGTAAAATGAATGCAGCAAATTACAGGAAAATCCTGGAGGAAAACCTGATGCAGACTGCAAGAGAACTGTGACTGGGGAGAAGATTTGCCTTCCAGCCAAACAATGACCCCACGCATAAAGCGAAAGTTACACAGGAATGGCTTAAAAACAACAAAGTTAATGTCCTGGAGTGGCCAAGTCACAGTCTAGACCACAATCCAACTGAGAATTTGTGGTTGGGCTTGAAAAGGGCTGTTCACTCACAATCCCCATGCAATCTGACAGAGCTTGAGCTGTTTTGTAAAGAAGAATGGGGAAAAATTGCAGTGTTTAGATGTACAAAGCTAGTTGAGACCTATCCACACAGACTCAAGGCTGAAATTGCTGTCAAAGGTGCATCTACTAAATACTGGCTTGAATGGGGTGAATACTTATGCAGTCAATTATTTTGTGTTCTATATTAGTATTTAATTTAGATCACTTTTTAGAGATCTGATTTCACTTTGACACGAAAGAGTCTTCTTCTGTTAATCAGTGTCAAAAAAGCCAAATTAAATCTATTATGATTCAACACTGTAAAACAATAAAAACTTCCAAGGGTGGGTGAAAATTTTACAGGCACTGTGTGTGTGTGTATATATATAGATATATGATTAAGCATTATTGTTTGATTAAATAATTCATTTTGGGTTATGTGTATAAATAAGTGACTTGCATACGTCATGATGCTGCCACATGATAAGTGTGCACCTCACTTAAAATAAAGACAAGGTTAAACTTGGATTCCCAAACTCTGCCTTCCTTTGAATTAAGTTAATATTTTGAACAATTTTCTGCTTTGCATAGAAAAAAAATCAGTATTTCCATCACCTGAGGTATTTTGCTATTGTCAGAATCAGAATCAGGTTTAATATAACTGAGAAATATTCTGAAACTTGTTTTGTGGCAGCAGCATATAATAATAAAAACTATAACTTATAGTAAGAACATGAGAAACTCTGCAAATGCCAGAAATCCAAAGCAATACACACAGAATGCAGGAGGAGTAAAAAGTCAACATTCAGGCCGAGATCCTTCTTCAGGACTGGAAAGAGGAAGAAGCCAGAATAAAAAGGAAAGGCAAATGGCAAGCGGGGAAGGTGAGCTCCCTACATTACTGAGACCCATCGTAAATTGGGGTCTTCTCTACACTGGTGAGACGCAACATAAATTACAGGACTGCTCTGTTGAGCACTCTTCTACATTGGAGAGCTCCATCATAGAGTGGGTAATCGCCTCATCGAGCACATCTGCTCCATCTGCCAAAAGCCTTGTGCCACGATGAGACCACAGTCAGGGTGGAGGAGCAATTCCTTATATTCCATCTGGGTAGCCTCCAACCTGATGGCATGAATATGAATTACTCCTTCCGGTAAAAAAAATTCACTCCACCTCCCCTCTTTTTCTATTCCTCACTCTGGCCTCTTACCTCTTCTCATCTACTTATCACCTCCCCCTGGGTCCCCTCCCCTACCTTTTTATTCTGGCATCTTCCCCCTTCCTTCCCGGTCCTGAAAAAGGGTCTGGCTCAAAATGTCAGCTGTTTATTCACATCCATTGATGCTGCCTGAGTGGCTGAATTATGATAAAAATTGTATATAAAAAGAGAAAATTAAATTAATTAAGTAGTGCAAAAAGAGAAGAAAAATACAGAGGTATTGTCCAAGGGGTCATTGTCCATTCTAAAATCTGACTGGCGGATGGGAAGTTGTTCCTGAAAAGCTGTGTGTGCCTTTTGGTTCCTGTGCCTTCTCCTTGATGGTAGCAATGAGAAGAGAGCATGTGAAAAGCATGAGAGCATGTGAGAGCAATGAGAAAGACCTCCAGAGTAGTAATCTCTGAATTGCTGCCTGTTGCCACGCGCCAGTGAGGGTAGAAACAGGATGATTTGGCAGATAAACGCGTAGCTCAGAAGCTGGTGCGGTGGGGAACGTATGACCTGTTCAAAAGTGATGGGTTGCACCTGAACCTGAGGGAGACCAATATTCTCGCGGGCAAGTTTGTTAGCGCTGTTAGGGAGGGTTTAAACTAATTTGGCAGTGGGGTGGGAAACGGAGTGATGGGACTCAGGGTAGGATGGATGGTGAAAGAGTAAAGATAGTGTGCAGTCAGACTGTCAGGAAGAACAGGCAGGTGATGGGACATAGTCGCAGCCAACAGTGTGAGTATCAGTACATTAGGGATGCAAAATCAAAAAGGGTAGTAAATACGGCACTCAAGGTGTTGTATCTCAATGTGCGGAGTATCAGAAATAAGATGGATGATCTTGTTGCACTATTACAGATTGCCAGTTATGATGTTGTGGCCATCTCTGAATAATGGCTGAAGGATGGTTGTAGTTGGGAGCCAAATGTCTAAGGTTACACGTTGTAGCAGAGGGATAGGAAGGTTGGCAGAGGGGGAGGCATGGCTCTACTGGTAAAGAATGCCATCAAATTAGTAGAAATATGTGACATAAGATCAGAAGATGTTGAATCCTTGTGGGTTGAGTTAAGGAAATGCAAGGGTAAAAGGATGTTGATGGCAGTTATATACAGGCCTCCCAACAGTGGCTGGGAGGTGGACCACAGGTTACAACAGGAAATAGAAAAGGCGAGTCAAAAGAGCAATGTTATGGTAGTCATGGGAGATTTTAACATGCAGGTCGATTGGAAAAATCAGGTTAATAATGGATCTCCAGAGAGTGAGTTTGTTGAATGCCTAAGAGATGGTTTTTTTCAGAGCAGTTTGCCGTTGAGCCTAGTATACTGAATTGGGTGTTATGTAATGAACTGGAGGCGATTAGAGAGCTTAAGGTAAAAGAACCCTTAGGAACCAGTGATCACAATAGGATTGAGTTCAACTTGAAATTTGATAGGGAGAAGGTAAAGTCTGATGTAGCAATATTTCAGTGGAGTAAGGGAAATTACAGTGGTCTGAGACAGGAGTTGGCCAAAGTAAATTGGAAGGAGTTGCTGGTAGGGATGTCAGCAGATCAGCAATGGCATACATTTCTGGGAAAAATGAGGAAGGTGCAGGACATGTCTATTCCAAAATTAAAGAAATACTCAAATGGCAAAGTAGTACAACCATAGCTGACAAGGGAAGTCAAAGCTAATGTAAAAACAAAAGAGAGGGCATACAACAAAGCAAAAATTATTGGGAAGATAGAGGATTGGGAACTTTTTAAAAACCTACGGAGAGCAACTAAGAGTGGAAAAGATGAAATATGAAAGCAAGCGAGCAAATAATATCAAAGTGGATAGTAAAAGTATTTTCAAGCACTTAAAAAATAAAAAAGAGATGAAAGTGGATATAGGACTGCTAGAAAGTGAGGTAGGAAAAGTAATAACAGGGACAAGGAGATGGCAGATGAACTATATGAGTATTTTGTATCAGTCTTCACTGTGGAGGACACTAACAGTATGCCTGATGTTGTAGCGTGTGAAGGAAGAGAAGTGGGTGCAGTTACTATTACAAGAGAGAAGGTGCTCAAAAAGCTGAAAGACCTAAAGGTACATAAGTCATCCGGACCAGATGAACTGCATCCTAGGGTTCTGAAAGATGTAGCATTATTAGATATTGTGGTGGCATTAGAAAAGATCTTTCAGAAATCGTTGGACTCTGTCATGGTGCCAGAGGACTGGAAAATTAGAAATGTCACTCCATTCTTTAAGAAAGGAGGAACGCAGCAGAAAGAAAACTATAGACCAGTTAGCCTGACCTCAGTGGTTGGGAAGATGTTAAGGATGAGGTGATGGAGTACTTGGTGACACAGGACAAGATAGTATAAAGTTAGCATGGTTTCCTTCAGGGAAAATTCTGCCTGACGAACCAATTGGAATTCTTTGAGGAGATTACAAGTAGGATAGATAAAGAATATGCAGTGGATGTTGTATATTTGGACTTTCAGAGGCCTTTGACAAGGTGCCACACATGAGGCTGCTTACCAAGTTAAGAGCCCGTGGTATTACAGGAAAGTTATTAACATGGTTAGAGCATTGACTGATTGGTAAGAGGCAGCGAGTGGGAATAAAAGGATCCTTTTCTGGTTGGCTGCCAGTGACTAGTGGTGTTCCGCAGGGGTCAGTGTTGGGACCACTTCTTTTTATGCTGTATATAAATGATTTAGATGATAGAATAGATGGCTTTACTGCCAAGTTTGCAGATGATACAAAGATTGGTGGAGGGGCAGGTAGTTTTGTGGAAGCAGGCAGGATGCAGAAGGTCAGATTAGGGGAATGGGCCAGAAAGTGGCAAATGAATTATAATAGTTGAAAATGCTTGGACATGCACTTTGGTAGTAGAAATGTGCAGACTATTTTCTAAATGGGGAGAAAAGCCAAAAATCTGAGGTGCAAAGGGATTTGGGAGACCTTATGCAGAACACCCTAAAGGTTAATTTTCAGTTTGAGTCAGTGGGTGAGGAAGGCAAATGCCATGTTAGCATTCATTTCAAGAGGTCTAGGATACAAGAGCAGGGATGTGATGCTGAGGGTTTATAAGGCAATTGTGAGGTCTCTCCTTGAGTATTGTGTACAATTTTGGGTCCTCATTTTAGAAAAGATGTGCTGACATTGGAAAGGGTCCAGAGGAGGTTCACAAGGATGATTCCAGGAATGAAAGAGTTATCATATGAGGAGCGTTTGATGGCTCTGGGTCTGTACTCACTGGAATTCAGAAGGATGAAGGGGGAGATCTCTTTGAAACCTTTCGAATGTTGAAAGGCCTAGACAGAGTAGGTGTGGAAAGGATGTTGCCCACGAGGAGGGAGTCTAGGACAAGAGGGCACAGCCTCAGGACAGAGGGTCACCCTTTCAGAACAGAGATGTGGAGAAATTTCTTTAGCCAAAGGGTGGTGAATTTGTGGAATTTGTTGTCATATGCAGCTGTGGAGGCCAGGTCATTGGGTGTATTTAGGGCAGAGACTGATAGGTTTCTGTTTGGACAGGACATCAAAGGTTACAGGGAGAAGGTGGGGAAATAGGGTTGAGGAGGAGAAAAAAGGGGATCATCCATGATTGAATGCTGGAGCAGACTCGATGGGCCAAATGGCCTAATTCTGCTCGTATGTCTTATGGTCTTATGTCCTGGGCGACAGGGGTACTTCATGATGGATGCCACTCTTTTAAGGCATTGCCTATTGAAGGTGACCTGGATGTTGGGAAGGCTAGTGCCCATGAGAGAGCTGGCTGAGTTTGCAACTTTCTGAAGCTTCCTCCGATCCTGTGCAGTGGCCCTTCCCCCTCCATACCAGGCTGTGATGCAAACAGTTAGAATGTTCACTATGTAGAAATTTGCAAATGTCTTTGGTGATATACCAGTTCATCTCAAATTCCTAATGAAATATAGCCAATCCCAAGCCTTCTTTGCAGTTGCATCAATATGTTGGGCCCAGGATAGATCCTCAGAGATGTTGACACCCAGGAACTTGAAATTGCTCACTCTGTCCACTTCTGATCCCTCGATGAGGACTGGTTTGTGTTTTCTCGTCTTACCCTCTCTAAAGTCTACATTCAGTTTCCTGGTCTTACTGATGTTGAGTGCAAGGTTGTTGCTGCGATACCTTTCAGCCAGCTCATCTATCTCATGCTTGTACATCTCTTCATCACCATCAGAAATTCTGCCAACAATAGCTGTGACATAAGAAAATTTATAGACAGCATTTGAACTCTGCATAGCCACACAGGCACGGGTATAGAGAAAGTAGAGCAGTGGTCTAAGCTCACATCCCTGAGGTACGACAGTGCTGATTGTCAGCAAGGAGGAAATATTGTTTCCAATCCGCACAGTCTGTGGTCTCCCTGTGAGGCATTCAAGGATCCTGTCGCAGAGGGAGGTACAGAGGCCCAGAACTTGGAGCTTGTTGATTAGAACTGGGGTATGATTGTGATGAAAGTTGAGCTGTAATCAATAAACTGCAGCCTATTACTCTTGTCCAGGTGATTCAAGTCAAGTGGAGAGCCAATGGGATTGCATCTACTGTGGACCTAATGTGGCAAAAGGCAAGTTACAGCAGGTCCAAGTCCTTGCTTAGGTAGGCATTCATTCTTGTCATGACTAACTTCTCAAAGCACCTCAACACAGTAGGTGTGTGTACCACTGGATGACAGCTCACCCTGCCCTTCTTCAGCACTAGTATGATAGTCACTCTTTTGAAGCAGGTGGATCATCCAACTGCAGCAGTGAGAGATTGGAGTTGTTCTTGAACACTCCCACCAGTTGGTTGGCTCAGGTTTCCAGAGCCTTGCCAGGTACATCGTCTGGGGCCTGTCGCCTCATGAGGGTTTACACTCCTGAGCGGTGTTCTGGCATTGGCCTCCAAAACAGACATCACTGGGTCACCAGATGCTGCAGGGATTCGTACAGGTGTAGTTCTACTTTCCATTTCAAAGTATACATAAAAGATATGGAACTCATCAGAGAATGAAGAATCACAGCCATTCATGATGTTAAGTTTTGCTTTGTAGGAAGTTATGGCCTGTAATCCGTGCCAGAGTTGACGTGCATCTGACTCCATCTCTAATCGCAATCAGGTTTGCTTTCTCGTCCTTAAAATTGACTTTGATAGATCATACTTGGACCTCTTGTATAGTTCTTGAATGCCACAGATCTAGTCCTCAGGAGACTATGAACCTCCAGTTCATCGACAGCCTTTTTTTTGGGTATGACCAATACATTCGCGAAGGCACATTCTCACCCACAAAGGCCTTGCTGACCCTTAACTACTTTTGCATCATAACTATCAATCAATTTTTAAACTCTAGGTTAAATGGATCAACAATTGGCATAAAATAATCATAAAAATTATATAGGATCACAACAGGGAATCAAGTTGTTTGACCCAACCAGTTCATGCTGATGTTCTCACTCCATTTGAGCTTCCTTCACTAACCCATTAGCGTAACCTCCTCCTCAAATGCTTACCCAGTCTCCCTTTAAGTGTAAAATAAAAACAGAAAATGCTGGAAAAGTTTAGCAGATCAAGCAGCATCTGTGGAAAGAAAAACAGTGTCTCAGGACAAAAACTCAGTGCTTTTTTTATTCATTTTTTATTTCAGTTTTTATGAGGGTGCAGGAGTTTATCAGGATGCTGCCTGGATTAGAAAGTATAAGCTATAAGGAGAGGATATGCAAACTCAGGTTCTTTTCTCTAGCATGGACCACACTAGATGGAATATTTTTCAGGTGAGAGAGAGAAAGTTGAAAGGGGATGTGTGGGACAAGTTTTGATTTTTTTTAAACACGGAGAATGGTAGGAGCCCAAAATGGCTTGTGGATGTGGTATTGGAAGCAAATACTATATATTGAGCTATGGAAGAGGTTTTTTGATAGGCAGATGAATATGCAGAAATTTGAATCAATTGCAGGCAAAAGAGATTAGTTTAATGTGGCATTATGCTCGGCTCAGGCATTGTGGTCTGGTCCTGTCCTGTAATATTCTCTATTTCAGACTTTTAATATCTGCAGCTCTTTTTGATTTTCACAGCCTTAAATAACCTTTGCTTCAAGCATGCCCAGTGGGAGCATGTCCAACATTCTCACTGATCCTTAAAAACTATGTCTCTTGTGAATTGCCTTGTGGATTTTCTTACATCAGTGGCCTCTGGTTTGCTCTTTCCCATGTTCTCTTTTTGTACCCACTCTGCCAAAGCCTTTCATCATATTAATGACCTCTATTAGTTTACTATTCAACTTTCTGTTTGCAAGATAAAATAAACCTAGCTTGTTCATCTTTTCATGATGTGTGTAACTTTGCATTTCTGTTATCAGCCTTGTAAGTCTTCTCTGTACCATCTCCAGTGCCTCCATATCCTTTTTGATGATAATCTGAAACGTGTGTAAGATTACAATGATCTAATCAGGATCCAATACAAATCTGGCATATCTTTCCCAATTTTCAATTTTATCCCTCTAGAAATAAAATCCGAGTAACATACGCAAAATGCTGGAAGAACTCAGCAGGTTAGGAAACATCTATTGAAATGAATAAACAGTTGACATTTTCGCCCAAGAGCCTTCGTCAAGACTGAGAAGGAAGGAGGAAGACCCTGGTTTGTAGACTTAATGGCTCACATCACATCAAATGATGCGTACATTTTAACTCCAGGATGCCTCTGTTCCCCTATCCTAGCTATCTTCCTATCCCACCTGCATACAGGCAGAGACTGAAAAGCAAGGCTCCAGAGATAAGGACAACAAAGAGGTGGTCATGGAGGCAGAGGAGGAGCTACAGATTACTTCAAGTCGGTAGATGGAGCCATGTTCAAGGTCTGTATAAAAACATTTGTAAACGAGTGTATCCTCAGAAAATCATTGAGTCTTCCCCAAACCATAAGTCTTGGCTGAACCATAAAATCCACAATCTGTTCAGAGCCAGATCAGTAACATTCAGGTCTGGCAACTAAATTAAATACAAGAGGTGCAGGTATGATTTCCAGAAAGCTACCTCACACCCAAAGTAGCAATTTTGGACCAAACTTGAATCGCTGAAGGATGATCAAAAGCTGTAGTAGGGCTTGCATGCTATCACCAGTCCTACAAATTGAAACCAAGTGACATAGGTGACACCAAGACTTCACTCCCAGATCAACTCAATGCCTGATATGCTCGCTTTGACCGTCAAAACACGGAGGCACCTTCATAAACTCACACAAACCCCGAAAACCCTGTGGTTTCTGAGGCTGACGTGAGAGCGTCCTTCAGGAAGATAAACCCACAGAAAGCATCCTGCCTAGATGAGGTATCTGGTTGAGTGTTAAGGACTTGTGCAGAGCAGCCAGCTGGAATTTTCACCAATATCTTTAAACCCTTCCATCAGTAGTCTAAACTACCCAACTGCTTCAAGCAGGTTTCAATTTTACCAGAGCCTAAGAAGGACATGGTAACATGACCCAATGACTATCATCCAGTAGCACTTACATTCACTGTGATGAAGTGCTTTGAGAGGCTGGTGATGAAATTTATCAGCTCTTGCTTGAGGAGTGACTTGGATCCAATCCAGCTTGTCTATCAATCCAACAGGTCAACAGCAGATGTCATTTCATTGGCTCTTCACTCAATCCTGGAACATCTGGATCAGAGGTGGAGAGGGTCAGCATCTTTAAATTCCTCAGAGTTATCATTTGAGTGGATCTGTCCTGGGTCCAGCACTTAAGTGCCATTATGTAGAAAGCACCTCCACTTTCTTAGAAGTTTGCGAAGATTCAGCATGTCATCTGAAACTTTGACAAACTTCTATAGTTGTGTGGAGAGCATATTGCTGGTTGCATCACAGTCTGGTATGGAAACACTAAAGCCTTTGTATGGAAATTCCTATGAAAAGTAATGGATATGGCCGAGTCCATCACAGGTAAAGCCCTCCGCACCATTGAGCACATCTACATGTAGCGCTGCTGCAGGAATGGAGCTTCCATCATCGAGGATCCCCGCCCTCCAGGCATTGCTCTCTTCTCTCTGCTGCCATCAGGTAGGAGGTATAGGAACCTCAGGATCCACGTCGCCAGGTTCAGGAACAGTTATTACCCTTCAGCCATCAGTCTCTTGAACAAAAGGGGATAACCACTCAACTTCACATAGCCCTTCACTGAACTGGACTCACTTCAGGGACTCTCCATCTCCTGTTCTCAATATTTGTTGCTTCTTTATTTATTATTATTTCTTTTTGCTCTTTCTTTTTGCAGTTGCACAATTTGTTTCTTTTGCACATGAGTTATTGTCTGCACTGTTGGATGTGGTCTATCACTGATTCTAGTGTTTACTGCGATTGCCCATTAGAAAAAGAATCTCAGGGTTGTATATGGTGACATATTTGTAATTTGACAATAAATTTACTTTGAACTATCCCACAAAGACTTACAAATTCCAAGCAATAATCAACCTCTACTCTTCTCACTGAAAAGCACTACGTTATTTATCTTTGACTTATAGTTGCCCTCTATTTGTTCCTTCTGCGCATTAACTGCATTTATTGCAAGATATACTTTATGGATAGGACAGGGTTAGAGGGATAGCGTCCAAATGCAGGCACATTGGACTAGTTTAGATGGGTACCTTGATTGACATGGACAGCTTGAGCCAAAGGGCCTGTATCTGTGATATACTACTCTTTGACTCTTTGTAACAAACATCATTTACACTGATGGTTGTGGAAAGAGAAACACCCAAAGTGCTGATCTGCAAATAACTTCTCAGTTTGCTGACCCTGAAAGTCACATTATCAGTTGTGACATTCACTATTTTCAGATCAGGGAGCCATTGTACACTAATGGACTTGCAACCATAAAGATCGTGGAATATAATTTGATATCATATTGCCATACCAGAAGCTGCCTTGATTACAGGGTATGAGCTGTAAGAAAATGTTAGCAAACTTAGGTTGTTTCCTCTAGAGCGTTGGAGGCTCAGGGGAGGACTGACAGAAGTTGATACAATTATGAGAGGTATAGGTTTTGCAGACAGGATCGCCTTCACAGAATAGAAATGGTAAATACTAGCAGACATGCGCTTAAGTTAGGAGGGGGAATATTTAAGTGAGATGTACGAGACAAGTGTTTGTTTTAGAGAGCGGTAGATGACTGAAACAGGCTGCCATTTGTAGTGGTGGATGCAAATAGGATAGGAGTGTTTAAGGGGTTTTTGGTTAAGTACATGAAAATGCAAGGAATGGAGGGACAGGGATCACATGCAGGCAGAAGACATTTAGTTTAACTTGACATCATGTTCAGCGCAGATATTGTCGATTAAAGACCTGTTTCTGTGCTGCTCTGTTCTATGCTCCACGTATATCTAAGAATATTAGCCAATAACTTTCCCATTCTTATACAAAACCCTGCATTGTTTGATATGCTAGCTGCATCATGACATACGAGATGAAAAAGGGTGTATTAATATTATAATTCATCTAAAGCTGCACAATAAGTGATAGAAGCTTTCTATGAGGTTTATGATTTCAAATTGAATTGATGAACTCCAATAAAAAGAGGGAAGCTCTATAAGGCAAAATTAGAGACTGTAAGCATTTTAACACACCATATTAAATCAGACTTGGGGAGAGTCTAATGCAGGGACAAGAGATTGGTTCAATCTCGCTTTCAATAATGATTGCTCAGTTCAAGCATCGAGTGTGGGCACTGCTGCAGAAACTGACACTGAAATGAAATATCGTTTTTTTTATACATACTGTAGGTGTGCAAGGTGGTCAATTTACAATGAGAATCTCATTTGAGATCTTGTCGGTTATCTTGATGATACTCCAAGAAAAGCTGCAGCTATACAATCAAAACAAATGCGACTACAGCACTCAAGCACCTTTGACAGCACAGATGGAAAAAATTGGTTAGAAGAAAGATTGTAACCGGGGTGCAGAGATTAGGAATAACCAGCAAAGAAGATAATGAGGGAGGTGAGGAAAATTGTTTTGTCTCAACAATTTGGAATGCATGCCCAGGAGGCATATTCGGGTATCAGAGGGACTTGGATTTTGTCTTATATTTGTTAGGCCAGTGGGAAAGAGAAGTAATTTTTATCTCTACTAGTGAGCTAGTACAGTCATGAATAACCAAATAGCCTCCTTCTATGCTGTCTGAATGTTTTTTTGAAGAGAGGTTAAACTCTGAGCATTCCCACTTGGAAAGTAAAAGTAAAGAGTAACACAAAGATGCTGGAAGAACATGAGAGTATCTATGGAGGAAAATGGACAAGGTTTCAAGTGAAAACCGTGATTCCACATCTGCAGTCTCTTGCATCATCAAAGGATAATTCAACAAATGATCTCGCAGATCCACTCCCTCAGTGTGCAATAAACTCTGGTTCTGAACTCATTGGATTATTTCCATAGAAAACATGAAGGTGTTTCCACAAAGCACAGAGTGAACTATTGCCCAGTCCTTTCATTTGAAGGATAATTCAGCATAGTCCTTCCCACCAACATCCAAAAGCAACACATCATCCTGCTGCTTCAATCTATCGAGGAATTAAAAAGGCAGGGCATTTAATCCAGGTTTTGGGTTGAAACCTGACTTTTTTTTTGTCTTTCCCATCACTACCTGAATGCACTGGGCTAGAAATTCTTTTCAGTTAGCAATACAAAACGGTTAGCATTGGATAGGAGCTTTACTGTAGGATTGTTTGAAATGGAAGGGGCAGAGGGAAGTCATTCAGACCAAGGCACAGCTATCTTGCCTACTCTCACTTCCCTGCTCTAGATGTGTACCTTGCAGATTATCACATGTCAGAGAGCTCATCCAAATACCACGTGGTTTTCAGCTCCACCACATGTTCTAGACACTCCCCTCCTTTTTCCTCATCTCCCCTCCAGTCCTTCCCCCAGTCACTTTAGATCTTTGTCTCCTGGTTGTCAAGATTTTTACAAAGTCCCAATCTACCTCAATGACTCCTCACTGCTGCAAGGTAACATTGCCTCTAATTCCTCACTGGTAGCTTGTCAGAGTGACATTGCTTCATGGTGAAGCTAGATATTGAGCTTTAGTTCAGCCACATGATACTGGGCAAAGTGGATCAAGGGAGTATTATAGTCTGTCCAGGTCTGATCTCCATTTGACGATTTGAGAATGATGGCACATAACATATCTCTGAGATGATCATGCTCTCCCTATGCCAGGGTGAATTCATTGCGTAAACCAGTTGATAATGAGGAGGGAAGCAACTTTTACTTCACTCATCATTACTGCTTCCATTGACAATACCTTTTCTTGCTTCTCAATTCAATCTCCTGTGGCCAACCATCCTATTCGAAAGTCAGCAAACAGGAGTTCAGATGAAACAGTCTTACCCATGTCCTTACTCAGCAACCAAGAATGCTTCTGATTTTCAAACACCTCCAGGGGCTTGCACACACCCACTCCCTCACAATTGCCACTCTCTTCAAGCTCCCCAGAACTGGCACTTCTCCAAATTCTGGCCTCTTCTCCACTGCAAAATATAGGCTCTTCACCAAACACAACCAAGCTAAGCCTTTGAGGTCTCACTTTAAGTTACTATCTATTTAAGATTCTCTTTCATGCCTCTTTCTTTTATCAAGCTTTTGTTCATTACATCTAATACTCTTTAAGTGGCTTAGTGTCCAATTCTTTTGTTTGATAATGCAAACTTGACACAATTTGAATGTTTTAATTACAGAGGAGCATGTTATATAAATGTCATCCCCTCAAAACTAATCAATAAGTTTCAAGACCTTTTCTTCAATACCTCTTTGAATTGGATCCTCGATTTCCTCACTTGAGGACTCCAGTCAGTTTTGATTGGCAACATCTCCTCCACAATCTCCATCAACACAGGTGTACCCCAAGGCTGTGTCCTTAGCCCCCCTGCTCTATTTGCTTTACACTTATAAGCACAGTTCTAATGCCATATATAAGTTTGCTGATGACAACACTGTTGCAGGCCAAATTAAAGGTGGTGACAAATCAACATATAGGAGGGAGATTGAAAATCTAGCTGAATGGGGCCACAACAAAATGCTCTCACTCCATGTCACAAAAACCAAGGAGCTGATTATTGACTTCAGGAGGAGGAAACTAGAAATCCATGAGCCAGCCCTCACTGGGGGATCAGACATGGAGAGGGTCGGCAAATTTAAATTCCTCAGTGTTATCTTTTCAGAGGACCTGTACTGCACCCACGAAGAAAGCAGGGCAGCAACTCTACTTCCTTAGGGGTTTCTGAAGGTTCAACATGACATCTAAAACTTTTGACAAACTTCTATAGATGTATGGTGGAGAGTATATTGACTGCTACATCATAGCCTGGTATGGAAGCACCAATGCCCTTGAACCGAAAATCCTACAAAAAGTAGTGGATACAGCCCAGTCCATCAGGGTAAAAGGCCTCCCCACCATTGAGCCCATACATCTGCATGAAACATTGTTGCAGGGAAGCAGCATCTGTCATCAGGGACCCCCACCAACTAGGTCCCACTGCTGCCTTCAGGGAGAAGAAACAGGAGCCTCATGACTCACATGTTCGGGAACAGTTATCGTCCATCAACTATCAGACTCTTGAACCAAAGGGGATAACTTCACCCAACTTCACATGCCACACCATTGAACTGTTCCCACAACCTAGGGACTCACTTACAAGGAATCTTCATTTCATGTTCTCAATATTTATTTCTTATTATTATTATCACTATTTCTTTCTTTTTGTATTTGCACAGTTTGTTGTCTTTTGCACGATGGTTGAACACCCAAGTTGGTGTGGTCTTTCATTGATTCTTTTATGGATTTATTGAGTATGCCTGCAAGAAAATGAATCACAGGGCTGTTTATGGTGACATATATGTACTTTGATAATAAATTTATTTTGAACATTGTATCTGTGCTACTCCATCAGCCAGCCCTGTAGGTCACAGCTCCTCAACCAGATAGTGTACCTTGTTGCAAGTGCAACATTTACTGCCGGTGAGATCCAAACCGCCTAGTGCATTATACTGGGAGCAGATATGGGTTTTTAACTCCTTATAACTACTTACATCAAATGCTTATCTATGATTCATGTTAATATATAAGTTACTGCTAATTGCAGTTTGCCCTTATCCTGCAATCAAAGTCGAGTTTGTTGTCAGGTATATGTATGCAGTGGTACAATAATAAACTAACGGCAGTATCACAGGCAAGTAGCATCAGATACGCAATAGTCACATGGAAAATACAAAGTAAACATAAATTTTACAGAATTGTGCAACATCAGAACAAAACTGACTATTACAGTGCAAAGTGGTGAGAGTGTTGCTATACTGAGCTAGTGACTGGAGCAATCCCGGGACTTACCTTGGCGTAGCAATAGCAGATGAGGAGCAGAGGCAGCAGGTAGCCAACCACGAAGGTGGCCACCTTGTAGATTCGTCTATAAACGAGGAAAGTCCACAAATCCCAACAGAAGGGGCCCTGGCCTTTGATGTGCAGTAGTACGCGGTAGTAAGCTTCAGGCGACGCGGCGGCCAAAGAGAGCACCCAAATAAGCAGGACTCCCATGACTGTGTGCCTGGCCACCCGAATGCAGGAGGACTTCCTGGAGTGGACGATGGCAATATAGCGATCAACCGCCATGGCCGCGAGAGAGAAAATGCTGACCAGCATTGACACGGTAAAGAAGTAGTGGACGAACTTGCAGAGGAAGCGCCCGAAGACCCAGTGGGGCAGGAAATAGTAGGTGGACTGGAACGGGATGCAGAAGAGTAGGTAGGACAGGTCGGCGATGCTGAGGTTGAGGATTAAGATGTTGGTGGTACTTCGAGGCTTGCCCGGGGAACTGCGAGCCAACACCGTGATGACTAGAGAATTGCCGAGGACCCCGAGGCAGAAGATAAGGCTGAAAACGGGGATGATGATGTACCCGTCCGTGCCGATCTGACTGCCTCCTCCCGCAGCCTCCACGCTCTCGTTCAACCCCAGACTGCTATGGTTCAGTTCCATCCCTGTACCTGTAGATTAAACAAACTAGCAATAACAGTATCGTTAATGCCTACAGCACTTCCAAGCTTTAGTTTTCTCTTTCTCTCTCTCTCTCTCTCTCTCTCTGCTTTACACCAGGAAGGCTTTGCAAAGTTGTTCGAAGTCGGTGCGCTCGACAAGTTAAATTATGCCCGTTTAATTATGTATCAGATTTAGACGCAAACCCCCCCCCCCCCCATCACCACCACCTGAATGGCTGGCTACCCCTTTTAAACTCACTCGTCTCCTCCGACTCTCCCGCGACTTCACTCTTGCCTGTAGTTCCAAGCAGTTTTGATTTGTGTTGCTTCACCCTCCCAGAAGGTTCATCTACTGCCTCCTCTCTATAAGTCTGTTCCTGGGGTTTGCAGTCACACAGCGAAGCGGCTGATACTTGCACAGACTCTTTTAAAGGGGATGTTAGACTGCAGATGAAGCGCAGCTTTTCCCTCACCACGGAGCTCCAGACACCTCCTTCTAGCCCTCCTCTGCTAAAAAAAAACGCCCATCGCCGTCAATTGCGAGACAAGTCTCCCTTAGTCTGAAAGGTGGGGTTCTACTAATAAATCGGACCTGATTTGCTCAGTTACAGTTCATAAAACATTCCAGTGTCACGTAATATGTTTCCACTGGATTTCAGGTGGAAAAAACTCAACCCCAAACGTTTACAGTTCATTTCCCTCTACAGATGCTGCTTGACCCTCTCAGTTCCTCCAGCAGTCTGTTCTTCGCAGCAGATTCCAGCATCTGCAGCCTCGCCTGTCAGTTTAAGTAGAATATCTGATATGCAAAATATGGAAGAGACTGTAGGTGCTGGAGTCTGGAGCAACAAACAATCTGCTAGAGGGGACTCAGTGGTCTAGCAATATCAGTGGGGTGGGGTAAAGTAGGCATATTGATGCAGGATTTCCACCTGAAACTTCATATAGAACATGGAGCTTAGAAATCTACAGGCCCTTCGACACATGGTTGTGCCGACCATGTAACCTACTCTAGGAACTGTCCAGAATTTCCCTACCACACAGTCCTCAAATTTTCTAAGCTCCATGTACCTAAGAGTCTCTTAAAAGACCGTGTTGTATCTGCCTCTACCACTGTCATTGCAGTGCATTACCACTCTCTGTGTAAATACTTACCTTTGATATTCCCCCTGTGTCTCTTTCCAAGCACCTTAAAACTATGCCCCCTTGTGTTAGCAATTTAAGCCCTGGGAAAAAGCCTCTGGCTATCCACACGATCAATACCTTTCATCATCTTATACACCTCTATCAGGTCACCTCTCATCCTTTGCCACTCCAAGGAGAAAAGGCCAAGTTCACTCAACCTATTCTCATAAGGCACATTCTCCAATCTAGGCAACATCCTTGTAAATCTCCTCCGCACTCTCTCTACAGTATCCACATCCTTCCTGTAGTGAGGTGACCCAAAGTGAATACAGTACTCCAAGTGCGGTCTAACTAAGATCTTATATAGCTGTAGCATTACCTCATGGCTCTTAAGCTCAATCCCACAGTTGATGAAGGCCAACACACCATATGTCTTCTTAACCTGTATACCTGTGCAGCAGCTTTGAGTGTCCCATGGACATGGACCTCAAGATATCTCTGATCCTCCACACTGCCAAGAGTCTTACCATTAATATTATACTCTGTCTTCAAATTTGACCTACCAAAATGAACCGTTTCACACTTATCTGGGTTGAACTCCATCTGCCACATCTCAGCCCAGTTCTGCATCCTATCAATGTCCCGCTGTAACCTCTGACAACACTCCAGACCATCCACAACACCCCTAAATTTTGTTCATCAACAAACTTACAAACCCACCCTTCCACTTCCACATCCAGGTCATTCATAAAAATCACAAAGTGGATGGGTCCCAGAACAGATCCCTGAGGAATACCACTGTTCACTGACCTCCATGCAGAATATGAATCATCTACAACCACTCTTTGCCTTCTGTGGGCAAGCCAATTCTGGATCCACAAAGCAAGGTCTCCTTGGATCCCATGCTTCCTTACTTTCTGAATAAGCCTCGCATGGGGAACCTTATCAGATGCCTTACTAAATGCATACACACTACATCCACTGTTCTACCTTCATCAATGTGTTTTGTTACATCGTCAAGGAATTCAATCAGGCTCGTAAGGCATGACCTGCCCATGTCAAATCCATGCTGACTGTCCCTAATCAGATAATGTCTCTCCAAGTGCTTATAAATCCTGCCTCTCAGGATCTTCAATGACCTGTTTATTACTAAAGTAAGACTCACTGGTCTATAATTCCCTGGGTTACCCCTACTCCCTTTCTTGAACAAGGAAACAACATTTGCAACCCTCCAATCCTCTGGTACTTCTCCCGTCCCAGTTGATGATGCAACTATCATCACCAGAGGCTCAGTAATCTCCTCCCTCGCTTCCCATAGTAGCCTACGGTAGATCTCGTCTGGACTCATCGACTTATCTAACTCAATGCTTTTCAAAAGCTCCAGCACATCCTCTTTTTTAATATCTACATGCTCAAGTGTTTCAGCCTGCAGTAGGCTAGGGTCATCCCCACAATTGCCAAGGTCCTTTTCACTGGTGAATACTGAAGCAAAGTGTTCATTAAGTACCTCCACTGCCTCCTCCAACTCCATGCACACGTTTCCACTATCGCACTTGATTGGTCCTATTCTCAGACAGCTCATCCTTTTGCTCTTCACATACTTGTAGAATGCCTTTGGGTTTTCCTTAATCCTGCTCGCCAAGGTCTTCTCATGTCTTTTCCAGCTCTCCGAATTTCCTTCTTAAGATCCTTCCTGGCAACCTTGTAATTTTCTAGAGCTCCAACAGTACCTAGTTTCTTGAACCTTTTGTATGCTTTTCTTTGTAAACCCTTTATACATCATGGTTCTTTTACCCTACCATCCTTTCCCTGCCTTGATGGAATATTCCTATGCAAAACACCATTGCCATATTTATGCCATGTATTTCCATGAGAACATCTGCTCCCAAATTTCTGTCTAATAGCATCATATTTCCCCCTACCCAAATTAAATGTTTCCCAAATTGTCTGCTCCTCTCTCTCTCCAGTGCAGTGGTAAAGGAGATAGAGTTGTGATCACTACCTCCAAAATGGTCTCCCACAGAGAGATCTGACACCTGACCAGGTTCATTTCCCAATACCAGATCAAGTACAGCCTCTCCTCTAGTTGGCCTATCTACATATGGTGTTAGGAAACCTTCTTGAACACACCTAACAAATTCCACCCCATCCAAACGCTTTGCTCTAAGGAGATGCCAGTCAATATTAGGAAAGTTAAAATCACCCATCACAACAACCTTATTATGTCATGGTCCGGTCCATGAAGTCCGTGTTCCGGTTCACCATCCGATCCATGGTTCCATGTTCCGGGGTTTCTGGTTTTCCCCAGTTTCTGTTGTGGGCACATGATTCTTGTTTTGAGGCTGAGACATAAATACCTCTGGAAACCAGGGATTCCCTGCTGGACTGTTTTGTTCCCCTTCTTGTCTTTCCCCCCTTGCCTGACTCCCTGCCTGCTCACCTAGGCTGGATACCCTGCCTGTATTGCTGAAGTTTTCTGCTGGAGCAAGACCGGAGCCTTGTTAGGTCAAGGTAAGGAACTGTCTTTCATTGTGTGGAATTGCCTCTGTGTCCATGCCTTTGCTAGGAAGGTCTGGCCATTTGCTGCTACCTAGTGTTGGGAACTGTCTATGTCCTTGCCTTCGCTAGGTGGGTCCAGCTGTTTGTTGCCACCTTGTGTTGGGATCTGTCTTTTCATGTTCAGTGTTCTGTGTATGAGTCCTGGCCCTACGTCCTGTTCCCAAGGAGGGGTCCTGGATCTGTGTTATGCATATGAGTCCCTGCCCTACATCCTGTTCCCAAGGAGGGGTCCCGGCTCTTCTCGTCCAAGGCTCCATGCTCCTGAAGGCCCTTGTCCAATCTGTGCATAGTCCAGTTCTATCCTAGTCCTGTCCATGTGCTGTTACCTGTCCTTCTGTCTCGCCCTACCCAGGGGAGTTCCTCACCCAAGCCATGTCCAGTCCTGTAGCCTCGTCTTGTCCTTGCCTAGTTCTGGGGTCTGAGCCTAAGGCAAGACCCAGGTTTTGGGTCCTTGTCCAGTCTCTGGCTTGGAGTCCAAGCACAGGCTCCTAGTTCATGGTTCCTAGTCCTGGTCCTTCCTTCCCAAGCCCAGACTCCTTGTTCATGGTTCCTTGTCTGGTTTCCCTGTCTAGTCCATGTCCTAGACCAAGTCAGCATTCTTGCCCCTGCTCCTTGTCTGTATCCTGTCACATCCCTACTCTAGCCAAGTCCTGTTCCTTGGAGTTCAGTGTCTGTGTCTGGCATTTGGGTCTGTTCCCAATGCCTCATTATGAGATATTATTATTACACCATTCTAGAATCTCCCCTCCCTGTCTGCTCCTCAATGTCTCTGTTACTATTGTGGTGTACATAAAAACACAGTAGAGTTATTGCCCCCTTCCTGTTTCTGACTTCCACCCACACTGACTCAGTAGACAATTTCTCCATGATTTCCTCCTTTTCTGCAGCCATGATACTACAACTGATTTGCAATGCTACACCCCCACCTCTTTTGACTCCTTCCCTGTCCTTTTTGAAACATCTAAAGCCTGGCACTCTTAGCAGCCATTCCTGCCCCTGAGACATCCAAGTCTCTGTAATGGCTACAGCATCATAGTTCCACGTATCGATCCATGCTCTAAGTTCATCCACCTTGCTTATGATACTCCTTGCATTAAAATAGACAACTAACTGACTGAGTGCATCTTTGCTCTATCATATGCCTATCCTTCCTCACAAACTCCTTACAAACTATCTCTACTTGTGCTCCAACTGCCCCATCTTCTGCCTCTTCACTCCTATTCCCACACCCCTGCAAATCTAGTTTAAACCCTCCCCAATAGTATTAGCAAACCTCCCTCTCAGATGTTGCTGGATCTGCTCAGTGCCTCCAGAAAATGTTACTTAAGTTGGCAGAGGGATTCCAATTAAGGCGAGGTCTGTGGGAAAATAAGTGCACTTTTAGTAGAAAAAAATACATTCTTTATGTTAGACTTACATTAATACCACACCCTTCCCAGTCCCTGGAGTTCTAGAGACTGTAAAGCCAAACAAGTTCTTTCCCAGATAAAAGAAGCTACAAATGCTGGAAATCTGAAATAAACAAAGTGTCAGAACAATGGATTTCTTTGTTCTTATTGTGTACTTTCTTATATAATTTTGGATAATTTGTGTTCTTTTTCTTGTGACTGCTGTATCTTTATTATTATGTGTCTGTGATGTTGCTGCAAAGTTTTCATTGCTGATGTTCACATATGTACTTGTTCAAATGACAATAAACTCGACTGCCCTTGGTGGTGGTGGAGGACCGGCAGATTTTCCAGTCTATTGAATGTTACTGATACAGTATTAGTATTTTTCCAGTCAACATCAAGGAACTGAGAAACAAAATTATAAGTTGCTCTGAATACGCTGCTTTATTTAGCTCAATAGTCGGTCCCTTGTAAATTAGTAAGTTCCCCCATCAAAGCTCTTTGCTGCTTTCTGGACAACAGACCCAACCAGCAGGGGCATATCTATGGAAAATAGCGCTTACGGCAAGCACTGAAATTGTGCCTCTGTCCAAACATCTGACACCCATCTTTTAGATAACTTTACCATAATATCAGCTCAAAAATACAAGTCAAGCTTGTTAAGCTTTTAATTATCAAATTATGGCACTACATGAAAATTATAACTACACCTTCCTTGCTTTCACTGATGCAAATTGGTCTATGATGTGATCAAAGTCAGCTTTTTTCAGTTTCTTCTCACAGTCTGCCCTGACCCATGGAGGCTCTCAAATACGAAAGTATTAGTTTTAACTTGCTGAATGATCTCTCACAGCTGGCGATGGGAACTGCGATGGTTAGCATTATCTGAATAGCAATGCAAAGGTTGGGGAAGACGCTCTCATCTCCATACTGAACAATAAATTCAAGAAGCTCTTCAGGTCTTGATATTTTCATGTTGACCCGCCTTAATAGCAACATTCTGCAATCCAAAATTTCTTCATATAGCTGCTGTCCATCAACATCAGAGCTGTACAATTTGCCCAAATTTTCCGACTTCTTCTTTAGGTCGTTCTGTCGGCGCCATAACACAGTCCCTTGACATCGTGAAGGAACCCAAACTTGGCGTCAGTGTTGTGCAAATGAGCAAACCCTTCGTCCATTTCTCTGTGAAGATGGTCGAGTGTTCCCTTCATGACCCTTTCCATTTCCTCCTTAGTTGTTAACCCAGCATCTCTCGAGTTCTCATCAGCCATACGTTTATTTCGTCTCTGACGTCTTTCAACTTCAATATTCCATTCTTGACAGAGACCGACTCCTCCTTCAAGTGACTCACTGACCAACACTTCTCTTTCACCATAAAAATGACCTAGGGGGGCTTTCAAATCCAGGGCAGCATCGTGGAAGTTCATGCTAGGATCCTGTAGCCTCTTTTGAATATGGTCAATGCAAATGAGTACTTTGCTCCAAAATCCTAGCAAAATCAGAAAATCGTAACTCAACATGCGGTTGTACAGCTGCCTTGCATCACTTCTTGTTTCACTGATCTCATTTTCATTGTCTATCATGTCCTGGAGAACTTGAAGTATCTCTTCAAGGTGCTTGTTGACGGGCTTCACTGCTTCTGTCCTTGCACTCCACCTGGTTTCAGACTCTGACTTAACCACAGGCATGGCATTTTTGAGTTTTTCCCAGCGCTGTGTTGAACGAGAGAAAAACACGTAGAGAGCTTTGATGGTTACAAAAAACATGACCATCATTGTATCCTGCTTGGCTGCATGTACACCCACCAAGTTGAGTGATTGATTGCCGCAAGTCACAAACACTGCCAGGTTGTTTTTCTCACTTATTCTTTAATGAACACCACTTCTGTGTCTAGCCATCACAGCAGCATTGTCATAGCACTGTGACCGACAATTGTGTAACTCCATTTTGTCCTTTTCTAGTTGTTTCAAGATGTCTTCAACCAAGCTCTCAGCATCCTTCTGGTTTATCTGGATAAAACCAAGGAAGGACTCTCTAACACAGACTGTTTTCCTCTCAAGATCATCTTCCACATATCTCACTACTTCTGACATCTGCTCACGTCACGGTGTGCCTGATCAGGAGTCGAGTCGAATGTGAGACCATAGTGCTTGGCTTTATGAATGCTTCTCAGTAAACTCTGGTGAACAGTGGATGCCATCATGTGGATGAATTCATTCTGGACACCCAGTGAAAGATAAGACGTGGATCCAGGATGACTTTCCAAATGAGTGAGGTGTTCTTTTAAGACAGGGTCAAAGATGGCCAGTAGTTTCAGTAAGTCAAGGAAATTTCCCACATTGGAGTCATCGTCTAGCTAAAGTGACTCCATGTCCTTGCAAAGCCAGGTTCTGAGTCACAAGGAATTTTATGCAGTGAAGGATTCTCGTCAAGATATCACGCCACTTCTGCTTTTCCTTCTCAATCTGTGGCTGAAATACCGCGTCAATAACTCCTCTGTTTCCAGCTAAATTTCTTTCCATTTCTTTCCACTGTGTGAAGCATTCCCGATGATTCTTGGCATTTTCATGAACACTAATCCTTTCAGGTGCTTTCCACTGGTTGAGTTCACTTTCCTGCCCCAATGAGGATTGATGGTCTGACTGGGAACAGAGAAGACAACAGATACAAAATGCAGACTTTTTAGAAGGGGAATAGACCAGCCATAAGCGAGTCACTTCCTCACCACGACCATTTCCCAATTTCCTCTTGAACCAAGTTTTGTTCATTGAGCGGTTACTTGTTGGTAGGAAAGGCCCCTCGCTGTTCTGGAAATACTTCGAACCCGGCTTTATTATTTCTGTTCTCAACACGTCAGGCAGAATTGCTTTTCCAGTATCCGTGTCGAACTTCAGAAGTTCAATGTCATGCTGTTCAATCACTTCTGGTATGACAGTTCGAGTCTCTTTCTTGACACCATCCAGTTCACTAGGTTCAGTGTTGTCAGGTAAAATTTTGTCAATAAACTCAACATCATCACCACCACCACCATCATCTTCCCCTCCTGTCATATCCACATTCTGTGGCAGCCTCACTCTTAATCTCATCATACTCGGATTTATCTGACTTGACTTCCTCCTCGGCTTGTGATGCATTTGTACTTGATCCACCTTCAGGAGGGAGGAAAAGATGGCGGCGTGATGCAGCGCACGAGGCCGTTCCGAATAATATCGTATGTGTTAACTAGGGGGTCGTGCAAAATCCTGATTTGATGGAGACAGACATGAGAAGCACGGAGGAACACCTGGAGAAACTTCTGAAATGCCCGCTTCGCTGCTGCTGATACTGTGCAATTGAGAATCTCTGGAGGAGAAGGCCCCAAATCCTTGGCTTTGCCTATTGCCTGTTGCCGGGGCCGGGGTTGAAGCGCTTGGCAGAGACGGTGGGTTGGTGCTCAGTGTCAGAGAACTGGTTGGAGGCTCGGAGTTTTCAGACAGACTCGGAGTCGGACTGTGGTCGGATGCTTCCAGAATGCTGCATTGGCAGGTTTGCGGCACTGGAGGTTCACTGTCTGCGTGAGATGATGGGACCTTCGAGATGCTTTGAGACTTTTACCATGCCCGTGGTCTGTTCTTATCAAATTACGGTATTGCTTTGCACTGTTGTAACTATATGTTATAATTATGTGGTTTTTGTCAGTTTTTAAGTCAGTTTGTCATGTGTTTCTGTGATATCATTCTGGAAAAACATTGCATCATTTCTTAATGCATGCATTACTAAATGACAATAGAAGAGGACTGCATGTCCTCATAATCTAATCTAACAAACTTGTAGCAGGTGTAGACGATTCCATGGAACGTGTCGAACTACTTGTTCCAGGCTTTTCAAAGGAGGGCATGAAGAACTTGCTCGACTTCTTGACTTCCTCCGCCTCCAACTTTCGTCTCTTCCATCCTTCAGCTCCACTTTCCTCCTTCGTGAAGAAATGTTTCATGATCTTCTTACACAATGCTCTGAAATACGGTCATCCTAGCGCTTCTCACCCATGATAATCAAAGACAGATCATACATCTGAAGAAAAGTCTTTTTCCACTATCCGAGGATGGCTTGTCTGACTTTAGAAACTGCTCAGTGGCGCCCCCTTCAAGTGGCGCCCAGGGCATGTGCCATACCTGCCATACCTTAGATACGCCACTGCCAACCAGTTCCCCTCCACCACCACTCTCTACCATCTGACAAAACTGTTCCTCCCCCCTCAACAATTTCTCCTTTGGCTCCTCCCATTTCCTCCAAACCAAAGGTGTAGCCAAGGGCACGCTCATGGGCCTCAGCTATGCCTGCCTTTTCATCGACTCTGTGGAACAGTCCATGTTCCAAGCCTACACCAGTGTCACTCCCCAATTCTTCCTAAGCTACATCAACATCTGCATGGGTGCTGCCTCCTACACCCATACTGAGCCCATCAATTTCATCAACTTTGCCTCCAGCTTGTCCATTTCTGACACCTCTTTCCTCTCTCTCAATCTCTCTGTTTCCATCTCTGGAGACAGTCGATCTACTGATAACTTTTAAAAGCCCACTGACTCTCACAGCTATCTTGACTACCACTTCTCACCCGTCACTTGTAAAAATGCCATCCCCTTGTTTCCTCTGTCTCCGCTGCATCTGCTCTCAGGGTAAGGTTTTTCGTTCCAGAAAACTGAGATGTTCTCCTTCATCAAAGAAAGGGGTTTCCCTCCCTCCACCGTCAATGCTGACCTCACTTGAATGTCTTCCATTTTGTGCACACCTGCACTCACCCCATCCTCCCACTGCTACACCAAGGAAAGGGCTTCTCTTGTCCTCACCTACCACCCCACCAGCCTCTGCATCCAGCACATAATTTTCCATAACTTCCACTATCTCTAACGGGATCCCACCACGCACATCTTTCCCTTCGCCCCACTTTCCCCTTTCTGCAGGGATCACTCCTTACACGGCTCCCTTGTCCACTCGACCCTCCCGACTGACCTCCCTCCTGGCATTTATCCTTGCAAGCAGAACAAGTGCTACACCTGCCCCTACACCTCCTCCCTCACGACCATTCAGGGCCCCAAACAGTCCTCCCAGGTGAAGCAACACCACCTATGAATCTATTGAGGTCATCTTCTGTATCCAGTGCTCCCAGTGTGACCTCTTGTACATTGGTGAGACCTGGCATAGATTGGGAGACTGCTTCATCGAGCACCTTCGCTCTGTCTACCACAAAAAGCAGGATTTCCTGGTGACCACCCATTTCAGTTCTGCTTCCCATTCCATTCTGACATGTCAGTTCAAGGTATCCTCTACTGCCATGATGAAGCCACACTCAGATTGGAGGAGCAACATCTTGTATGGATATTGGGGTAGAGTCTAACCAGATGGCATGAACACTGATTTCTCAAACTTCTGCTAATAGCCCCCCCCCTCACACTTCCTTCACCAATCCCCATTCTTGTTTCCCTCTCACGCGTTCTCTTCTTACCTGCCCATCACCTCCCTCTGGCGCTCCTTCCCCTTCCCTTTCTTTCATGGTCTTCCATCCTCTCCTATCAACTTCCTCCTTCTCCAGCCCTTTATCTCTTTAGCCAACCAACTTCCCAGCTCTTCACTTCATACCCTCTCCCTCTCCTGGTTTCACATATCAACCTGCCACTTTGTACTTCATCCCCTCCCCCCGCTTCTTATTCTGAATTCTTCCCCCTTCCTTCCCAGTCCTGATGAAGGATCTTAGCCCGAAACGTCAGAAGTATACATTTTTTCCATCGGTGCTGCCTGCCCCGCTGAGCTCATCCAGAATTTTGTGGGTGTTACTTTGGATTTCCAGCATCTGCAGATTTACTTGTGTTTGAAATTAATAAATTGGTTTATTGTTGTCATGCATACCAAGGTGACAGTGCAACACATTGTTTTCTATGCATCCTTACAGATCATTTAATTACAGCAGTGCTTTGAAGTAGTAAAGTCTTAAAGCTGCAAAGTAAGTGCAATGCAGGTAAACAAAAAGGTGCAAGGCTATAAAGAGGTTGACTGTGTGGTCAGGACTTAATTGTATTGCACTAGGGGACCATTCAATAGTCTTATAACAAAGGGATAGGCTATTGAGCCTGGTGGTGTGTGCTTTCAGACTTTAGCATCTTCTGCCTGATGGGAAGGGGGAGAAGAGAGAACATCTGGGGTGGGTTGATTATGTTGGCTGCTTTACAATGGCAGCCAGAAGTGTTGACATGGGCATGGAGTTGAGGCTGGTTTGCGCAGTCTGCTGAGCTGTGTCCATAACTATCTTTGTTCAAGCTGCAGCAAGGCAAGGCTTAAGATCATGTCCAGGCAAGGATAGTTTACAGATAGTGTGCATTCAGCAGAGGCAAGAAAAGTCTTTGAAGAACATAGTGGACCTTTGCACATCAGAGGACCAGAGCCATTTGGCAAACCAAGACATGATAAGGATGAAAATGAATGAATCTTGCATGACACCTACTATTTGGTCAGTGACTTTACTAATTCTGAAGCTTTATTGCCCTTTAACAGGAAGATTCTAATGACGATTAATACATGTATTATTGAAGTGTAATTGATGATTGATTATGCAAAAAGGGAACCTGAACATACATAGGATTACCAGTTGGTCAATATCCATATCTGCTGGTCAATTTCTGTATAAAAAGTAGCGTTTCTTTCTTCAAGCCTTAGAACAGTTTGGTGGCAGAGACAATGCACAAGTAAATAAAGTATGAATGAGGAATGAGAGCAAGTTTTCAGTAATTGGCAACAACACCTTCAGTTAACATAGTAGTTGGCAAGCTATACAAGACTGCACTAACCTTAAAGCACAGTTGCAGCATTTCTTGTATTGGGGTTACACATTCCTGCGGCAAAGCTCCTGGAATTTCTCTGCGAAGGGAGATAAAAGCTGAAGCGAGAAGACTAATCCACTTGTGATTCCTTCAGCATTTTACTGGCCAAAGCAGAGCACACATCTACTTCCCAAACTCTGATATCAAGAACATTCAATTTTTTTTCTCACAAGTTCCAAAAAGACAATCAAAATTACATTCTGTGAGCCTCTTTTTAGTGCATAAGAACAGGTGACTATTTTAAATTAAATACAAAAAGGTGCAAATACTTTAATATGAAATTAGAATAAGATGCTGGAAATACTCAATGAGTCAGGCGACATCTGTTCAGAGAGAAGCAGAGTTAATATTTCAGGTTAATGGTGTTTCTTCAGAATGGAAAAAGTAAGAAGATAAACATGTTTTATGTTGAGTGAGAGGAAGAGTAGAAGAGATAAAGGAATTATTTGTGATACAGTAGAGAGAAGGGGTGTCCAGGGGACTCATCTGATTTTGGTACTGTCTCATTGATCATAGCTGGTCTATTTGAAGAAGTGTAGACAGAGGGAAATAGATTGAGGAAAGGTCCATAAATAAGGTGGGACTATGATACCTGTATTACTTTGTGAAGACAGTAATATTTATCAACAAGGTACTTATTGCAACCAAACAGAGTCAATAATGTTTTCCATGGTAAAATACATGACATGTGGTTTGATATTTTTGCATGAAATAATCGTAGTTAGTTTGGACCGCTAATAGTTCAGTACCTCAGGGGAAAGAAGACAAACTGACCTGTCAGACATTCCCTCCACCTGCCCCTCATTGCCAAGTTGGGGACTATGGGGAGAGCCAGAAAGAAAAGTATCTGAGTCGGGTGTGGTCGTTAGTGATCTATGGTGTACCAGTATCCCAAGATCAGAATCATGCTATCCATTATAACATTAAATTGAGAACAATGTTAATTCAGAGGGCAGGATTGCCCTCCTTAATAAACCCTTCTTACTGGTCAATGTGACATACCTGGTTAATTATTAACACTGCCTTGCAACACTGACAGATTTGTATTTAATGCTGCAGCTTTGATTTCTTATTGACTGTAATGTCTATCTGACTTTGATGACACTGCTCATTTTCGTCATACCCGGGGAGAATTTTACAGGTTGCATGCAGCTAACTGATATTTCTGCGACTCTCAAGACTGGTATTAGTGCTTGTTTCAAAGCAAACAATATATGAGAAACAAAGTAATGGAAATACAGGTGCAAATTTTAAAATGAATTAAGAATCCAAAATGATAGCGATCATACAAATCTACCTCAGCACCCAGACTAGTGAGGTTGAGAGAGTGGTACTGCCCCAGTGCAACAGCTTTTCCACTTTTAAAAACTCTCCTGCACAGGTTTCCCATCATCGTCGGACATGATGGACAACTACCACCATACCAGCTTCTATACAAAACCATTTACACGAAGTACTGGAGGAACTCACCAGGTCAGGCAGCTTCTATGGAGGAAAATGAAGCACTGATTTCTCACACATTTCCAAAGGTAATTTCTAAAAATGTATAACTTGCGTTAATATCCGTTTATGGTAACTTTTGTTTGTCATGTTTGTAATGTACTGTTCTGCTGTCGCTGCAGAAAGTTAATTTTTATAGCGCTTTTAACTGCCTTAGTAAAGCAGCCAATATAATCAAAGACTCCACCTACGCCAGACAATCTGTCTTCCCTCCTGTCCCATCAGATTAAAAAAAAGCCTGAAAGCATGCGGTATCAAGCTCAAGAACAGTTTCTATCGCACTGTTATAAGACTACTGAATGGACCTCTTGTATAATAAGGAGAACTCTTGACCTCACAATCTACTTGTCACATCCTTGCGTCACATCCTTGCATCACATTGTCTGCCTGCACTGCACTTTCTCTAATTTTGCATTATTATTCTTATACTTTCCGCTTGTACTACTTCAATGCACTGTTTAATGAAATGATCTGTATAGATGGCATACAGAGCAAAGTTTTTCACTGCACCTCAATACATGTTCTCCAAGCAGATCACAAACTTGTTGTAGTTTGGAGGCTCGTGTGCCTCAATGACCCAGAGAGCTATGTTGGCTGGAGTCAGGGCTTAATGCTTTGGCTCTTGGTAGGGTCACCCAGGCCAATCAGGTCAAAGGGTAGAGGCAAGACTAAAAGTGGTCCACCGGTCCTCCATTTGCAGGGGTTCAGCTCATGGCCAACAATCCTGAAGGGTAAAACAAAATTGTTACAGAAACAACAATGAAGAATCCTTCTACATCTGAGTATGATGGTTTTCCTAAGCCTCCTCCAGAAAATGCATGACTGACAGCAACAAAAGCCAAGAGGAAGCTACTGATGTAATGCAGGAAGCCCTGAACACCACAAGAGATGGAGAACCTTCATTGCTGCCCTAAACTCCAGTGGCATAATGGGCAGTGTAAGTCAATACATGTGAAAATAATAACTTAATTTACCAACTTATCAATTTACTTATGCTGTGAGTTTGAATGCCTATAACAGTAAATTTGAACTTGAAAGACCATTGACCTGAAATGTTAACTCTGTACCCTTCTCTACAAGAGTAGTCTGATCTATTGATTATTTTAAACTATTACTGTTTTATTTCAGACTTCCAGCCTCTGTAGTATTCTGCTTTGCTATGCTTATGGCTGGAGTATTGACAGTTCATTCCAAGTACCTGCATGTCACTATAACAATTTTTTTTTTAATGCCTGTCTGTAATGAGATGAAAGATAGTGGTGGCACCTTGCTAGGCAATTTCAGAGGGAGGCTGAGACTAAATTATGTTGCTGTGTGTCTGGAGAATATACACGTTAGCATCCCTCCCTAGGGAGTGTCAGTGAGTCAAATTTTGTTTTACGGCAGTCTGTTAGTGTCGTAACTACGATTACTGATACACTCAAGCCCTCATAGATCAAATCATTATGTCAGATTTATTTAATCAACTAAATTCAAATTTCCTGGATCATTAGTCTAAAAATCTTAAGCACAATGCTCTTTGATGTGGAGAAGTAATATATGTTTGAACAAATGGTAGTCTTAAAAGAGAAAACAACAAGATACCAGCTATTCCCAGCAAGATCTTTTGCTGCAGATTTTATTACCATGACATTCTATCGCTGTTCCTGACAAGTCAAGATAATCTTCAATATCCAAACAACAAAGCCTGTTATGTCCATGTGTCAAGCTGCCCTGGAAGTGGTTTCTAATTCTAACATGGATTTAATGAGTCCACACAGATATCTATCGTGTTCCCTAGTCCAGCAGAAAGGTTTAATGTCAAGATGACTATTTTTGCATTAAAGTTCATTTCAGTGCTGTTTAGAATTGATTTGTTACACTTTTGTTCTATAATATGCCTTATGCATAAATTTCTTTATCATTATTTTCTCCATTTGCCAAAGGAAGATGCCTGGTAGATTCATTACCTTTTTTAATATGTTAACAGGAAGAGGCCACAAACACATGAATAGCCAGCATGCAAAGTAATGCCCGTATAGAGATCTTCCAGTGGTGCCTAACACAGTGCTGGCTGTTATGGTTTTAAGTTCTGTTTATATTGTGTGGCTAAATATGTGGTTTTTGTGGAACTCAAGAATTACTTTCATTTGTGAAATCCTCATGAATATAAGAGATTCAGTGCCTTCAGATTTATTTCCTGTGTTTGTCTGTGATATATAGGATTTATCACTAAAGCTTCTTCCAACTGAGAGTAATGATGCTGGCCGGAAACAGCCTCTGCAGAAGGTATCGAGGCAAGTGAGCAGGTGCTCTAGTATGCTAGAGATGCGGAGGCTTCTATACTGCTCTCCTGACAATCTGAGTTTCAGATTTCTGCTCTCTCACAAATAAGATGGAGTTATTGCTACCCAGCAGGACTAACAAGGGTTATGCTCATATTTCTGCCTTTTGTTTCATTGAGACATGGTTTTACTCGGACATACCAGACAATTTTGTTCAAATGCCAAGATACCAGCTTGAACCATAGGGGATAACCTCACACAACTTCACTTACCCCATCATTGAAATGTTCCCACAACCAATGGACTCCCTTTCAAAGATGCTTCATCTCATGTTCTGGATGTTTATTGGTTATTTGTTTAATATTAATATTATTCCTTCCTTTAGTACTTGCACTGTTTGTTGCCTTCTGCACCCTGGTTGAATGCCATAGTTGGGTGGACTTCCATTGATTCAGTTATGGTTATTATTCTATAGATTTATTAAGTACACCCACAAGGAAATAAATCTCAGGGTTGTATATGGTGACATAGATGTACTTTGATAATAAATTTACTTTGAACTATTTAGACTGGTTCATAATAGCACAGTAAGCCGCAAATCGCGGGGTGGTGACTGGTGCATGTTTATAAATAACAGATGATGCAGGACATGTCTGTCATTCTTTCATTTTCCTCTGCTGATCTAGGGATTCTTTTCACTCATTGTAAACTATTCTACCTACCCAGGGAATTTCACTCTGTTATTCTCGCTGGTATTTATATTCCTCCTCACTCAAACACTCAATCTGCAAAATATCTGTTGCCTGATAACATTCATGTTTTGAAAATTAAATTTTTTATACTGTCATTTTCATTATGGAGGATTTTAACCATTGTAACATGCACCATGATCTGCCCAAATATCACCAGATGATTAGCTGCCCCAAATGTGAGGGCAGAACTTTGGACCACTTCTATACAACCACTAAAGGGGCATTCTGCCAATTTTCATGGCAGCTCTGACCATGCTAGTTCCCAGCTAGAAACAAAGACTCAAACAGTCTAAACCAAACTGGTCCACCAAACAGCGATGGACTCCTGAGTGTTGAAAGGCTAAGAGACAGCTTAAGCTCCATGGATAGGAAGGTATGGACAGTTGATGTAGCAGTACAGATGAGTATGCTGATGTTGTAACATCCTACATATCCCTCTGTGAGGATGTGTGTCTTCCTAAGAAGACCATTCTGAGGTACAACAATAAGCCATTGAAGAGTTGAGGACTCATATCAGTAAAGGATCATGCCTACAGGTCTGGAAACAGGGAAGAATATAGCTCTGCAAAATGGCAGTTTAATAAAATTCTAAAAGTGGTGAAAGCCACTTACAAGGATTGGCTAGAAAGACTTCAACAACAGCTGGGAAGTCTGGAGTTTTCTGCAAAGTCTTACCAGCTTAGGAAAATTAACATCTCAGGAAGAACCCTGATGATTTTTTCCTCAACCATTATTCAGAGTGTTGTGACCTCCTCCATCACCATTTGGTTTCCCGCCCTCTCCACTCTCCAAGTCCAGGTTGTAGTGTGTGGTCCACATGGTGAAGATGATCATTGGCTGTCAACTACTGACATTAAAAGACCTGTTTATTGCCAGAGCAAAGAAAAGAGCTGGAAAAAATTACTGCTAACTCCACCCTCCCTTCCACCCCCCGCCCCCCCAGCAATCATGTACTCACCAAATTGCCATAAGGGAGATGCTACAAGTCCATCCCCACCAGGACTACATGTCATCTCCAAAGCTTCTTTACTGTAGCTATCCAGCTTCTCAATAAAACTTGATTATTGGCATTTGTGCAAGTGACCATTTTGCTAATTGTTGATTGCTCATGGCTGTTTGCACTAGTGTCCTGTGAATTGTTGGTTGCTATTGTGTTGTCTGTTACAGTATTGTCTTGAGTTTTATGCTTGCCATCGAACCACAATCAATTCTAATGTGTTTCATATACTGGCAATATTCTGATTCTGACGCTGACTTGGTATCACTTACCTAGCGCAATGTGCTTCAGAATTACTTGACGTCATAAGAATGAATATTCGAGTGAATAAAAATGTTGCATCCAGATTTTAGCATTGGTAAAATATTTGGATAATTATTATCATATGTACCAAGCTACAGTGAAAAATTTTGTTTTACATGCTATCATACAGGTCATTTCGTCACAACAGTCTTTAGAGGTAGTACAAGGGAATTCAAAACCACAAAGCAGGATAAATCAATAACAATTATAAAGCATTGTGCAAATCTAAGTAAAGCACCATTGTCCATGTATAGAGATAGCAGAATGAAGTTTTGCTTATTGGTCAAATTGAAATACTAGAAATGAAGGATTTCTGAGGTTGTAACCATGTCTGGAAACATTTAGCCTTGAGAAATGATTGTGTGAGTGAACATTTCCTTTGGAACAGAGGCTGAGGAGAGATTTAACTGTGGTGTATGTTATGCAAGCTCCAGGTAGTCAAAAAAAAAACTGATTTCAGTTCACAGAAATACAGAAAATATCAGTGGATGAACTCTAGACCTCACAATCTACCACATCATGACCTTGCATCTTATTGTTTACCTGCACTGTGCTTTCTTTGCATGATGTAGTGTTATAGTTACATTCTGTTGTTTTCTTTCCTTGTTCTACTTTGATGTATTTAGCTGATGAAATGATCTTTATGGATGGCATGCAAAACAAAGTCCTCACATATTAGAGGAGCAATGAGTGAAATAGTTTCACCTAGAGGTCATTAAAGCCTGGAAGGAAAGAATAAATAGAAACACACATTATACTTGAGCATTGGCCTTAGTCACTCTAACCCAATCACTCTGTACTCCAGCACTCCACTCAATCCAAAGACTATGGGTGCTGGCAATGCTCCTTGATGAACTGACCTCTCGCTTATTGTCAGTTCTCAGATGCGGCTCTCTCCTTCCACTGCGCCATAACTCCACCAATAAACATCACATTATCATCTCCTAGCAAAGTTAAACAAGCTAGGGCTTTTCTCTTTGGAGCGAAGGTGGGTAAGAGATGATTTGTTAGAAGTGTATAAGGTGATAAGAGGCACAGATAAAGTGGACAGCCAGTGTTTTCTTTCCCATGGCAGCAATAGCTAATAGTTGGAGAAAAGCATAGGAAGGATGTAAGAAATAGGATTTTTTTTACACCAAGAATGGTAAGTGCCTGGAATGCATTGCCCGGAGTGGTGGTAGAGGCAGATGTATTAAGAGACTCTTAGATAGATGCATGGGTGAAAGAACAATTAAGGGCTGCATATGAGGGAAGGGTTAGCTTGGTCTTGGAGCAGGTTAAAAGGTCAGGACATCATGGGCCAAAAGGCATGTACTGATCTATAACCTTCTACATTCTATAGAGTCACTGGCTTTATCTCTTCAAGACATCGTTCTTTCATGGACTCCAGCCTCATTGTCCTGCAAACCCACCCAGCCCATTTCTACCATTTCCTAAAGACCTGCAAACAGAATTGCTCTGGAGAATGCATTGCTTCAGCCTGCTCTTGTCCCACAGAACTTATTTCTTCCCACCCTCATTCTTCCCACCCTCATCCTCCCCTTTCCTGGTTTCCATCTATGATGCCTCTAATGCCCTTCACTGTCCTGACAGGTCTCATCCAGCTGAGATTCACAATGAACATCCAATCCCTCCCTCCTGGTGCCTGGAAGGTGCTGCTGGGGCTGGTAGTGGAAGTCGGTATGATAGTGGCATTCAATAGGCTTTTACGCAGGCAGTGGAGGGATATGGATCACGTGCGGACACAAGGGGTTAGTTTAATTTTGCCATCAAGCTCAGCGCAGATTCTATGGTCCGAAGGGCCTGTTCCTGTACTGTTCAATGTTCTATCTCACTACTTCCATGAACACCGATCCAACTGACTCCCTTCCAACACCAACCCACTTCCCTGGCAGACTTGCTGTCACATTGAACAATTTCCATAATACTGTTCACGTGCTCCTAATCAAAACTTTGTGTACCTGTATGGGTCCAAGGTGTGCTTTCCCCTTTGATTAATGCATAAAGTCGTTTTTGCTTTATTCTTTTTCAGACGCACCTTCTTTAGTCATTTTTCCATTACATTGGTGACTCCCTGATGAGGGACGAGAAGTCTTTTTGCAGTCCTGATGAAGGGTTTTGGCCCAAAATGTTAACTGTTTACTCTTTTCCATAGATGCCTCCTGAGCTTTGAGTTCCTCCAGCATTTGTGTGTATTACCTCCATCTACTGCTCACCAGATTTTGCTCCGTCACTTCTCTTCACCTTTTCATACTGGCTATCTCCGCTCTATCTTTCAGTCCAGATGTAGGGTCTTAATGCAAAATATTCACTAACCTTTTCACTCCACAGATACTGCCTAGCCCAAGGAGTTCCTCCAGCTCCAGGTTTCAACATCTACAGTTTCTCATACCTCCAAATCACTCTGATGTCCAGTAAGGTTGAGGAATAGCACCTTATCTTTTATTTCAAAATATTACAGCACTTAGGACATAATAATGATTTCAACAATTTCATGTAGCCACTTTTTTTTTCTTTCCCAGTTGCATCTCCAAAGTATCTGTTTTTTTTTTCCTATATCTTTTTTAAAATCTACTGTATCAAACTGCCCATTTTTAAAGCAATTCTTAACATGATAACTTTGGTTTAATCCTGTCATCGGTATTCGATGTCCATTTCTCCTAACTCTCCACAACTTTAAAACAAGCTTGTTTTCTCACTTCTCCAATTCTGATGAAGGATTATTGACTCGAACCATTGATTCTTTTTCTTACCCCATAGATGCTTCTCAACTTATGAGGGCTTCCAGCTTTTGCTGTTCATGTTTTGAATTTCCAGTGTCTACATTTTTTTGTTCCAATAGCTGAAAGTTTGGTTGTACACTTGAAAACCTGTAAGACTATGGAACCAATACAGGAAAACAGGGTTATACTGGATAGCTCTTTTAGGACTAGCATGGTTACAATGGGTTGAAAGTCTTCCTTTTGTATTGCAAGTCTTCTCTTATTTAATCCTATGAACAAAGCTTTTAAACTGCCTCAGATTTACACTGTCATCTCCCTCCTCACGCTCAGCCTCCCAGCTACTGTTCCTCTTATTCACCTGGTAATGCCCTCAGCAATGCACTTCCCCCAGCTCTCCTTCTCCAGGACCTTCCATAAAACCGGTATGCTTGTATTTTTAGTCACCACTCTTGCTACCACTTTGTATTGCTCCTGGGAACAAGTAATTAGGTTTTTTTTTTTGTCACATGTACTGAGATATAATGAAAAGCTTGCCAATGTGGGCTATCAAGACAGATCATTCTAAAATAAGTACGATTGACAGAAAACAACAATGTAGAATATAGTCTTACACTTACGGGATAGACTGAGAGATCAAGATATCATCTTCATCATACAAGAGGTCTGTTCAAGGATGTTATAACAGCAGGATAGAAACTCTCCTTAAGCCTGGTGCCACATACTTTCAAGCTTTTGAATCTTTTGCCTGATGGGGGTGGGGGGAGAAAAGAGAAAGACCGGGATGGTTGGGGTTCTTGAATCATGCTGGTTACTGTCTCAAAGCAGCTGGAAGTGCAGACAGGGGCAATGAAGGGTAGGCTAGTTTTCATAATAGCCTAGTGTGACCGGATCCTGAATTACCCCTACGAACTGTGCTCGTTTACCCCTATTAACGGAAGTGATCTGAGGCAGAGTGGTAGGGCTTTGGCTCATTTGGACTTCGGCGATATCGGGTCAAGCTGAAGTAATTTGCCTGTGTAGGATACAGACAGGAAGTATGTCTGTGAGACCGGCGTTCTGTACTGGGTGTCAGATGTGGGAAGTCCGGGAGATTCCCAGCCTCCCGGACGGCGACATCTGTACCAGATGCACTGAGCTGCAGCTCCTTAGGGATTGTGTTATGGAACTGGAGATGCAGCTCGATGACCTTCATCTGGTCATGGAAAGTGAGGAAGTGATAGAGAGGACCTATAGGCAAGTAGTCACACCGGGGCCTCGGGAGACAGATAAGTGGGTAACAGTCAGGAGAGGGGAGGGCAGGAGTCAGATACTAGAGAGTACCCCAGTGTCTGTCCCCCTTCAAAATAAGAACTCCTGTTTGAGGACTGTTGGGGGGGATGGCCTACCTGGGGAAAGCAACAGTGGCCATGCCTCTGGCACAGAGTCTGACCCTGTGGCTCAGAAGAGTAGGAAAAGGAAGAGGATGGCAGCAGTGATAGGGGACTCTATAGTTAGGGGATCAGACAGATGATTCTGTGGATGCAGGGAAGAAATGCGGATGGTAGTTTGCCTCCCAGGTGCCAGCGTCCAGGATATTTCTGATCGCGTCCACGATATTCTGAAGTGGGAAGGTGAACAGCCAGAGGTCATGGTACATATTGGTACCAACCACATAAGTAGGAAAAGGGAGGAGGTCCTGAAAGCAGACTACAGGGAGTTAGGAAGGAAGTTGAGAAGCAGGATCTCAAAGGTAGTAATCTCAGGAGAGGAGAGGCTGTACTTGATCTGGTAGTGGGAAATGAACCTGGTCAGGTGTCAGATGTCCCGGTGGGAGAGCATTTTAGAGGTAGTGATCACAACTCTATCTCCTTTACCACTGCTCTGGAGAGGGATAGGAGCAGACAATTTGGGGAAACATTTAATTCGGGTAGGGGGAAGTATGATGCTATTAGACAGAAACTTAGAAGCATAAATTGGAAACATGTTCTCAGGGAAATGTACAGCAGTAATGTGGCAAATGTTCAAGGGATATTTGCGTGGCATTCTGCATAGGTACGTTCCAATGAGACAGGAAAAGGATGGCAGGGTACAGGAACCATGATGTACAGAGGCTGTTGAAAATCTAGTTAAGAAGAAAAGAAAAGCTTACGAAAGGTTCTTAAAAAAAACTAGGTAATGATAGAGATCTGGAAGGTTATAAGGCTAACAGGAAGGAGTTTAAGAATGAAATTAGGAGAGCCAAAAGGGACCATGAGAAGGCCTTGGTGAGCAGGATTAAAGAAAACCCCAAGGCATTCTGCAAGTATGTGAAGAGCAAGAGGATAATACGTGAGAGAATAGGACTAATCAACCGTGACAGTGGAAAAGTGTGTATAGAACCGGAGGAGATAGCTGAGGTACTTAATGAATACTTTGCTTCAGTGTTTTTTTTTTGTAATTTTTTATTGAAGTTCATCATCAAACACATTTCCATCAGATGTATTTCAGATACTGTACATTATATATCATATAATATTTGTCACAAATCTCCACATAATATTTCTCTGAGGTATACACTTATAGAAAGGAGAGGAAAGAAAGAACAATTGAAATAAGAAAGCTATGTACAAAGTAGGGAGTGATCTTTTTTTAACAATATATTCATTGACCTGTGAGAGCAAAATCAGGCCTATGAGGTGTTGTGTAGTTAAACCATTTTTCCCAGTATGAATCAAATTGTTCCAACTTATGATTAACAGATGCTGTTATCTTCTCCACTTCAGTATTCACTATGGAAAAGGATCTTGGTGATTGTGGGGATGACTTACAGTGGATTGAAAAGCTTGAGCATATAGATATTAAGAAAGAGGATATGCTGGAGCTTTTGGAAAGCATCAAGTTGGATAAGTCACCAGGACTGGACGAGATGTACCCTAGTCTACTGTGGCAGGCGAGGGAGGAGATTGCTGAGCCTTTAGCAATGATCTTTGCATCATCAATGGGGACGGGGGAGGTTCTGAAGGATTGGAGAGTTGCAGATGTTGTTCACAGTCACAGACACAGTCCACCAGAGGCGCAAACCTATGATCCTCTGAGATCGACGTCTGACTGCGATTCACCAATGGCCAGTCAGAAAAGGCTTCCTTTGGACCACTAGACCATAAGACATAGGAGCAGATATAGGCCATTTGGCCCATTGAGTCTGCTCTCCCATTTCATCATGCTTGATTCATTTCCCTCTCAGACACAATCTTCTGTCTTCTCCATGTAACCCTTCATGCCCTGATTGATCAAGAATCTATCAAACCTCTGCTTTAAACTCAAAGCTCAATGACTTGGCCTCCACAGCTGTCTGTGGCAATGAATTCCACAGGCTCTCCACTTTCTGGCTAAAGAAATTCCTCCTCACCTCTGTTCTAACTGTACATCCCTCAATTCTGGGGCTGTGCCCTCTGATTCTAGACTCTTCCACCAGAGGAAATATCCTTTTCACATTCATTCTATCAAGGGTTTTCATCATTCGATAGATTTCAATGAGATCCCTTCTTATTCTTCTGCATACCAGTGAGTACAGGCCCAGGACCATCAATTGGTTCTCCTATGGTTACCCTTTCATTCCCAGAATCATCCTCGTGAACTTCATCTGGACCCTCTCCAATGTCAGCATTTCTTTTCTCGCGTAAGGGGCCCACAGCTGCACACAGTTCTCCAAGTGCGGCCTTACTAGTGCCTTATAAAACCTCAAAATTCCATCCTTGCTTTTATATTCTAGTCCTCTTAAAATGAATGCTAACATTGCATTGCCTTCCTCACCAGTGACTTAACCTGCAAATTAATCTTTTGGAAATCCTGCATGATGACTCCTAAGCTCTCCTAAGTTTGCCCATTGGATTTTTGAATTTTTTCTCCATTTAGAAAATAGTCTACGTTTTTACTTCTACAGAAGTGCATGACCGTACATTTCCCAACACTGTATTCAATCTCCCATTTCTTTGCTCATTCTCCTAATCTGTGTAAATCTTTCTGCAGACTCCCTGCTTCCTCATTGCTATCTGCCTCTCCTCCTATCTTTGTATCATCTGCAAACTTGGCCACAAAGTATCAATTCCATCATCTAAATCATTGACATATAATGTAAGATGAAGCAGTCCCAACACAGACCACTGAGGAACACTGGTACCAGCAGCCAACTAGAAAAGGCTCCCTCTATTCCTACTCTTTGCCTCCTGCCAATCAGCCAGTGCTCTATCCATGCTAGTATAATTCCCGTAATACCATGGGCTCTTAACTTGTTAATCAGCCTCATGTTTGGCACCTTGTCAAAGGCATTCTGAAAATCCAAGTAGACAATATCCACCAACTCTCTTTTGTCTATGATGCCTGTTATTTCCTCTAAGAATTCTAACAGCAAGATATCCCCTGAAGGAAACCATGCTGACTTTGGCCTATTTTATCATGTGACTCCAAGTACCCGGAAACCTCATCCTTAATAATGGACTCCAACATCTTCCCAACCACTGAAGTCAGGCTAACTGGCCTATAATTTCCTTTCTTCTGTTCCCCTCCCTTCTTAAAGTGTGGAGTGACATTTGCAATTTTCCAGTCTACCGGAACCATTCCAAAATCTAGTCATTCTTTAAAGATTATTAATGACTCCACAATCTCCAACTACCTTTTTCAGAACCCAAGGGTGTAGTTCATCTGGTCCAAGTGACTAATCTATCTTCAGACCTTTCGGCTTTCCAAGCACCTTCTCCTTAGGAATAAGCACATCAATACCAACAACCTTCTACAGCTGCGCAGTAGAGAGCATCCTAACATGCTGCATCACAGCATAGTATGGAAACTACACTGTAGTAGACAGGAACACTCTACAACGGGTAATCAAAACTGCCCAATGTATCACTGGCACAAGTCCACCCACCATGAAAGACACATACTGTATACAGAAAGATGCTGGGTATAAGCCAGCAATATCATGAAGGATTCCACCCACACTGCTCATGGACTGTTTGTCCCACTCCCATCAGGGATGAGACTAAGCAGCATCCCCACCAGGATCACCAGACTCAAAAACAGTTCCTTGCCCCAAGCAGCAAGGCTGATCAACACCTCCACCACTAACCCAACTCCACAGCCCCAACCACCTCTTCCTTATCATTTCCTGTCAGGCACCTTACATACAGATGCTCCTGTACTGCTTTTACTTTATGTACATATAATCTATCTTATGTATTTATTGTGTGTCTTTTTAATTATTCTGTTCTTTATCTTATTGTGTGTTTTTTTTTCTGCTGCTTTGAATCCAGATTAACAATTATTTCCTTCTCCTTTACACTTGTGTACTAGAAATTACGTTAACCAACAACATATCAACTTGTGATATGGTAATAAACCTGACTTTGACGTTCCAATAAATCTCTTCTGCATCCTCTCTAAATCTTTTGTATGGTTCTTAAAGTGCAGATCCCAGAAGTGGATGCAATATTCAAATGTTTTATAAATATTTGGATGACTTTTTTTTGTATTCTACTTGTGAAGCCCAGGATCCTGTATATCTTAACCATTTTAACCATAAGCAGACCTGCCATTGAATAGCCAACCAGAACCACTCGTACACCTGTTACATTAATGAAGCTTGTCAAATGGGATCCTGGTGTGACCTGGAAACTTCTCTTCTCAATGATAGAGGTCTTCATTGTCAATTTTGGTATTTCCTGTAACCTTCCTTGCACACTCTCTTTCCCCCTCTGAATCTATCATTTAAATTCTAACTGCTCCCAGTCCTCAGATCAGCTGCTTTTTCCCTCCTCTTTCATTCAATCACTTCCACTGGCCTGGTTGACTCCTCTTTCCTGACATAATTTTGTGCTAAACAGGAATGAATAATTGAGATATATGACATCTAACAGTCACAACCACTTTGATTCTGAGCAGTAAGACCTCAGTCAGTAGAGATCATTTCCATTAACCTAAAACTCATTGGTATCAGGATTGGTCAACACTGCCCCAGTCTAAAAGTCAACTTTAAAGTAAATTTGAAACTAAATCACAATGAACAAGTTGCTGGGGAGTAATTACAGTTTGAGTGAATAGATAGATAAGCAATGAAATTTAATATGTATTAACTAGAGCTAATCCGCTTTCAAAAACAAACAAGGATGCAAACACATGATCTCTTGAAAGCATGAGACCAAGTGAATCATAGAAGGTTTGATAGGTTTGAACTTTATAATTCAAACAAAACAATAAATTTCTTCAGCATTTCTGTTGAACTGTTATACTTTATTGGAAGTGCAACAAGAATTATTAGCGATTTCTATGCTTTTTCTGTGGACTATCTATAAGGGTTAGGCAAGGAACTCTGGTAAATCCTTACATTACACACTACCGGAGTTATAAAGTACTGATAAATTACTGGTAAGTTAACAAATTTCATGACACATGACGGTGATAAAAAACCTGATTCTGATTCTAAATGTCGATTTAAAACAAAAGATTCCATATATCCTTGTAACATTGAAGGAGGCCAGTTCTGCCCATCAGACCGATGCAGCTTGATAGAACAATGCCAGATTCTGCTCATTTCCTCTGGAACCTATTCCCCCCACATTCCCATTAACTCCCATCACACCTAGCTATTCACAACCGCTTGAGGAGCACTTTGCTGTGGCTAATTAATCACCCGACATGTACAGCTTTTGGATGTGGAGAGAAACCATAGCATCACTACTACGTCGACGCAGGCCTAGGGGGCCGGCGTCAGGCACAATGATGGACTCTGCACTTCTCTCTCTCCCTCATCAGTGTGTTCAAGATAAAGCCCAAAAGATCATGTGGAAGGTTTTCTGACAGGTTGCATCAGGGTCTGGTTTGATAATTTGAATATACAGGAATGTGAGAAGCTGCAGAGAGGAATGGACTCTGCTAAGTACCTTAAGGTCCCCCCCCCCACCCCCCACTGTGGTATCTACATGAGGCATTGCCTCAGGAAGGCAAATTCATCATCAAAGATTCCCACCATTTGGGCCATGCCACCTTCTTGCATGTATCAGCAGGCAGAAGGTATAGAAGCCCGAGGTCCGACTCCACCAGGTTCAAGAACAGCTACTACCCTTCAACCATTCAGTTCTTGAACTAACCTGCATGACCCTAGTCACTATCTCAGTATACCAACAGCAGACATTTTTTGTTTTGATTGTTTTTTTTGATGTAAAAGTTGAGTATAATATATCTCCGTTTTATTTTTCATGTGAATGTTGCTTATGTGATGTTACATGCGCGTGATGCTGTTGCAAGTAAGTTTTTCATTGTACCTGTGCATGCATGTACTTGTGTATATGACAATAAACTTAAATTTGACTTTGACCAGAAGTCAGGATTGAAGTCACCACACTCGAGCTGGGAACCAGCAACTGGGCTGGTTACATCACTGTGCATTTGAGGCAATGTGAGGTGACCATTCTCTATATCAACGTAAGCATTTAGTCAGAAAGATGACCTTGAAATAGAAATTAAAGCTACGAGAAAACACTCAAACCACTGGAAGTATTTCTGCTGGAATAGGGATTGTTAAGTTTATTATTGTCTAGTTCTTTGTATGGTTGAGTGGACAGAAATATTTCAAAAGTAAAATGTTGCACATGTTGGAATCTGAAATAAATCAGCAAATAGTCAGCAGGTCAGACACTTACATTCAAACTTCAGATCTAAGGCATGAATCCCAAATTTTGTTTCAATTGTTTTCTTTTTGTGAATGTTGCTTAAATGATGTTAGGTGCTTGTGATACTGTTGCAGGTAAGCTTTTCATTGCTTGCCTGTCCCGCTGAGTGCCTCCAACTTGGGTTGTTTTAGGAAAGAGAAAAGGAAAAGGTCAGCAACGCAGTGCAGTACTCTCAGAATCGACCTCTTATGGATCCAATGTCAAGCTGGGGATCTGTCTGCCCTCAAAAATGGATGTAAAAGAGCCCATGACACCAACTAGAAGAAAAGGAGGAGAATTTCCTCTGGCAACCTGAGAAGCCTTAAACAATTTCATTGAAACCTAGTACTGATTGCTGTTTGCGGAATCTTGCTATGTGCAAATTACCTGCCATCTTTACAAAAGTGACAACACTTCAAATGCTCCCTGTTATTTCAAAACAAGATGACATTAAAGTATGTGGCATGGAAACTGGCCCTTCAATCCTGCAAATCCATGATAACTATCAAGCACCAGTTTATGCCAAATATGCTAATTCCCCCATTGACCCACTTTATTGTCACACATCGTACTTACATGCCCCGCCCCAGAGTTTTCTTATAGATACTTGCTGGTGATGAGGAAATTGTCAATTTTGAGATTTAATCTCTCAAAAAGATTCCAAGAGGGAAGTCGCTAAGAAGTCATTTTCTTCAAGCTGGGAAGCCCAGAATGAGAGGGCAGTCTCAGGGTGAGGCATCAGTCATTTGGCATTAAAATGAGGAGAAATTTCCGGAGAGAAATAAATTTACAACTTATCGACACTAAAAGAGATCTTTTATGTAGAGCTTGTTGGGCTATACAATGTGTTGCAAAAGTGATCTCTGGGGAAGAGTGTACTGCATTGTAAATAAAAGTCAGGTAGAAAGATTCCCGGGATTAGGAGAAAATAGGTTAATGGAGTTTATTGGTTTGCTTTAATAAGCTCTTTGGACTTTTACTCATTTAGTTTCCATGGTGCTTTGTCTAAATGAGTCACTTTGTGAGGATAAGAAAAATGTTATCATTAAAAGGTTACATGGTGATGCATCTTTCTCAAGCCTGACAATTCTTTACACCCACCTTCCTAGATAAACCATGAGTCCAATGTACTTACTTATGAGTGAATAAACTACAGTGGCGAGAAAAATAACACACAAAAATGATGACAGCTTTAAGCTCCTTACAAAGTAGTTTGTTGTTTAGAAATGAGCCCCATTGTTCACATGGTTTAGGGATTTGATTATCTAAGCTGAAAACTTTCTTTAGAAGTTATTCTGCATCTGCATGGATGCACTGGCAAGGTACATGGGGGAGCTCGTCCGTCAGAATGATTGGCACTGCATAGACAAACTAGAATTTGAGAAACAGAAGCAGGATAGGGTGTGTTTTACTAGTCTATCCTGTTTTACCAGGATAGGACAGATGGTAAAAAAAATAAAGGTAGCATGTAGTCAGACTGTCAGGAAGGGCAGGCAGCTGACGAGACTTAGTTGCAGCCAACAGGCTGAGTAGGTGGATGATCTTGTTGCAATATTTCAGATTGCCAGGTAAGATGTTGTAGCCATCACTGAATCATGGCTGAAGGATGGTTGTAGTTGGCTGTAATTGTTATATCGGAGGGATAGGCAGATAGGCAAAGGGGGTGGCAGGGGCTCTTGCTAAAGAATGGCATCAAATCAATAGAAAGATGTGACACAGGATCAGAAGATGTTGAATCCTTGTGGGTTGAGTTAAGAAACTGCAAGGAGAAAAGGACGTTGATGGCAGTTATATACCGCCCTCTCAACAGTGGCTGGGAGGTGGACCACAGGTTACAACAGGAAATAGAAAAGGTGAGTCAAAAGGGCAATGTTATGCTAGTCAAGGGAGATTTTAACATGTAGGTCAATTGGGAAAATCAGGTTCGTGATGGGTCTCAAGAGAGTGAGTTTGTTGAATACCTAATAGATTGCTTTTTAGAGCAGTTTGTCGTTGAGCCACGAGGAGATCCGTTATACTAGGTTGGGTGTTACGTAATGAACCGGAGGTGATTAGGGAGTTTAAGGTAAAAGAACTCTTGAAACCAATGATCACAATATGATTTAATTCAACTTGAAATTGGACAGGGAGAAAGTAAAGTCTGAAGTAGCAGTATTTCAGTGGAATAAGGAAAACTACGGTGGTATGAGAGAGGAGTTGGCCGAAGTAAATTGGAAGGAGCTGCTGGCAGGGATGCTAGCAGAGCAGCAATGTTGTGCATTTGTGGAAAAAATGAGGAAGGTTCTGGACACATGTATTCCAAAAATGAAGAAATTCTCAAATGGTAGAACAGTACAACCGTAGCTGACAAGGGAAGTCAAAGCTATTGTAAAAGAAAAAGAAAGGGTATACAACAAAGAAAAATTAGAGGGAAGATAGAGGATTTGGAAGTTTAAAAAAATCATTAGAAGGGAAAAGATGAAATACGAAAGCAAGTGAGCAAATAATATCAAAGTGGATAGTTAAAGCTTTTTCAAGTATGTAAAAAATAAAAGAGAAATGAGAGTGGACATAGGACCATTAGAAAGTGAGGCAGGAGAAATAATAATGGGGGGCAAGGAGATGGCTGATGAGTATTTTGTACCATTCTTCACTGTGGAGGACACTAGCAGTATGCCTGATTTTGTAGCGTGTGAAGGAAGAGAAGTGAGTGCAGTTACTATTACAAGAGAGAAGGTGCTCAAAAAGCTGAAAGACCTAAAGATACATAAGTCACCCAGACCAGATGAATTGCATCCTAGGGTTCTGAAAGAGGTAGTGTTAGAGATTGTGGTGGCCTTAGAAATGATCTTTCAGAAATCATTGGACTCTGGAATGGTGCCAGAGGACTGGAAAATTGCAAATGTCACTCCACTCTTTAAGAAAGGAGGAAGGCAGCAGAAAGAAAATTTTAGAGCAGTTAGCCTGACCTCAGTGGTTGGGAAGATGTTAAGGATGAGGTAATGAAGTACTTGGTGACACAGGACAAGGCAGTATAAAGTCATCATAGTTTCCTTCAGGGAAAATCCTGCCTGATGAACCTGTTGGAATTCTTTGAGGAGATTACAGGTAGGATAGATAAAGAGGATGCAGTGGATGTTGTATATTTGGACTTTCAGAAGGCCTTTTGACAAGGTGCCACACATGAGGCTGCTTACCAAGTTAAGAGCCCGTGGTATTACAGGAAAGTTACTAACATGGTTAGAGCATTGGCTGATTGGTAAGAGGCAGAGAGTGGAAATAAAAGGATCCTTTTCTGGTTGGCTGCCAGTGACTAGTGGTGTTCCACAGGGGTCGGTGTTGGGACCACTTCTTTTTATGCTGTATATAAATGATTTAGATGATGGAATAGGTGGCTTTGTTGCCAAGTTTGAAGATGGTACAAAGATTGGTGGAGGGGCAGGTAATGTTGAGGAAACAGGTAGGATGCAGAAGGACTTAGACAGATTGGGGGAATGAGCAAGAAAGTGGCAAATGAAATACAATGTTGGAAAACGCATGGTCATGCACTTTGGTCGTAGAAATAAATGTGCGGACTATTTTCTAAATGGGGAGAAAATCCAGGAATCTGAGATGCAGAGGGACTTGGGAGTCCTTGTGCAGAACACTCTAAAGGTTAACTTGCAGGCTGAGTCAGTGGTGAGGAAGGCAAATGCCATGTTAGCATTCATTTCAAGAGGTCTAGAATACAAGAGCAGGGATGTGATGCTGAGGCTTTATAAAGCACTGGTGAGGCCTCACCTTGAGTATTGTGAACAGTTTTGGGACCCTCATCTTAGAAAAGATGTGCTGACATTGGAGAGGGTCCAGAGGAGGTTCACAAGGATGATTCCAGGAATGAAAGGGTTAACATATGAGGAACATTTGATGGCTCTAGATCTGTACTCACTGGAATTCAGAAGGATGGGGGCGGGGGAGGTCTCACTGAAACCTTTTGAATGCTGAAAGGCCTGGATGGAGTAAATGTGGAAAGGATGTTTCCCATGGTGGGAGAGTCTAAGAAAAGAGGGCACAGCCTCAGGATAGAGGGGCACCCTTTCAAAACAGAGAGGTGGAGAAATTTCTTTAGCCAGAGGGTGGTGAAGTTGTGGAATTTGTTGCCAGATGCAGCTGTGGAGACCAGGTTGCTGGGTGTATTTAAGGCAGAAATTGATAGGTTCTTGATTAGACATGGCATCAAAGGTTACGGGCAGAAGGCCGGGAACTGGGGTTGAGGAGGAGAAGGAAAAAAGTATTAGCCATGACTGAATAGCGGAGCAGACTCGATGGGCCATATGGCGTAATTCTACTCCTATGTCTTATGGTCTATAACATCATAGACTATAACACTATAGTCTATAACATCAGTGCAAGTCCCCTTTGCTTCCCAGGCTGTACGTACCTTGATTCGCCTTCTGTTCAACAACCTTTCCATCTCAACCATGAATATTTAAGATTGTCTAATATTATTTCCACTACACAAGTGTAAAGGAGATCAAAATAATTGTTACTCCTGATCTGATGCTGCACAAAAAAGAAAAAGACCACACTGATAAAAAAAATACAATAAATACATAAATTTGATTATATACAGAGACTGATTGTATGTACATAAAGTGATGCTAGGTAAAGGTGCCTCTGACAGGCTGAGATGGTGGAGGGAATAGGTTAGTGGGTGGAGGTGTTGAACAGCTCCTTATGACTTAGGGGAATCTAACCGTTTGTAAGTCTGGTTATCCTGACGTGCCTCCTCCCTAATGGGAATGGGACAAATAGCTCATGAGCAGGATGGGTGGGATCCTCCATGATATTTCTGGCTGTTTTCTGCCACCTTGCTGTATACAGATAATTGATGGCAGGTAAGCTGGTGCCAGTGATGCATTAGGCAATTTTGACTACCTGTTGTAAAGCCTTCCTGTCCGGTGCAGTGCAGTTTTCATACCATGCAATGATGCAGCACATCTGCAGGAGGTTATGAGTATTGATGTGCCTAATCCAGCTCTCTTCAGCCTCCTTAGATAGTAGGTGCATTTGTGAACTTTTTTAATTGTGTAGGATGTGTTATGGGAGCACAAGATGCTGTATGTAATGTGCATTCCCAGCAGCTTGAAACTGCTTGTAGTTTCCACTGCTGTGCTGTCGATTTAAGGAGGGGTGCGAGTGATATGAGTTCTCCTGAAGCCGATAACCATCTCCTTTGTCTCAATAGCATTGAGGAAGAGGTTATTTGCCTTGCACCAGGCCTCGAGCTCTTCCATTTCCTCTCTGCAGGTTGTCTCATCATTTTTAGCGATGAGCCCCACCACTGTCGTGTCATCAGTGAACTTGGCCATGTGATTACTGAGGTGTTTGGCCGAGCAGCTACGTGTGAGTAGATTGTACAGCAGTGGGCTCAGCACACAGCCCTGGGGGGCACTCGTGATGAGGATGAAGGGGAGGGAGGAGCATTGTGCATCCTGACTATCTGAGTCTGTTGGTTAGGAAGACAAACACTCCGTTGCACAAAGATGTATTTAGACTGAAGAATAGGAGATCATTCATCAAGGTCTATGTGACAATAGTGTTGAATGCTGAACTGAAATTCAGAAACAGCATTTTGACATACAGCAAGTGTCCTTGTCTTCTACATGAGTCAGGGCTTAGATGTATGGCAAATGTTATGGCATATATGTCGTAGAGTGGTTCTATTAGTAAGCATATTGATGAGTGTCCAGTGTGGCAAGAATGGAGTTTTTGATGTGTGCCATTATCAGCCATTCAAAATACTTAATAAACTGCAGATGCTGCGGTCAAAGCAACACTCACAACTCACTGGAGGAACTCAGCAGGTCGGACAGCATCCGTGGAAATGATCAGTCAATGTTTCCACAGATGCTGCCCGATATTCAAAACACTTCATGGTGATTGGTGTTAGTCCCACTGGGTAGTAGTCATTTAGATCTGAAGGTGAAGAGCTCTTGGTACAGGGATGATGGTGGCTGAACTGAAGCATGTAAGGACAGCAGCCTGGATGAGTGAAGTGTTGAAAATGTCCACAAGATGTCAGTGAGCTGGTGTGCACTTAGCAGGATGTTGTCTAGCTTTCCAGCCGTACGACAGTTGACTTGCTGCAGAGTCCTTCTCACATCTGCTGCAGACAATATACTCACCAATGAAAAACACCAAAGTAATAGGTGTAGAGAATTCCAGAAAACTTAGAAGTTTAGTGAAAATAAATTTCTCCTCATTTTAATCCTATATGACTGCCCCTCATCCTGAAACTGCCCTCTCATTCCACCTTCTTGTCCTGAAAAAAAACTTCTCTGCAACTTCCCTTTTTGAATCTTATGTAAGAAAGTTCTTGTCGAATCTTGTCTCAATGCAGTCAAGTCTAGGTCTTCTAAATCCCAGGACGTTCACCTTCAATCTCTCCTCGCATTCTCTCTTCATTTCCAGAAATGACCCATGGAACCCTTCTATACAACAAAATGGGCTTGAATGCTATTGAAGTTCAAAGTTTAAGGTAAAATTTATTATCACCACATACAACCCGGAGATTCTTTTTCTGCGGGCATACTTAGTGAATCTATAGAACGGTAACTGTAAACAGGATCTGTAAAAGTAAACATGAGAAACTGTAAACAAACTGTGCAAATGCAGATAGTAAATAAATAGCAATAAATAATGAGCAAGAAATAAGATAAAAGAGTCCTTAAATGAATATTATTATCCCCTTTTCTTTAAGAGTTTGATGGTTGAGGGGTACTTTATACTTTATACTTTATTGTCGCCAAACAATTGATACTAGAATGTACAATCATCGCAGCGATATTTGATTTTACACTTCCCGCTCCCTGGATTACAAATCGATAGTATATATTAAAAATTTAAATTATAAATCATAAATAGAAAATAGAAAAATGGAAAGTAATTTAGTGCAGAAAAAAAACCGAGAGGCAGGTCCGAGTATTTGGAGGGTACGGCCCAGATCCAGGTCAGGATCCATTCAGCAGTCTTATCACAGTTGGAAAGAAGCTGTTCCCTGTTCTTGAACCTGGTGGTGTGAGTTCTGAGCTAGCTGTACCTTCTGCCTGATGGGAGCAGAAAGAAAAGAGCATGGCCTGGGATGTGAGGATCTTTGATGATAGATGCTGCTTTTCTATGGCAACGTTTCATGCAGATGTGCTCAATGGTTGGGAGGGTTTTACCTGAGTACTAGACCGAATCAACTTCCTTTTGTAGGATTTCTCTCTCAAAGGCATTGGTGTTCCCATACCTGGCCATAACGCAGCCAGTCAGCACACTTTCCACTACACATCGACAGAAGTTTGCCAAGGATTTTGAAGACATGCCGAATCTTCACAGACTCACTGTAACAAGATAGGCATTCATCTTTTTTCTGAGAACTGCCTCTAAGGCAAAGGTTCCTTTCTCAATTACAGAGCCCGGGTTACACGGGGTACAGTAATAACTGTGACCAGTTGCAGAATGTAAGTCTCTTTGTTATGAAAGAGGCCAACATGTATGCTCTCCTAGTTATGTATTATAGTATTAGGTGTACTTGTTACATCTCATGAACTAACTTCCTTTACCCAGAACCTTCCAGACACTAATACTTGCTCAAACATCGGACAAAGAACAGTATAGCTCAGGAAAAGGCCTTTCAGCCCATTCTATCTGACAGATTTTGCCACTGAATTATCAGGTAAAGTCTGTTAATAATTCAATGTACAGTGCAAACATGTTTATACCAACAAACTTTAATTTCCTTCTGGCTGTAGGGCAGTCAGCCATTCATCTTTCCTAAGGGGGACCAGAACCAAAATGTGCTGTACCCCCCTTGTGCCTCACACTGTTAATATTGATGCACAGTGTATTGATATTTCATGGAGACGATATGACAGATTATGGATGCCAACATTCTTTTAAGACGAATAAGCAGAGAATTCATTTGCCAGCCCAGAACTGAAGGAAAGACAGACCACATAATTCACAACAGACAATCGATTGTACAGCACAATCAATTTATTCAGTGCATTGCCTCATTGAAGAGCAGGTAAAGATATCTATGACAATTTATCACAGGAAAAATAGGGTAATATTTCTCTGCAATGCAGTAAATGGAAGACAGTTACACAATGAAGAATCTATTGGAGAAGCTCAGCAGGCCAAGCAGCATCTGTAGGTGGGAAGGTCTTGTCCAATGTTTCAGATCAAAACGCTGCACTCAAGACTTTCCCATTTACAGACATACCTCCACTTGCCGAGTTCCTCCAGCAGATTGTATGCTGCCAAGTCCGACAGGGGAAATAACCAAATTATCTGTAGTCTGGCTATGATGTAGATATATTCTGTGCCCTTAAAGAAAAGCAATGAAATAATCTCACAGTCCGGGATGGTAATGGGCCCATCAACTATGCGATGCGCTTTGATTAGCTGCCCGATTCTTCCTACTGTCTGGCTTTTTAAAAAGGTCTTCCCTTCATTAGTGAGACCTGCCGTAGATTAGAGGATTGCTTTGTCGAACACCTCCGTTCCATCAAAAGGCAAAATATGCCGATGGCCAACCATTTTATTTCCAATCCCCATTCCCATTCCCATTCCAACATGTCAGTCCATGACCTTCTCTTCTGCCACAATGAAGCCACTCTCAGGCTGGAGGAGTAACACCTCATATTCCGTCGAGGTAGCCTTCAACCTGGTGGCATGAACATCGGTTTCTCCAATTGATGGTAATTTTATCCCACTTCTTCAATTCCCGATTCTGACCTCTTTCCTCTTGAGCTCACTTCCCTATCACCTCCCCCTGGTCTCCCTCCTCCTTCCCATTCCACCATGGTCCACTCTCCTTTCCTAATAGATTCCTTCTTCTCCTGTCCTTCACTTTTTCCACCTATCACCTCCCAGCTTCATACTTCATCTGCACCCAACCCATCTGGCTTCACCTATCACCTTCTGACTTGCCCTCTTTCCCCTCCCCCACCCTATTTTGGCATCTTCTTCCTTCCTTTCCAGTCCTGAGGAAGGGTCTCAGCCCAAAACACCAACTGTTTATTCATTTCCATAGATGCGGCCTGACCTATTAAGTTCCTCCAACATTTTATGTGTGTTGCTCTGGATATCCAGTATCTGGTGAATCTCTTATGGTTACAATTTATTCAATATATTTTTGCATTAATTTCCATATTTTTTGTCCGTCCTTCCTAGGGCAAAATGTTTCATTGCATGAAACATTTACCCTACAGACCTCCCTGTTCATGTTTTCTTTTACAATTAGTTTAAACCTCTGTCCTCTAGTCACAGAGGCTCCAAGTTGATGCAAGGAGAAGTGGACCTGTCTAGGATTCACAATGCGAGCAACAATTACTTTTAGTTAATCCTATTGTCCTCATCCATTTTTACTGTAACATGTATGTTTGGAGCCTGAAGCAATTTGCAAACTGCAGAAACTTACAAACCAGTCAGAATAGTGTGTCACTTGAAAGAAGATGGTGTCCCTCCATTCCTACTGCATGGTCTGCAGGGACTGATGGTAATAATTTGAAGGCTGAGGAAACCTGGTCCATCAAATCCAAGTGTAAGGCTGGTTACTTTTACCGGTGTACGTTCCTGGTGAGTCACATTATCCAAAACCTCAATTACTCTGTGTTTTTGTAAAAAGTCTATTCTCCAGATATACTACCTTCCTGTACCATGCAGAACAGGAATTGATTCAATGGCATACAATGTCATTAATCTTCAAGGTTCAAAAGTTCAAAGTCTAAAGTAAATATAAGATCAAAGTACATGTATGTCACCATATACAGCCCTGAGATTCATTTTGTTGTGGGTCTCTGATATTCAGGTGCTTTGGGTCAATGAGACTGTTCCTGTGCTGTGCTGTGCTGTTCTGTGTTCTGAGTTCTGTGCTCTAACCATGCACAGCCTGGCCAATCACTTCGAACGGTGCTTTTCCCGGCCAAGCCCTTTAGCTCCATAATTCTCTCCACTGCTTCTCCAGCTCTTTCCACAAAGATGCCCACCTCTCTGATCAAGATCTAGCATCTCCTCATGTGACCCAGTGTCAAATTCCATTTGTAAATGTTACTGAGGAGTGCCTCAAGACACTTTACTAAGTGAAAGATATGATATAAATTCAAGTCGGTACAATAAAAAAAACAAACAAACAAATAACAAGGCTGCCCCTATAACCTTTTGCTGTAATACTGACAAGCCTCCATTTACTGCCTACGTCTATTGAGTGTGCTTTTTATTGCAAAGACCAAGAAACATCTAGCGCATGATGCACCAAACCACATTATTAAGAATCTATTCATCTTTGCATACAAGTGACATTTAGTACACCTCAGTAGAACTTTTCAGATTCAGGGTTTCAGATAGAACTTATTATGGGTCTGAATAATGCTATTCCCTGCTTTCATAACTGCTTACAGAAGTGATTGTTGTTATTTTTCTCCGAACACATAATGCAGATGATTAAGGAATGTGTGGAGAAGGTGTGGGAAATAGTGTAGCTTCAATTGGAGAGCTAGCACACGCTCAATGTGCCTAATGACATCCACTGCTGTATTAATCCATGGTCCTGTATTATTAGAGGGCAATTATTGGTATACAGAGTGACCTAAGGGTGAATGTACATATTTCTGTGAAAATTACCGCACAGGCTGATAGGGCGGTACAGAAGGCATATGGAATGCTTACTTTTATTAGTCAGGAAGCTGTGTTACAGCTTTATAAAATTCTGGTTAGGCCACATCTGAAATATTGCATTCATTTCTGGCCACCCTATTATAGGAAGGATGTGGAGGCTTTGGAGAAGGTGCAGAAGAGACTTACCAGCATGCTGCCCAGATGAGAAGGGATGTGCTACTAAAAGGGATGAACCGAATTGGGTTGTTCTCTGTGGCATGGCAGAGGCTAGGGGAGACCTGGTAGACAGACGTTTATAAGATTATGTGGGGCTTGGACAATGTAGGCAATTAACATCATTTCCTCAGCGTCAAGATATCTAATAGTAGAAGGCATGCATTTAAAGTGAAAGGGGAAAAATTCAAAGGAGTTCTGAGGGGAAAGTCTTTAACACAGGGTTGTAGGGGTCTGGAATGTTCTGCCAGGAGTGGTGGTGTCGTCAGGTAGTAAAAAAAGTGTTTAAGATGCTCAGACATTCACATAAATATGCAAAGAATAGAGGAATATGGATGTGTAAGTAGAAGGGATTAGTTTGGTATGCTTTTAATAGCTAGTTTAGTTAGTAAGGAAAAAACTAATTAAACTAGTTAGGGGCTGTTTCTGTGCTGTACTGTGTGTTTTACGTTCTACGTTCTATTTTTTTTATTAGAGGACTAGCTTCTATTGATAAAACAAATCAACTGCATCCTTAAGGGAGACCCTGAGCTTTCAGTCACCAGTCACTTTAATTCTCCATCCCACTCTAACCTCTCTATCACTGATCAACAATACATTATCACTGAGTCCAAATATAATTAAGAGGAAGAACACCTACTAGGGTCGTTACAGCCAATATGACTCAGCAATGAATCTTACAATTTCAGATATTGAAGCAAAGGAACTGCAGGTAATGGAGGAACTCCAGTCCCAATATGAATTACTGACTATCTCTGTCCACCACAGATTCTGAACAATTCAAATTTATTGTCCCAGCCATACATAAACAGGGTGTGACGGCCATGAAAATGATCTCATAGCAGCACCAGTATGGTACACCACAAACATGGCAAAATATGTAACATAAACATAAATATGTAAATAAATATGTGATACAACACTGAATCATATCATCTGCAGATGGGTGTGTAAAGAGAGGATGGGAGGATGAATACAGGGTCTTGGTGGAGGACTTTCTCAAATGGTACAAGCTGAATCAGCTACAGCTCAACATTGGTAAGATAAAGGAGATGGTGATGGATTTTTGGAATACTAAGCCGGCATTGCTCCCCTACTGACAGCGAGGACATGGATGTGGTGAGGACCTACAAGTACCTGGAGGTGCACCTGGATGACAGATTTGAGTAGAGCACGAACACAGAGGTTGTGTACAAGAAGGGTCAGAGTCGCCTCTACTTCCTAAGACTGAAGTCCTTTGGAGTATGCAGGCTTCTCCTTCATATGTTCTACCAGTCTGTTGTCACCAGTGCAATCTTCTATGCAGTGGTGTGCTGGGACAATGGCATCAACACAGGTGATGCCAAGAGGCTCAATAAACTGATTAGAAAGGCTGGCTATGTTATAAGTGTCAAAATGGACACACTGAAGGCTGTGGTAAAACAAAGGACCCTACAGAAAGTCCTGGCAATTCTGGACAATGTTTCTCATCCTTTGCATGCCTCCTTGGCTGAACAGAGGAGCACGTTTAGTAATAGACTAAGACAACTGCACTGCTCCAAAGAGCATTACATGAGGTCATTCTTACCCTTGCCCATTCAACCTATAGCCAGGGAAGTGATAACCCCGCTCCTGTTAGACTGTTTGAGGTAACTTATTTTTTATTCTTTCTTAGTTTTCTTCTAATGTTTGTATATTTGTTATATCTGTGATTGTGATGCTGCTGTGACACTGTAATTCCTTTTGTGATCAATAAAGTATCTATCTATCTGTCTATTAGTATAATTTATTGGAGTTCCTCTCGCAGCTTGCTTTTTTTCTCTCTTTTTATAGCAGATACCAGCTTCCCCTGCTGGTGTCAGAGCAAGCCAGTTTTGATGGAAAGTCAGCCCCATGCAACATTAATTCAGTTCTTTTCTCTCTCCACAGATGCAGTCTGATATGCTGAGCATTCCCAGCATTTTCTCTGCAGTCAGTTCTATGCTCCCCATCTCATAGTCTGAGCAAACTTTCTTTGGCTCTCTGGGTGTCCTTTTCCTTCACACTCTACTTATCTTCCTCCAAATAAATTAATTAATCAGCACTAAAAACAATCTGATCACCAGCCAAGACATTCCCTTTGTTATCTCTGCTCGTTTCTCCTCTCTATGACTATAAACATTTCTCCATTTGCAATGAAAGTTCATTAACCTGAAATATTCTGTTTTCTCTCTACATAGAAGCTGCCAGACTTGCTGAGTACCTCTTTTATTTTGGATTTCCAACATTTACAATCCCCAAACCTGTCTGACAAACCTTTTGGAGAACTTCAGGTCCTCGCCCACAGAAATTCCAATTTTGTGGATGCACAAAGTGGGATTTGGTGCAAGTTTAGATATAGTGTGCAGAGGTTTATAAAAACTTCAATTATAGAAGGTTTTACTGTTTGTGGGATCTTGTTGTGCCCAATTTAGATGCAGAGTCTCTGACAGCATGTCAGAGACAAATGTTCCTAATGCTGAATTGCTTAGGAATTCTGTGTGCTGTACGAGGGGTGATGATAGGTTCGTGGCCTAAGGTAGAAGGAGATGAGTTGTTAACTTCAGACTTCCTGCATTTTCACTCAAAGAGTTGAACTGCACGTGTATGTAACAACAGCATCTTGGACCTCCAGGTGGTCCACAGCAAGGGTGATTGGTAAGTTTGTGTCCTAAGATAGAAGGAGATGTGTTATACAGCTCTCATTACATGCACGTGCAGTTCAACTCTTTGAGTGAAAATGCAGGAAGTTTGAAGTTGCTCCTCATCTCCTTCTACTTTATGCCACAAACTTATCAATCACCCCTGCTGCGGACCACTTCTGGAGGTCCAGGACGCCGACTTCTACAAAGAAGGGATCCGGATGCTCCACGACCGCTGGACTAAGTGTGTAAATGTAGGAAAAATAAATGTGCTAGGTTTTCTAAAATTGACTCCTTCTACCCTAGGCCACAAACTTATCAATCACTCCTCGTAGAAGCTATAAGAGGCACAATCTTCATGGAATTTTTTGTAAACTATTAATAAGATCTTTCCACTCTAAATTTAATTTAGCCAATTTAAGCTCTCACAATGTCCTACACTTCAGCTAGAAAGTGTAATCCGATCCCAGAATCTGGATCATGGTCCAGCGTAGAGCAAGTGTCAAACCTAGTGTGTGGATTAATCGTTTCTGCAATTCCATGGTCACCTGCCTGCACACAAATTGCTGGAAACACTCAACAGGCAGGCTGCATCTGTGGAAAGAGAAACAGACCTGCTGAATGTTTCCGGCATTTACTTTACGTCAGATTTCTAGCATTTACAGTCCCTTTTTACAAAAGGTGGACATGGGGTATTGGCAAGGTCAAAGCCAAAGGTGAGTTTACTGTCATATGCACAAGTACATGTGTGCACAAATGTAATGAAAAACTTACTTGCAGCAGCAACACAGGCACATAGCATTATAAACAATATTGACAGGAAAAGATACAAATTGTACACAATTTTTACAAGAATGAACACACAGACAACAAAAATCTATTTTAGCACAAAGTGATTAATGTGTCCATAGTGTTGGCAAACTGTGGGTGATTAAGGTTTTGCCGGCTGATTCAAGAAGTGAATGGTTGAAGGGAAGTAGCTGCTTTTGAAGCTAGTGGTGTAGGACTTCAGGCTTCTGTATCTCCTGCCGAATGGTAGCTGTAAAAAGATAGGTGTTGTCTTCTTGAGGCAACGCTTCCTGCAGATACTACTGATGGTGGGAAGGGATGTACCTGTGGTGTATTAGGCACCGTCCTCTACTCTTTGTGGCTTTTAACATTCCTGTGCTATCAATTTGCCATACCAAACCATAATGCAACCAGACAGGATACTTTCAACAGTACATCTGTAGAAGTTTGCTCTAAACACAAAAGATACTGCAGATGCTGGAAATCCAGAGTAACACAGTAGTCCCCAACCACCGGGCCGCGAAGCATATGCTACTGGGCCGCGAGGAAACGATATGATTTGGGGATATGAAGCGATATGAGTCTGCTGCAGCTTTCCTCGTGCCTTGTCATGCACTTTTGAACTTCAACATACGGTTGCGAACTGTCCCGTATTAGCCAGGACATCCCGTATATTGGGCTAAATTAGTTTGTCCCATATGGGACCACCCTTGTCCCGTATTTCCCCCACTAAGGTAGAGCATTCCTATGAAACCTTTTGTGCCGAAATGGCGTAAAGTGAAGAAGCAATTACCATTAATTCATATGGGAAAAATTTTTGAGCGTTCCCAGACCCAAAAAATAACCTACCTATTCATACCAAATGACACATAAAACCGAAAATAACACTAACATATAGTGAAAGCAGGAATGATATGATAAATACACAGCCTATATAAAGTAGAAATAAGGTATGTACAGTGTAGTTTCACTTAACAGAATTGGGAAGATTAAGCCAAAACCGATTTGTAGAAAAAAAATCAGCACGTACATGCATGCGCATGTCACGCATGTGCACACAGGTGCCCACGCAAGGCTTCATGGTCATGGTAGTCTTTCTCAGAGTAAACACATGTGTCCCGTATTTAATGGCTACTTTTGTCCCTTATTTGGGAGTGAGAAAGTTGTCAAACCTACTTGAACACCCCCCTCCACCCCCGTCGGCTGCAAGAATATTGTCAATATTAAACCGGTCTGTGGTGCGAAAAAGGTTGGGGACCTCTGGAGTAACACAAAAATTGCTGGATGAACTCAGCAGGTCAGGCAGCATCTATGAAGAGGAATAAAGAGTCGATGGTTCGGGATGAGACCCTTCATTAGGTTTAGTAAAGAGCTTTGACCCAAAACGTTGACTTTTTATTCCTCTCCGTAGATGCTGCCTGACCGGCTGAATTCCTCCAGCATTTTGTGTGTGTTACTGTAAACATTTGTTAGAGTATTTGATAACTAGCCAGACTCCTTAACCTCCTAAGAAAGCAAAGACTTTTTAGCTCCATAGCTAGAGAAGTTGAAAGGATCTTTGGTATACATGTTGATAAGGTAAGGGCTATTCACCCCTTATTCTCCAATTTGGGAAATGGAGCAATTCCCAAATTATTCTCATTTTATGGTTTCTGGGGGAAAAAATCTGCAGGAATCTAAACAGAAGTGTCAGAGTCAAGCAGCATCTGTGGCAAGAGATGCAAAAGACCACAGAGGCTGGAATCTGAAGCAACAAAGAGTCTGCTAGAGGAACTCAGCAGACTGAACTGGGGGAAGGAGTGTTAATGGTTTCATGTTGAAACTCTTGAAGTCCTGATGCAGAGTTTTGACATAAACTTAACAATTCCTTCCCTCCCATCTGGTGATATTTAACCAGTTAAGAAAAAACATTTAACTCTTCAGTTCAAAGGCCCTTCATCAGAACTGACCCAAAACATTAACAGATTTCTCTTTCAACTGATGTTGATTGACTGGCAGACTTATTCCATCTTTTCTGTTTTTATGTATGATTTCTGCAGGATATTTCTCATATATTTAGTTCCAAGTTCTTATACTTGTGTTACATAGACTATGCCACACGAGTATTCTACCCCACCACTATGTCAACTTTCCATGGGCCAGCATAAATCTCTGAGCAATGACATGAGAGGACCATTATTTCGTCATCAAAAATTTTGAGATCTTTCATACTGTCCCAGAAGTAATGACTTTTTAAACAGTAATATCTAGAATTGTGTGATTTTTAATTTTAATAAAATGACCTTTTAAAAAATGCCTCCCACCATAAGAGGACACAAACTTATCTTAAATATCCATTTAGATGTTGGTGGCAGGACACAGTCTCCACGGAAACCTTTACAGAGAGCAAAGATCACCTCTTGTTGATATTGCTATATAATATTTGTCAATTATTGAATATTCTGTTTTTCATGTATTACTATATTTTAAAGGAAAGAAAACACTAAGTTATTATATTTTGTCAAGATATTTTATAATAAATTTATTTTTGACCATATTGTTGATGTTGAATTGAAAATGTAATCTCCATACCATTTGAAAAAATTGCTTCTGGGCAAAAAAAAAATTATATCCACTCTTTGACAATTACTTTCTTTGCATTTGACAAATTGAGCAAAAATTTAGAGTCTTTCTCCAAGTATTTCTGAGACAAGATCACAAAAGACTTGCAGTTATATTCAAGTGGCTTAGGAACATGGTGGCTATTTAGGCACTCTTGCATCCTCTGTGGAGGAAGATTCACACTTACAGACTGCATTTCATCCTCATGACATTGCCCGAAGGATTCAGAGGTGTGCATGTTGCCCATTGTAATACTAGAAACACAGCAGCCAAATGCACATAGCTGCAATGTGATAACAGCTAGATGGATTATCAAGGTAAATGATTTTCAGGGATAAATATTGTCCAGTGGCCTCTAGGGAGAAGTTCTTTACTCTTCTCCAGCATAGTAGCATTGGATGGCTTAGGTCTACCTGAGTGGAAATGCTTGGTTTAAAGTCTTATCTGAAGGACAATACATTACTCCCTCAGGATTGCTCGGAAGTGTCAGTTTGGATTTTTGTGCTTAACTCACCAGACTGGGACTCAAACTCGCAACCTTATGGCTCAAAGGCAAGAGGGCCAACAGATGGAGTACGGCCAATTCCTCAAATGATTGGAAATAAGGCGTTGGGAAGTTTTGTCTATGGTGTCGGTATTGATAATGGTTTGTTATTGTCACATGTACCCAAATACAGTGGAAAGCTTTATTTGCATGCCATCGAGAACATGCCATACATTGAGATAATGAAAAAGGAAACAATAAAGTGTTACACACAAGAGATTCTACAGCTGCTGGAAATCCAGAGCAACACACACACAAAATGCTGGAGGAACTCCACAGGCCAGACGGCATCTACAGAGTGAATTAAACAGTGGACATTTTGGACCAAGACCCTTCATCAGGACCCATTACGGTTATGGAGAAAGTGCAGCGAAGGTAGACAAATGAAGTGTGAGGCTCACACAAGGTAGATTGGGAGATCAGGAGTTCATCCCTTTAGCACAATGGAGACCTGTTCAAGAGTCTGAAACAGTCGGGTGGAAGCAGTTCATGAGTCTGCACCTGCATGCACTTGATCTTTGGTATCTTACGTCCGATGGGAGAGGAGAGGCAAAAGGAATTAAGGTGGGAGGGGTCCTTGATTATGTTGGCTGTGTTTCTAAGGCAGCAAGAAGTATTGACTTAGTCAGTGAAGCAAATACATTTACAGTGTATATATAATCACAACGAAGAAGGAAAGTGCAGTCACGAGAGACTGCAGATGCTGGAATCTGGAACAAAAGGAAACAATCTGTTGTAGGAACTCAGTGGGTGGAACAACATCTGTGGGAAGAGAGGAATTATCAGCATTTCAGGTTGAGACTCTGCATCCAGATCAAAACAGAAAATGCTGGCTACATTCAGCAGTTCACATAGAGGAATGGAGCAGTCAGTAACTAACCTGTTTTGTTTTCATTTTTCCAGTTCTGGTGAAGGGTCCTCACCTAAAACATTAACTCTGTCTTCCTCTTTCCGCAGATGTGCCTAACCTGATGAGTATTTCCAGAATTCAGTATTCTTACTTCAGATTTCCAGCACCTGCAGTAATTTACATTTGGGTTACTTGGTCTGCCAGCTTCTTGCCCACTTACTTTAAGCTACCTATATCCCATCACAGACTTTAGTGTCCTCCTCATTTCTTGCTAATCTGATGATCTCTGCATCATCAGCAAATTTAACAATAATATATCTATCCATTCATCCAAGATGATATTGCAATATTAATCCATGAGACATCCAACTAATTACCGATGGCCAATCTGAAAATCTTCCATTTATAACAATACGGTTTACTGTTTGATCTACTCTGTTAGTTATGTGTTTCAAGAACTTGAACAGGTTTGTGGAACACCATTCATCTTCCATAAAACAGTGTTGACTCGGCTTGTCATAGAATCGTGCAGTACAAAAATAGGCCCTTCAGACCACTTAAGGCTGCTGCAACCATTCAACATGAATTTTATACTGATATACACTAATTCTGTTTTACTCCTTTTGGTATGTGGGAGAATACGAGGATGATTCTGGGAATGAATGGGGTTAACATATGAAAAGTGTTTAGCAGCTTTGGACCTGTACTCACTGGAATTTAGAAGAATGCAAGGAGGATCTCATTGAAACCGACCAAATGTTGACAGGACTAGACAGGGTGGACATGGAGAGGATGTTTCCTATGATGGGGGTATCCAGAACTAGACAGCACAGCCTCAAAATTGAGGGGCGACCTTTTAGAACAGAGGCAAGGAGGAATTTTTTGAGCCAGAGTGTAGTGAATCTGTGAATTGCTCTGCCACAGACTGCAGTGGAGGCCAAGTCCATGGGTATATTTAAGGCGGAAGTTGATAGTTTCCTGATCGGTCAGGATAGGGGTCGCCAATCCGTCGATCGCGATCGACCGGTTAATCTTTGAGACTTTCCCAGTAGATACCGAAAAAAAATCAAAAATAAATACACAAATACTGTTGTAATGTGAGCATTATAAAAGTAAGTAATACTAATTAGGATAATGGTAATATAGCAATATTTTCGCTAAAAAGCTGTTTGTAAAGAGAGATTGTTTCCGGGTTGCGGGGGTTTAGTGCCGTTCTTTCTGCCCAGTGCACATGTGTGTAGTTCCCCTGCCACGCACCGCATTTTCAGCGTAGCCTGTGCTGCATCAAAGTGACCAATCAGATTAGGAATAAGAGTACTGACTGTCGCAAACATCAAAATACGGCAGTGATCCCCAACCTCCGGGCCGTGAAGCAGCAGTGGTTCAGCAGTAGTCGGGTTGCACACAGCACATTTTTAAGAAAAAAATCCGAAATAAACAAGCTAATTAATTAGAAGCTGCTCGACACATAAATGTCAGTTCAGATCAGAGGCGACGCAATTGGCATAGCGGAGGCTCCACAAAAGAAGGCGAAAACATACAAATTCCATGCAGAATGGGAAGAGGGATTTCTATTTACCTTGGTGAAAGACAAGTATGTATGTACGTTGTGCCACCAAACACAAGCACTGACTAAAAGAGGGAATCTGGAGCGGCACTGCAACACCAACCACCAGGAATTTAAAGACACCTACCCCCCAAAGAGCGCAATTCATGCCTGGAAAGTTGAGCTGAAATCCGGGTTGAAGGCCCAGCAATCGTTTTTCACAAAACATGCTGCTCAAAATAAGGCTGCTATTGAAGCATCATTTCATGTAAGTCACCTTTTGGCTAAGCACAAGAAGCCTTTTACAGATGGCAATTTATTCAAGGAAGCAATGGTCATTACCACAGAGACTGTTTTTAATGACTTTAAAAACAAAAACAGCGTCACAACCGCAATACGTAATGTACTGCTTGGCCCTGCAACAGTGACAATGAGGGTAGAGTCACCATCAGAGGACATAAATATTTTTCACTACAGTTCGATGAATCCCTGGATGTAATGCAAACAGCTCTGCTTGTTGTATTTGTCAGAATGGCTTTCCAGGATTTTACAACAAAGGAGGACTTCCTCACTCTTTTGCAATTAAAGGAAAGAACGAGAGGTGAGGATATTTACAATGAGTTTAAAAAAATATGTCCGTGAAAATGACATCCCCATTCATAAACTGGTGGCAATTACTACTGACGGGGCCCCAGCAGCGCGCAGTGTGTGCATTGGTTTTATACCACTAAAAGTCAGTGCCTACTTCGGGTCAACTTATCTGTGTGAAATTGCATTCTCACAGACGGAAATTATTAAATCTAAGTACAGGAGCTGATTTACTGACAGACACCTCACTAGGGTTGCCAACTTTCTCACTCTCAAATAACGGACAAAAGTAGCAGTCAAATCCTGGGACATTTGTGTTTACCCCAAGAAAGACTACCATGACCATGAAGACTTGTGCGGGCACCTGTGTGCTCATGCGCATACGTGCCGATTTCTTCTCTTTACCCTACCAATCGGTTTTGGCTTAATTTTCATTATTTCTACTTTATATAGGCTGTGTATTTATCATATCATTCCTGCTTTTACTGTATATTAGTGTTATTTTAGGTTTTATGTGTTATTTGGTTTGATTTGGTAAGTTATTTTTTTGGGTCTGGGAATGCTCAAAATTTTTTTTCATATAAATTAATGGTAATTGCTTCTTCAGCGTAAAGCGTTTCAGCATGAAAGGTTTCATAGGAATGTCCTACCTTAGCGGGGGAAATACGGGACAGTTGGCAACCCTACACCTCACAGACTGTCTCAGACTGACTGTCTGTAGTTATGAGCCAAATTTCAGGGAACTAGCAGAAAGTACTCAGCCCCAGTCATCACACTGAGTGCAACAGTCAATTTTTATTCATTTATTTTTCGTGTTGAAATAAAATTAAATAATGAAACTTAGAATTAAAGGTGTGAAGTATTGTAATATTCTTAAAGAAAGACAGCTATGGCCTGTTTGATAGTTACAGTGTTTTCTTGTTTGAATTAATTTGAAAGTTTGACAAAAGTATTTTGTGTAATTCAAATACAATTCGCCCAAATAAAAGGCCTCAAATTGGAAGTACAATCTCAGCTGTTTTTTTCTCTAAACAATTTAGTAGGTAGATCTTGCCTTTCACTGAGGTTGAGGTGACCACTAGGTCAGGGCATCAAAAGATATGGCAAGAAGGCAGGTGTATGGGGTTGAGTGGGATCTGGGATCAGCCATGAGCAGACTCGATGAGCTGAATCGTTTAATTCTGCTCCTATGTCTTATGATCTTAAATGTTGTTTGCAATTGGACATGCATTCAGTTTATTCAAGTTTTCTGCAGGTGTTGTTCCTACAGTTGCCACCAGGTGGCACATGAACTGCAGAAACTTAATCCACATATTAAAACTCAGTCTGCTTTAATGATACAATTGATCGGAACATTGAGAGGCAAAGCTTAAATGCATCAAATTAAATTTACAGCGGACCTGTACAGATTGGATGAGTTGCACCTGAACTCAAGGGGGAGCGATATCCTTGCAGGTAGGTTTGCTAGCGTGGTTCGGGAGGGTTTAAACTAATTTGCAAGGGGGTTGGGACCCAGAGCGATAGAGCAGTGAAAGAAGTGCATGGAGTAAAGCCAGATCTAACGTACAGAGAGGCTTTGAGGAAAGAGAAACAGAATAAACGGTGTAAAGACAGTAAGGTAGAAGGGCTGAGATATGTGTGCCTCAATGCAAGAAGCATCAGGAACAAAGGTGATGAACTGAGAGCTTGGATACACACATGGAATTATGATGTCGTGGCCATTACAGAGACTTGGCTGGCACCAGGGCAGGAATGGATTCTCAATATTCCTGGATTTCAGTGCTTTAAAACGGATAGGGAGGGCGGAAAAAGGGGAGGAGGGATGGCATTACTGGTCAGGGATACTATTACAGCTACAGAAAGGGTGGGTAATGTAGCAGGATCCTCTTTTGAGTCGGTATGGGTGGAAGTCAGGAACAGGAAGGGAGCAGTTACTCTATTGGGAGTATTCTATAGGCTCCCTGGTAGCAGCAGAGATACAGAGGAGCAGATTGAGAGGCAGATTTTGGAAAGGTGAAAAAATAACAGGGTTGTTATCATGGGTGGCTTTAACTTCCCTAATATTGATTGGCACCTGATTAGTTCCAAGGGTTTAGATGGGGCAGAGATTGTTAAGCGTGTCCAGGATGGATTCCTGTCACAGTATGTGGACAGGCCGACCGGGGGAATGCCATACTAGATCTAGTACTAGGTAATGAAGTGGGTCAGGTCACAGATCTCTCAGTGGGTGAGCAGCTGGGGGACAGTGACCACCACTCCCTGGCTTTTAGCATTATCATGGAAAAGGATAGAATCAGAGAGCACAGGAAAATTTTTAATTGGGGAAAGGCAAATTATGAGGCTATAAGGCTAGAACTTGCGGGTGTGAATTGGGATGATGTTTTTGCAGGGAAATGTACTATGGACATGTGGTCGATGTTTAGAGATCTCTTGCGGGATGTTAGGGATAAATTTGTCCCGGTGAGGAAGATAAAGAATGGTAGGGTGAAGGAACCATGGGTGACAAGTGACATGGAAAATCTAGTCAGGTGGAAGAAGGCAGCATACATGAGGTTTAGGAAGCAAGGATCAGATGGGTCTATTGAGAAATATAGGGAAGCAAGAAAGGAGCTTAAGAAAGGGGCTGAGAAGAGCAAGAAGGGGGCATGAGAAGGCCTTGGCAAGTAGGGTAAAGGAAAACCCCAAGGCACTCTTCAATTATGTGAAGAAAAAAAGGATGACAGGAGTGAAGGTAGGACTGATTAGAGATAAAGGTGGGAAGATGTGCCTGGAGGCTGTGGAAGTGAGCGAGGTCCTCAATGAATACTTCTCTTTGGCATTCACCAATGAGAGGGAACTTGATGATGGTGAGGACAATATGAGTGAGGTTGATGTTCTGGAGCATGTTGATATTAAGGGAGAGGAGGTGTTGGAGTTGTTAAAATACATTAGGACAGATAAGTCCCCGGGGCCTGACGGAATATTCCCCAGGCTGCTCCACGAGGCGAGAGAAGAGATTGCTGAGCCTCTGGCTAGCATCTTTATGTCCTCGTTGTCCATGGGAATGGTACCGGAGGACTGGAGGGAGGTGAATGTTGTTCCTTGTTCAAAAAAGGTAGTAGGGATAGTCCGGGTAATTATAGACCAGTGAGTCTTACGTCTGTGGTGGGAAAGATGTTGGAAAAGATTCTCAGATATAGGATCTGTGGGCATTGAGAGAATCATGGTCTGATCAGGGACAGTCAGCATGGCTTTGTGAAGGGCAGATCATGTCTAACAAGCCTGATAGAGTTCTTTGAGGAGGTGACCAGGCATATAGATGAGGGTAGTGCAGTGGGTGTGATCTATATGGATTTTAGTAAGGCATTTGACAAGGTTCCACATGGTAGGCTTATTCAGAAAGTTAGAAGGCATGGGATCCAGGGAAGTTTGGCCAGGTGGATTCAAAATTGGCTTGCCTGCAGAAGGCAGAGGGTGGTGGTGGAGGGAGTACATTCAGATTGGAGGATTGTGACTAGTGGTGTCCCACAAGGATCTGTTCTGGGACCTCTACTTTTCGTGATTTTTATTAACGACCTGGATGTGGGGGTAGAAGGGTGGGTTGGCAAGTTTGCAGACGACACAAAGGTTGGTGGTGTTGTAGGTAGTGTAGAGGATTGTCAAAGATTGCAGAGAGACATTGATAGGATGCAGAAGTGGGCTGAGAAATGGCAGATGGAGTTCAACCCAGAGAAGTGTGATGTGGTGCACTTTGGGAGGACAAACTCCAAGGCAGAATACAAAGTAAATGGCAGGATACTTGGTAGTGTGGAGGAGCAGAGGGATCTCGGGGTACATGTCCACAGATCCCTGAAAGTTGCTTCACAGGTGGATAGGGAAGTTAAGAAAGCTTATGGGGTGTTAGCTTTCATAAGTCGAGGGATAGAGTTTAAGAGTCGCGATGTAATGATGCAGCTCTATAAAACTCTGGTTGGGCCACACTTGGAGTACTGTGTCCAGTTCTGGTCACCTCACTATAGGAAGGATGTGGAAGCATTGGAAAGGGTACAGAGGAGATTTACCAGGATGCTGCCTGGTTTAGAAAGTATGCATTATGATCAGAGATTAAGGGAGCTAGGGCTTTACTCTTTGGAGAGAAGGAGGATGAGAGGAGACATGATAGAAGTGTACAAGATAATAAGAGGAATAGCTAGAGTGGATAGCCAGCGCCTCTTCCCCAGAGCACCACTGCTCAATACAAGAGGACATGTCTTTAAGGTAAGGGGTGGGAAGTTCAAGGGGGATATTAGAGGAAGGTTTTTTACTCAGAGAGTGGTTGGTGCGTGGAATGCACTGCCTGAGTCGGTGGTGGAGGCAGATACACTAGTGAAGTTTAAGAGACTACTAGACAGGTATACGGAGGAATTAAAGGTGGGGGCTTATATGGGAGGCAGGGTTTGAGGGTCATTGTGGGCCGAAGGGCCTGTACTGTGCTGTACTATTCTATGTCTACGTCTATGTCTAAAACACACATTAATATTTTTACAAGTAATTCCATTGAAGAATATATATTCCATAGCATCATTTACAACAGCCACAAAAAATAATTGAAAGCCCATTAAGTGCATTGTAGCGCTGTTCTTGAAAAGGTATAGGAATGTCAGCAGTCAATTTGCACACAGCATAATCCCATGAGTGGCTATAACCACTGAATAATTAGAACTATGTAATGTTCATTTAGGAATAAGGGCAATACCACAGAGGAACTGTCAAATGGACTTCTGTAGTATATGGGGAAAGGGGTGTAGGTGATGCTTTCACTTAAGACTTCCTGAAAAGGATACAATGCTGGAATGTTTTTCCCAGATCTATATTATTAAAAGTCAAATGTATTAACTATAAACATAGTTATAACTCACCACTTCCCTTCTCCTCTTTATACTGGCCATCTATCCTCTCCACTGTCAGACATGATGCAGGGTTTCAACCCAAACACGACAATTCTTTTCCTCCCACAAATGCCGCTCAACTGACTGAGTTCCTCCAGCAGATTGCTTGTTGCTCCAGGTTGCAGCATCTGCGGTCTCTTACGTCCCCTTATGACCATTTCATTTGGGAAAGTCCACCAGGAACACCTTGCCTAAATGTCCCACTCCCACCAACCCCCCAGCCTCTGTTTCTGGCCCCAGCTCCTACCATGCCCAACCCCACCCAATCGTCCCACCCACATCAACAAAGTCCCAATGTCTGTTTCTGCTCCCAGCTCCAATCAGCGCCAAACACAACCCCACCATGGTCGAGCAACAGCACCCCAAGCTCAGCCTCGGTTGAGGACTGACTGTAATGTCCAGATACAACCTGGGATGACTTTCCCATACCTGGAGACTTTCAATCACAGCCTAATCACCTGAAACTTCAATCCTCTTGATACAACACCTTCCCACACTGACTGGACCTTGAAAAGATTTATTTACCTAATGGGGATGATTCTTAGTTGTTCCTCTATTAGCTCTTTTTGTGCACTCTCCTTTTTGTGACAAAGATGATGGGGGATTTTTTTCTCCCAGGATCGCAATATTAGATCATTCTTCAAACCCTGAGGACTTCAGCAGAGTTAGGCAACACATAGACACCAGTTTGAATGTCACTTATGAATAGTGGCCCAAAAGGTGGATGGCCAAGAATTACCAGGGCTTTGAAGAGTGATAGCTCCTCATTGAGATATAGATTTTCAGAGAGAGTGACAAGAGAGGTGCTCTATTTTTTTCAGGATAGAACAACTGCAAATATTAAGCACAGATTTAGGTCAGGGGATTAGCAATTTCAGATTATGATGAGGAGAAACTTCTTCGAAGTGTGGTGCTCAGTCATTGAGTATATTTTGGAGTGAGATTGACAAATTTCTTTTCAAGACGGAGACCAATGGATTTTGAGATATTATGGGATGTAATTGGTTTATCATTGTTGCATGTATTGAGATATAATGGAAAACATGGTTTGCATGCCATAAAGATCATTTCATCACATGAGTACAAGTTCAAGTTTAATTATCATTCAACCGTACATGACCCATGAATCCAGCCAAACAAACAGTTCTAATCCAGGGCCAGGGTGCAAATCACAGTACCAACAGTCATACACAGCACACGGCACATTTAGCACATATATGATAGCAAACACAGTAATACAAAAAAGAATATAGTCTAAGTCCCTAAGTCCATGAATGCTACAGCAGTCTATAGTCAAACACAATACATCTTGTCTTCTGCCCAGCGAACACTGGGGGGCAGCATTGACTATAGCATGGACGCTGTACAACAGTGCCTCTGACACTCTGGTGTAGTGCCCATCTCCGGTGCCTCCCCCTGGGCAGCTGCAAACAAGTGACACCATGGTTTGAGGCGTAATGGTCGCTACAACCGAAACCACATAACACCCCCACCGTTTGCCAATAAACCAATCAATACATTAGACTTGCAACATTCCACGTTACCAATATCCAGACAGGGTCTTGAGATCACATGAAAAGCAACTAAGACAATAACTTGTCATTAGACTGTAGGCCAACATTGAGGTAGTACAAGGGAAAACAGTACAGAATGCAGAATACAGTGTTGCAGTTAGAGAAAGTGCAATGCAGGCAGGCACTAAAATGCAAGGCCATAACAAGCTACACTGTGAGGTCAAGAGTCTATCTCATATTACAAGAGGTCTGTTGAATAGTCCTACAACAGTAAGATAGAAGCTGTCCTTAAGGCTGGTGTTATGTGCTTTTCGTATCTTCTACCCAATAGGAGGGTGCATAAAGTGGAAATGACCGGGGCGGAGTAGTCTTTGATTAGGTTGGTTACTTTACCAGGGTAGTGTAGACAGAGTCCATGGAGGGGAAGCAGGTTTTAGTGATATGCTGAGCAGTGTCCATAACTTTCTACAGTTTCATGTGGTCTTGGCAGACAGCAGTTGCCAAACCAAACCAATATGCATCTGGATAGAATGCTTTCTATGCTACATCTGTAAAGATTGGTGTGGGGCAATGAGAACATGCCAGTTCTTCTTATCTAGATTTAGTGCGGGAAAGCACTAAATGATCAGATATGATCCTATTGAAAGATAGAGCAGGTACGATGGACAACAAGATTTATTCCTGCTTCTGACATGTCTGTCCACAGTCTCTTTCACTGCCAGGTCACATCTAAATGTACACGAGAGGGACATACCTCACATTCCAACCGGACAGTTTCCAACCAGACAGAATGATCATCAAATTCTCAAACTTCCATGAACCATTCCTCATCTGTTCCATAAGACCATAAGATATAGGAGCAGAATTAGGCCATTTGGCCCATCAAGTCTGCTCTGCAATTTCATCATGGTTGATTCAATTTTCCTCTCAATGCCAACTGCCTCCCTTCTCCGATATCCGTTCATGCCCTGACCAGTCAAGAATCTATCAACCTCTGCCTTAAGTATACATACAGACTTGACCTCCACAGCTGCCTGTAGCAAAGAATTCCACAGATTCACCACTCCCTGGTGAAAGAAATTCCTTCTCACCTCCATTTTAAAAGGATGTCCCTCTATTCTGAGGCTGTCTCCTCTGGTCAAAGACTCTCCCACCATAGGAAACAACATCTCCACATGAACTCTATTAAGGCCTTTCACCATCTGGTAGATTTCAATGAGGTCACCCCTCATTCTTCTGAATTCCAGTGAATATAGGCCCAGAGCCATCAAATGCTCTTCACATGACAAGCCATTCAATCCTGGAAGCATTTTTGTGAACCTCCTTTGAACCCTCTCCAGTTTCAGCACATCTTTTCTAAGATAAGGGGCCCAAAACTGCTCACAATGCACCAACTGAGGCATCACCAGTGCTTTATAAAATCTCAACATTACATACTTGCTTTTATATTTCAGTCCTCTTAAAATGAATGATAACGTTGCATTTGCCTTCCTCACCAGAGACTCAACCTACAAATTAACCTGTAGGAAATCCTGCATGACGACTCCCAAGTCCCTTTGTGTCTCAGTTTTTTGTGTTTTCTCTCCATTTCGAAAATAGTCAACCTTTTCATTTCAAAAGTGCATAACCATATACTTCCCAACCCTATATTCTACCTGCCATTTCTTTGCCCATTCTCCTAAACTGTCTAAGTCACCTGTAGCCTCTCGACTTCCTCAAAACTACCAGCCCCTCCACCTGTTTTCATATGGTCTGCAAACTTTGCAACAAAACCATCAATTCTATCATCCAAATCATTTACATAAAATATAAATAGAATCCAACACCACGTGGAACACCACGTCACCGGCAGCCAACTAGAAAAGTCTCCCTTTATTTTCACTTTTTGCCTCCTGCCAATCTGCCATTACTTTTTCCATGCTAGAATCTTTCCTGTAATACCATGGGCTTGTAGTCCATTCCTTTGTTCCCTTCCTCTTATTTTTATTACTTTGTTTTCTATCTCTTTTTTTCTCTCTCCTCCTGATCCAACTGGCCATCCAAACCCTCTCCATCTGTCCATCACCCACAAACCCCTCCCACCAGTTCCCCTCCCCAATTCCCTTCTTTTACTCCATGCTACAACTTCCACCCCTTTCAGATTCCATCGTCTTCAGTCTTTAGTCACTTCTACCTATCACCTCCCAACTTCTGTATATTTTCCTGCCCATCACCCCCCCCCCACCTGGATCCATCTATCATCCATCAGCTCCTGCTCCACCCCCTCCCCCACATTTTTATGCTAGTTTGTCCCTCCTTCTTTTCAGTCCAATGAAGGGTCCCAAGCTGAAACATTGATTGTCTGTTTCTCTCCATAGATGCTGCCTGACCCACTGAGTTCCTGCAGCACATTTTCTACCATTCCTGCTTCTACTTTCTATGCTGTGATGTCCTTATAGCTCTGGGACTGTTCTTCACTGTTTGCATGTAGCATTCTATCTCACAGTTCATAAATGAAGAATTCACCAAAACCACAATGTAAAACAGATTTGCTGCCTGTTTCTACCATTCCTTGTGCTAAACCCTGTTTTCCCTATGTCTCGTGATTGAACTAATTCTCCAATTTATGCACTGTTCTGGTGAATGTCATCTTTCTCGGATATCATCAGATTAATGAGCATGTGATGAATCTCAAGAGTCAAATGTCATTAATAGAACTAAGTACATCTCATGGTCCAACTCTACCGTATATTATATTTCATTTTTCTCTCTCAACTTGTAATATTTATTTTGGATATTTCGCCATGCATGCATAACTTATATGTTATTTTATGTTCATATAACTTATGTTTGTAATGTATTATGTTGTTGAGAAGAGCTAATTTGCATGACATTTACACTATGTATATCACAATGGTATATGACAATAAAAATGAACTTAACCTTGAACTTAAGTTCTGAATTTCTGGAATTCCCTGTTCCAGAGGGTGATGGATACACTGAATTAAGAAATGGTCCCAGTCATATTATTTTCTATTTTACAATTGAATTATACTTTCACGAAAATAGTCTCTTATTCTATTTTTGGTCCAGTTTTGTCATGAGTGGCATGTTTAAAAAATCATTTTCCACAAAAAGTATTTCCATCCTTTCCATATACCCTCTGAAAGACACACATATGCAATTGGAGGGGTAGGTACGTAATTCCTTGAAAGTGGCTACACAAGTGGACAGGGTGGTAAAGAATGTGTAAGCAGGCCTTCATCAGTCAGGGCATTGAATGCAGGAGCTGTGTGAGGTGTTGGTAAGATCACATTTCGAGTCCTCTATACAGTTCTGGTCATTCTGCTGAAGGGCAGATATCTTTAAACCAGGGAGAGTACAAAGAAGATTTACGAGGTTGATTCTGGGACTGAAGGATTTGAGTTAGCGTATAAGGAAATGCTGGATTGGCTGGGTGTTTTTTCTTTCCTGAGGTTGCATTGGTGACTTTACAGAAGGGCATAGATAATGTGAATGGCCTCAGTCTTTTTCCCATTGTAGGGAAGTCCAGATCTAGAAGATATAGAGAAGATGGCAACGTGACGCAGCTTCCGCGGCCACTCTAGTGAATGATATCGGTAATCTGTCAAGTAGGATGCCATGTACAATCCTGATTTGATGGAGACAGACGTGAGAGAACGGAGGAACATCTGGAGAAACTTCTGAAATGCCTTTTTCACTGCCGCTGTTACTGTGTGATCCAGAATCTCCGGAGGGGAAGGCCCCGAATCCTCGGCTTTGCTTGTTGCTCAGCGGCCGGGATGGGGTCGAAGCACTTGGCATAGATGGTGCTTGGTGCTCGGTGCTCGGTGTCAAAGGGCTGGTCGGAGGCTCGAAGTTTTCGGATGAACTCAGAGTCAGCTGTGGTCGGGTGCTTCCAATGCGTCGACAGTTGTCGGTGCCTGGAGGTTTATGGCAGAGAGAGTTTCTCCCTTCTGCTGCCTGCTATCGGGGACTATCGGGAGTCGATCGGAACTTTGAGACTTTTTTACCATTCCCATGGTCTGCTCTTTATCAAATTATGGTATTGCTTTGCACTGCTGTAATTATATGTTATAATTATGTGGTCTTGTCAGTGGTAGTCTTTGGTTTGTCTTGTTTTTTTCATGATATCACTCTGGAGGAACATTGTATCATTTCTTAATACATGCATGCATTTCTAAGTGACAATAAACGAGGACTGAGTGTCCTTATAGTCTTATCTAATCTAATATAGATTTAAAGTAAGAGGGGAAAGATTTGAAAGGGATGCAAGGGGCAACTTTTCACACAGTGGGTAGAACATATATGGAGCAAGGTGCCAAAGGAAGTGATAGAAGAGGGTATCATTTAAATTAAAATACATTTGGACAGGTATATGGATAGGAAGGTTTTACAGGGCTATGAGCCAAATGCAAGCAACTGGGACGAGTTGTTTTGGCACCTTGAACAGGTTTGGCCATAGGGACTATTTCTGTGCTATATTAATCTATGCCTCCATGCTAAGCTGCCTATAAATCCGGCCTCATATTAACCTGTTTCACATCAACAGTCCTGCCGAAGGGTCTCAGCCCGAAACGTCGACTGTACTTTTTTGACGCTGCCTGGCCTGCTGAGTTTCTTCAGCATTTTGTGTGTGTTGCTTGGATTTCCAGCATCTGCAGATTTTCTCTTGTTTATGATTTGATCACATAAATAATGGTGTTGCTGCACTTAAGGTTTCTCTGCATGTCCATCTGTCCAATAATTAATTCCATGGTTATGGACTTCCCGTCTGCCTCCCACAGTATGACAGACAGCTGTCACCAATTAAATTGTCGCTATTTTAGAGCAGCTCATACATTCTTACTTTCCAACTGTTTTCTCCTTGCTGACTGCATTTTCACGTTCATTGTTTTAGGCGAGACAAAGAAGTTTAAAGGGGAATTTAAGGGGTAACTTTTTTACACAGATTTCAAGTTCTGATTATTGTTATTCAAACATATATATAATATATATACCGCCAAATGAAACAATGTTCCGCAGGAGCAAGCTGCATAAGACAGCACGTGTAACTCACACATAACACATAATGCAATATTACCACAAATAAATCAACAAATAATAAGGTGCTTTTATGACACAAGTTAAAAAGTAAGCAGTATAATGCTACTGGAGCTTCACACGTGATGAGACCTGGAAGGAGACAGGGAGTCCAGTAGTCTACGGCCTGGGGGACGATGCTGTTTCCCATCCTAGCAGGTCTTGTGTTAATGCTATGATACTGCCTTCCTGATGGTAGGAGTCAAGGAGTTGGATGGATGTGAGGGATCATTGACAATGTTAAGGGCCCTGCAGAGGCAGCACTTCCGATAAATATCTTTGATAGATCGAAGAGAGACCCTGATAACCCTCTCACCAGTTCTTGCAATCCTTTGTCAGGACGTGCAGTCAGATGCCTTGCCATTCCCATACTGTCGGTGATGTAGCTGGTCATGATGCTCGATGGTGCTCCTGTAATAATTGGTCAGGATGTGGGGGTGGAGGGTAGGGGGAGGAAGCTTTGCTGGCCGAAGTCTCCTTAGGAGCTGGAGATGCTGCTCTGCTTTCTTGACCAAAGAGACGGTATTCAGAGGCCAGGTGGAATCATCCGTTATGTGCTCTCCAGGAAACTTGGCGCTCCTGTCTTTCTCCATGGAAGAGCCTTTATGTGCAGTGCGGCGTGGTCAGCCTGCAACTCCTTAAAGTCCACATTCATATCTTTGGCGTCGTCCACGTTGAGACTTAAGTTGTAGTTCTCACACCATTCTGTCGGGCTGCTCTACCTCCTCGCTGTATGCCATTGTTGTTGATGAGGCCAGCAACTGTTCTGTCATCGGTCAACTTGATGATCCGGTTTGAGCAGCGCAGTCAAAGATCGCAAGGATGAACTACAACAATTGTTTATCCCAGTTTGGCAAAAGAATAAATCAGGGAAGGTAGTGCACCCATGGCTGACAAGGAAAATTAGGGATAGTATCAATTCCAAAGAAGAAGCATACAAATTAGCCAGAAAAAGCAACTCACCTGAGGACTGGGAGAAATTCAGAGTCCAGCAGAGGAGGACAAAGAGCTTAATTAGGAAGGGGAAAAAGATTATGAGAGAAGACTAGCAGGGAACATAAAAACTGACTGTAAAAGCTTTTATAGATAGGTGGAAAGAAAAAGATTGGTTAAGACAAATGTAGGTCCCCTACAGACAGAAACAGGTGAATTGATTATGGGGAACAAGGACATGGCAGACCAATTGAATAACTACTTTGGTTCTGTCTTCACTAGGGAAGACATAAATAATCTTCCGGAAATTGTAGGGGACAGAGGGTCTAGTGAGATGGAGGAACTAGGGAAATACATGTTACTAGGGAAGTGGTGTTAGGTAAATTGAAGGGATTAAAGGCAGATAAATCCCCAAGGCCAGATGGTCTGCATCCCAGAGTGCTTAAGGAAGTAGCCCAAGAAATAGTGGATGCATTAGTGATAATTTTTCAAAACTCTTTAGATTCTGGACTAGTTCCTCAAGATTGGAGGGTAGCTAATGTAACCTCGCTTTTTAAAAAAGGAGGGAGAGAGAAACCGGGAATTATAGACCGGTTAGCCTGACATTGGTGGTGGGGAAAATGCTAGAGTCAGTTATCAAAGATGTGATAACAGCACATTTAGAAAGCGGTGAAATCATTGGACAAAGTCAGCATGGATTTGTGAAAGGAAAATCATGTCCGACGAATCTCATAGAATTTTTTGAGGATGTAACTAGTAGAGTGGATAGGGGAGAACCAGTGGATGTGGTATATTTGGATTTTCAAAAGGCTTTTGACAAGGTCCCACACAGGAGATCAGTGTGCAAACTTAAAGCACATGGTATTGGGGGTAAGGTATTGATGTGGACAGAGAATTGGTTGGCAGACAGGAAGCGAAGAGTGGGAATAAACGGGACCTTTTCAGAATGGCAGGCGGTGACTAGTGGGGTACCGCAAGGCTTAGTGCTGGGACCCCAGTTGTTTACAATATATATTAATGACTTAGATGAGGGAATTAAATGCAGCATCGCCAAGTTTGCAGATGACATGAAGCTGGGCGGCAGTGTTAGCTGTGAGGAGGATGCTAAGAGGATGCAGGGTGACTTGGATAGGTTAAGTGAGTGGGCAAATTCATGGCAGATGCAATTTAATGTGGATAAATGTGAGGTTATCCACTTTGGTGGCAAAAACAGGAAAACAGATTATTATCTGAATGGCGGCCGATTAGGAAAAGGGGAGGTGCAACAAGGCCTGGGTGTCATTATACACCAGTCATTGAAAGTGGGCATGCAGGTACAGCAGGCGGTGAAAAAGGCGAATGGTATGCTGGCATTCATAGCAAGAGGATTCGAGTACAGGAGCAGGGAGGTACTACTGTAGTTGTACAAGGCCTTGGTGAGACCACACCCGGAGTATTGTGCGCAGTTTTGGTCCCCTAATCTGAGGAAAGACATTCTTGCCATAGAGGGAGTACAAAGAAGGTTCACCAGATTAATTCCTGGGATGGCAGAGCTTTCATATAATGAAAGACTGGATCAACTGGGTTTATACTTGTTGGAATTTAGAAGATTGAGGGAGGATCTTACTGAAACGTATAAAATCCTAAAGGGATTGGACAGGCTAGATGCAGGAAGATTGTTCCTGATGTTGGGGAAGTCCAGAACGAGGGGTCACAGTTTGAGGATAAAGGGGAAGCCTTTTAGGACCGAGATTAGGAAAAACTTCTTCACACAGAGAGTGGTGAATCTGTGGAACTCTCTGCCCCAGGAAACAGTTGAGGCCAGTTCATTGGCTATATTTAAGAGGGAATTAGATATAATCCTTGTAGCTGAAGGGATGGGGGTATGGAGGGAAGGCTGGTACAGGGTTCTGAGTTGGATGATCAGCCATGATCATACTGAATGGCGGTGCAGACTCGAAGGACCAAATGGCCTACTCCTGCACCTATTTTCTATGTTTCTATGTTTCCATGTGTCAGCAGAGTGAACAGCCGTGGGCTGAGCAGGCAGCCAAGGGAGGAACCGAACTCAGCATGATGGAGCTAGAGATGCTTCTGCCAACTTGGACTGAATGTGGCCTTTCTGTCACAAAGTCAGCAATCCAGTTACGGAGAGGTTTGGTCATACAGAGTAGTTGATATCTGAAACGTGGTGGAATCAGATACATCACTACATTTATGATGCATTTGAACAGAAAGTCAGTCGGCGTGGGCATGGAATGATACAATCCTAATAAAGGCAAATGGATTAGTGTAGTTGGGCAAAGTTGAGCATAGATGTATTGGCAAAAGGGCCTATTTCTGTCCTATGAAACTCCATGACTCAAATCAGAATCAGAAAACACTTGTACAAATCAGAATCAGATATACAATCACTCACTTATATGACATTAAATATTTTTCTGCAGCCGCAGTACAGTGCAAAGACATAAAATTACCAGAAATCACAAAAATGCATAAATAGTGCTAAAAAAAATAGGAAAAACGAGTCCTTCCAGTGAGGAAACACTTCACCTCAAATCTGTTGAGTTGTATTTGGTAACATTTATGTACTTTGATAATAAATTTACTTTGAACTTTGGTAAGACCCGATATAGTTTGGAGGAACGCTTCGTCAAGCACCTCAGTTCCAATCCCAAAAAGTGGAATTTCTCAGTGACCAAACATTTCAATTCTTATCCCCATTCCCATTCCAACATGTCAGTCCATGGCCTCCTCTTCTGTCACAATGAGACCTCTGTCAGATTGGGGGAACAACACTTCATATTCTATCTGGGTGTGTGGGCACGTGGCCAAGTGGTTAAGGCATTGGACTAGCGACCTGAAGGTCGTGAGTTCGAGCCCCAGCCGAGGCAACGTGTTGTGTCCTTGAGCAAGGCACTTAATCACACATTGCTCTGCGACGACACCAGTGCCAAGCTGTATGGGTCCTAATGCCCTTCCCTTGGACAACATTGGTGTCATGGTGAGTGGAGTCTTGCAGCATGGGCAACTGCTGGTCTTCCATACAACCTTGCCCAGGCCTGCGCCCTGGAGAGTGAAGACTTTCCAGGCGCAGTTCCATGGTTTCGCAAGACTAATGGCTGTCTTTATTCTATCTGGGTAGCCTCCAACCTGATGGCATGAATATTGCTTTATCTAACTTGCGGTAATATTTCCCCTCCCCTCCCTCTACTTCCCACTCTGACCTCTTATATCTTCTGCTCACCTGCTTATCATGTCCCCTGGTGCCCCTCCTTTTTCCCTTTCTCCCATGATCCACTCTCCTCTCCTATCAGATTCCTTCTTCTCCGCACTTCGTCTTTTCCTCTTATCACTTCCTAGCTCCTTTCTTCATCTCCCCTCTCCTACTCATCTGGCTTCATCCATCACCTTCTGGCTTGTCCTCCTTCCCCTCCACCATCTTCTTAGTCTGGTATCTCCCCCTTTCTTTTCCAGTCCTGATGAAGGATCTCTGCCAGAAATGTCGACTGTTTATCCATTTCCATAGATGCTGCCTGACCTGCTGAGTTTCTCCAGCATTTTGTGTGTGTTGCTCTGGATTTCCAGCATCTCCATGATCTCTTGTGTTTATGACGGGGCAATGATCATGGACCATTCAGAAATTTGATGCCAGAGGGGAAGTAGATTAAGTGAATCCTTGGCTGAATCATTCAGCAACTTAAAAGTTATGCAGTCATATCAGTTTTGTTTTCACATATTTAAATGACTCAGATGTGCTTCTTTAGTTAATGATCTTTGTTGCCAGTTCTGGTGCATTGGATGGAGGTGTGTATACCATTATTGTCCAGCTAGTGAGCACTGCTTCAACTAAACTCCCTGTGATATGGCTAGCTTCAGAAACCATGCTAACTCCTTCACTAATGACCAACAATCTCTCCCACATGTGCTTGCATTACTCACCATTTTGTCATTACAATCATCGTCATTGTTATGTGCTGTGTCGTTTGAGATGTCTGCAGAAGTGGTTTGCCATTGTTTTCTTCTGGGCAGTGTCTTTACAAGACGGGTGACCCCAGCCATTATCAATACCTTTCAGAGGTTGTCTGCCTGGCGTCAATGGATGCATAAACAGAACTTGCAATATGCACTAAATGCTCATATGACCAAGGCTTCACGTGACCCTGAACAGGGGGCTAAGCAGGTGCTACACCTTGCCAAGGGTGACCTGCAGTCTAGCAGAGGGAAGGAGTGACTTACACCTCCTTTAGTAGAGACAGATCTCCGTCCCGCCACCCTGTCAACACATTACACATTTATTTCCACATTCACTTTTGTGATCTTCTCCAGTATGGGTACTTTACAAAGTTCCACTGCCCTTTCAAGATGTGTATTGCAAGTGATAACAACACCGTGGGAAGGAATTTCTCCTCATTTCCTTAGAATTATGTAACCTTCTATTTTAACTTTGGTTACAACTCACTTCTTAGTAGATGCAGTTCAGGCTTAGTACTTAATATCAACCCCTCTAAAATTTGAATGCAGTAGCTCTTCCTTCTAATGAAAATGAGCACAACTTTCTGCGGAGTCCCTCATTATCTCAGTAAATCATATCTGCATCTCCTGCAGGCTTTGAAATCCAGCCTAGCCTGCGGAAGCCAGAACTCCTTGTCCTGCTCCAACTCAGGCTCATCCGAGAGATTTGCCAGAGGTTTGCATCATTTCTTTGGTATTCAGTGCCCCTGTTCACAAATCCTAGCATTGCACAGGCGTTGCTAATGATTCTTTCTGAGATGTTGCTCACCTCTTCTGAAACCATGGGAAGGAAATTAAGGGAAACCACTGTGGACTGTCAGGATTGTTCCTCTAAGCCAATACCTTAAGATTGTGGAGGAGGGTTGTGAAGGTGGTTTTGTTGACACCTCAAACACAAAAAGAAAACAGTAATTGGCAATTGGTTTATTGTTGTCACATGTACTGTGGTACAGCTAAAAAATTTACATGCCTTCCATACAGATTATTTCATCACATCAACACTCTAAGCTTATACAAGGGAAAAAAAATAAATCAGTAGAAAATGATGCTGGAGATACTGTAATGAGAGACACAGAGATGGCAGAGGAACTGAATGCGTATTTTGCATCAGTCTTCACAGTGGAAGACATCTGCAGTATACCGGACATTCAAGAGTGTCAGGTAAGTGAAGTTTGTGCAGTTAAAGTTACGACTGAGAAGGTGCTCAGGGAGCTTAATGGTCTGAGGGTGGATAAATCTCCAGGACCTAATGGAATGCACCCTCGGGTTCTGAAGGAAGTGCTGTAGCTGGAGAGATTGTGGAGGCACTAATGATGATCTTTCAAGAATCGATAGATTCTGGCATTGTACTGGATGACTGGAAAATTGCAACTGTTACTCTGCTATTTAAGAAGGGTGGGAGGCAGCAGAAAGGAAACTATAGACCTGTTAGCATGACATCAGTGGTTGGGAAGTTGTTGGAATCAATTCTTAGGGATGAGATTACGGAATAACTAGAGGCTCATGACAAGAAAGGCCAAAGTCAGCACGGTTTCCTGAAAGGAAAATCCTGCCTGACTATCTTACTGCAATTCTTTGAGGAAATTACAAGCAGGATAGACAAAGGAGGTGCAGTAGATGTGGTGTACTTGGATTTTCAGAAGCCCTTTGCCAAGGTGTCTCGCATGAGGCTGCTTAGCAGGATAAGGGCCCATGGAATTACAGGGAAGTTACTAGCATGGGTGGAGCATTGGCTGATCGGTGGAAAACAGAGAGTGGGAATAAAGGGATCCTATTCTGGCTGGCTGCTGGTTACCAATGGAGTTCCACAGGGGTTGGTGTTGGGACTGCTGCTTTTCACGATGTATGTCAATGATTTGGACTATGGGAGTAATGGATTTGTGGCTAAATTTGCCGATGATACAAAGATAGGTGGAGGAGAGGGTAGTGTTGAGGAAACAGAGAGCCTGCAGAGAGACTTAGATAGTTCAGGGGAATGGGCAAAGAAGTGGCAAATGAAATACAATGTTGGAAAGTGTATTGTCATGCACTTTGGTGGAAGAAATCAACAAGCAGACTATTATATAGATGGGGAGAGAATTCAAAATGCAGAGAAGCAAAGAGACTTGAGAATCCTTGTGCAGTATACCCTAAAGGTTAACCTCCAAGTTGAGTCGGTGGTGAAGAAGGCGATGGCAATGTCGGCCTTCTTTTTTAGATATATAGAATATAAGAGCAGGAATGTGATGTTGAGGCTCAATAAGGCACTCGTGAGACCACACTTGGAGTATTGTGTACAGTTTTGGGTCCCTTATTTTAGAGAGGATATACTGACATTGGAGAAGGTTCAGAGAAGATCCAGAGAATGATTCCAGGAATGGAAGGGTTACCGTATGAGGAAAATTTGGCAGCTCTTGGGCTGTATTCCCTGGAGTTCAGGAGAATGAGGGGGGATCTCATAGAAACATTCCGAATGTTAAAAAGCTTAAACAGATTAGATATGGCAAAATTAGATAGGCAGATTAGATATGACAAAATATTTCCCATAGTAGGGGAGTCTAGGACAAGAGGGCACGACTTCAGGATTGAAGGGCGTCCATTTAGAACAGAGATGCGGAGAAATTACTTTAGTGAGAGGGTAGTAAACCTGTGGAATTTGTTGACATGAGCAGCTGTAGAGGCCAAGTCAATGGGTGCATATAATGCAGAGATTGATAGGTTCTTGATTAGCCAGGGCATCAAAGGGTACGGGGAGAAGGCAGAGGAGATGACTGGAAGAATTGGATCAGTCCATGAATGAATGGCAGAGCAGACTCAATGGGCCTATTTCTGCTCCTATATCTTATGATCTTAATAACAGGAAACAAACAGACTGTTATAGTTACAGAGAAAGGGCAATGCAGGCAGACAATAGAGTGCGATGCTAAGAAGAGGTAAATTGTGAGGTCAAGAGTCCATCCTATTGCACAAGGGAGCGATTCAATAATCTTGCAATAGCTGGTTTGAAGATGTCCTTGAGTCTACTAGTATCTGCTTTCAGGCTTTTTTGTATCTTCTGCATGATGGGAGGAAAGAGAAGACAGAATGCCTGGGGATGAGTGGGATCTTTGATTATGTTGGCTGCTTTACCAAGCCAGTGAGAAGTAATTCATGTAAATTAATTAAGGAATGTAAATTAATGATCACCAATGTTAATGTTGCCAAATTTTCTCTGGTTAATTTTAATCATTAATGTCCAATTACAGCATGGAAAGTAGAGGAATTCTCGTTACCAGAAGTTGTTTCCTCTGCAAAGCCAACAGTGAACTAATGTAAATAATCCAATAAAGTGTCTCTTTCTCATACCACAGTCTCTCCATTGTCTCTCTTATCTCTCTCTCATTAGCATCAGTAATAATAGTATTCAATGTTCACACATTGTTGTATTTTCAGAAGATTTGTAATGTTAAATTAATTCATAATTTAAAAATATACAACAACAGAAATTACAATTTCTCCAATCAAATCTCCAATCAATACATTTCTGGTTGTGCACAGTACAATAAAACACAAAAACATAGACTTAAAACTCCAACATATTACAGGGAAATATAGGTGGTGAGGCTATATTCTAGTTCAGATAACATGAGCATCCAATGGTATTCTCATGCATGACAGCACCACTACTTAGATACTGATGTCTGAAGACCAGTTCAAGAGTGACTTTTAACACTGTAGTTAACTAAATATCTAAGGAAGAACCAAACCTTGTTATAACCAGTAGCTTGTTATAACAATCACCAATAGCTTGTCATGTTCAGCCACATTAACAGCATGGCCAAGAAAGTACATCAGTGCCTCTGCTTCCTCGGGAGGCTAAGTAAATTTGGCATTGATCCTCACCAATTTTCATGGATTGTGACGACAAACCAAGTTATCAGAAGATTGATGCTAATGAGAGGGAGATAAGAGAGACAATGGAGAAACATTCAAAATGCTAATAAGAGAGAAGAGAGAGATCAACGAGAAAGAAACACAATTCAGATATTGACAGACCGATTGCTTTGAACCTGAACTGTTTGAAGTTTGATGGACAGGCGATACCCCAGCAGGGGGATAAAAAGAACAGGTTCGCTAAGGCATGACACACCACGAGATCACGAGATACCGAGACCCTGGAAGAGCGGTGTGCCCCCACAAGTTGGTGGGAGTTTGGAGGTCTAGTTCGAGGGAACCGACCATAGACTCACAGGGTGAAAAGGTACGATCGGCGGGAACCTGGTGTGTGTGTCCGCCCTTGCCTGGGTTCCGGGTTCACCACAGAAGAACGGTCGTATCCAGAACGGAGGGGTCACAGTCGGTGACCACAGCGGGATAGAAGACATAAAAGGGTTCGCCCAAAAGCCAACTGGGAAGAACATCAAAGGTCTGCTTGAATCAAAATTTGCATCTCTCTCCCTCTCTCTCCAACGGCACAACAGCGATTACTGCAAACTGTACTAAGCTGAACTGAACTCTGCGTCACTTGAGACTGATCATTTTACCCCTAGACTGCAATAGAGCTTGGTTGATTCCTATTACCTTAGTTCTGTGTACATGTGTGTTTTATCATTGCTAACCTGTTGCATTTATATCCTTACGATTAGAGAACTGTGTTACTTATTTCTTTAATAAAACTTTATTAGTTTCCAGTAATCCAGACTCCAACTAGTGGTCCATTTCTGCTGGTTTGGTAACCCAGTTACGGGGTATGTAACAGGATGCACCATAAAACATCCTATCCAGATGCATCACAGCTTTGCATGCAAACTGCTCTGCCCATGACTGTACGAAACTGCAGCATTGTGGACATAGCTCAGCATATGTCAAAAACCAGCCTCCCCTCCATGGACTCCATCTACACTTCTCACTGCTTCAGAAAAGCAGTCAACATAATCAAAAACCCCTCCCACCCCAGACATTCTCTCCTCTTCCCTCTTTCTCATGGGCAGAAGACATTAAAATCTGAAAGTACATACCTCTAGGCTCAATGGCAGCTCCTATTCCACTGTTACAAGACTAAATTCTTCTACCACCTTATGAACTCTTGACCTCAGTCTACCTTATCATGCCTTGCACCTGATTGCCTCCCTGCATAGCACTTTTTCCATAACTGTAACACGATATCCTGCATTCTGTTGTTGTTTTTCCTTGTGTTACTTTGATGTACAGACATGAAGAAATGACCTGCAAGAATGGCACGCACAACAATGTTTTTCAAAGTACCTCGGTACCTATTACCAATCTGAGTTTAATAAACTTACGTTGTTTTCTGTGAAATGTTGTCAGCTGAGGTTAGACTTGGTAGAGGTTTTATAAAACCATAAGAGGCATAAATAGAATTAGTCAGAGTCTTTTTTCCGGGGTGAAAATGTCAAATACTAGGGGACAATGCTTTAAGGTGAAAGGGGAAAGCTTAAAGATGTGCAGAGCAGATGTTTGTTTTACGTCAGGAGTGTTAGGTGGCCAAGGATGTTTGTGGAAGCAGATATAATAACAGCATTTGGACAGTCACATCACCATGCAGGGAATGGAGTGATATAGATCATCTGTAGGCGGGTAGGTTTAACTTAACTTGACATCATGGTCAATGCAGACATAATGTACTGTAGGGTCTGTTCCTGTGCAGTATTCCTATGTTATATTGTGGGGAAAGGAACAGAACCTAATCAGAAATAGGCTGCCTCCATTTGGATGCCGAGCACAAAAAGAACCAATTTTTAAAAACAATATTACACGGACAAATTCGAATTTAAAATAACAAAACTGGTTTGGACAAAACCCAGATCTAATTTCTAAAACTGCTAATCAGATTCCCTCCGTCAGTCTCAAAGGGAATGCTGTACATGCTTGTCATACCACAGATCTGCCAAATCAAGTTAATGATGATGAGGCGATGATTAACCACTTCCGTGACAACGTGAGGATATGCTTCACTGACACCAGTGAAAAGGTGAATTTGAAACGCTCGACGGTGTGTTGTTATAACCTATCTTACCATAATTCATGGGCTCTAGGTTTGTGACTCTGTCTCACTGAGTCATAAAAGAAGGGGCAGAGCTGACTTTCAGGGACGTATTTAATTGAGATCTAGGTCTATGAGGGGAGAAGGACTAGAGATGAGTGCTGACAGTGTGAGAAGTAATAGAGAGAGAAGCAGAAGTGGAAAGTTGGATAGAATGACTTGTATTTATATCATAACATTCTATGCTATGTATAATAGCTACTTCAATTAGCTGGTATATAATTCAAAATGGTACCTTTCTTCAAACACTGGCTATTTAAGCTGCTACAGAGTTCAGACACACAATCAAAATAGCCACTCAACCATACCCACAACTTCCATATGTACAGCAACTTTAATGTAGCAACCGATCCCCCTAGAAAAACATATGTTAATGCATGAGGAGATAATAACCAAAAAGCTTGCTTAAAAAAATTAAGATTTTGAGGCATCTTAAAGGAGTTGAGAGAATTGGAAAGGTTTAAGGAGAGAAGCCCATGATAGTTGAAGGTACAGATGCTATTGTGGTAGAGTCAAAGATACAAGAATGATGAAAAGATCTGAACTAGAGGAAAGTAGATATCTCAGAGGGCTGTAAGACTAGAGGGTATTACAAAGGAGGAAAGTAGATATCTCAGAGGGCTGTAAGACTAGAGATTACAAAGCTGTTATTATGGAAGGAGTTGAAAACAAAGACCAATATTTTTAAAGAAGTGATTTGATTAAGCAATAACCAGTGCCCATCAAAAGCAGAGGTGGTGGTAATCTGGTGCAAGGGAAGACATGGCCAACATGTATTTGGATGACTGTAAGTTTATAAGCATTCAGATGCAGTGGTACAGTCCACTCTGAAGATCATACAAGCATGGATGAGGTTTTCAGTAGTAGAAGAGTGAGACAGTGATGAAGCTTGGAGGTGAATTTACCAATGACAGGGAATAGTAGCCACAAGACTGGCAATGAGTCCTATATGACATCAAAGTTTTGAACGGTCCAGTTCAGCTTCAGCAGGGCAAATCAAAGAATGATTACAGAATGGAAGAAGGACATTCAACCCATTCAATCTGTATCTGCTCTATGTAAGATCAATCGACCTAGTCTGACTCCCCCACCCTCTTCCACACCCAAGTAAATTCTTTCTCTTTCAGGTACTTATCCCTTTTGAACTCTACAATTGAATCTGTTCCCAACAGTGCATTCCAGACTCCAAATACTCAACCTCAAAAAAAAAATCCTCCTTTCTCTTTTGGGTTCTTCTGTCAATCACATTCATTCTCTGTCTCTAATTTTACTTTATTGAGAGACATAGAACGGAACAGGCCCTTCCAGTCCAACAAGCCATGCTGCCTAGCAACCCACCTATTTAACACTGTCCCAACCATAGGACAACTTACAATGAGCAATTAACTCTTTGGACTGTGGGAGGAAACCTGGGCATCCAAAGAAAACCCATGTGGTCACGGGCAGAAAGGACAAAATCCTAAAAGATGGCACCAGAATTGAACTCCAAACTCTGATGCCCCAAGCTGAAAAAGGTGTCGCGCTAACCTCTGCGCTACGATGGTGTATCTCTTGACCCTCCTGCCAATGGGAAGAGGTGGTAAAGGATGGAGTGAGTGCATAGCTTAGGAATGGAGTTTGTGACAGGGACTGTGGGCAATGACAGCAGATTTTCCATAATTCAGTTGAAAACATTTCATTTCACTCAAGATGGATACTGGACAAACAGCTTGTCAAATAGAAAATGGCGGAGGTGTGTGAAGGTGTTGGTGAGGTTGAATGCAGATAATGAGCTGAACAGGCCAGTTTCACCACTGTATGACTGTGTGACATACGAGCAAGTTGAAAGTTATCCTAAATTCTGGGAGAAGAATGTAAACCTGGAATAGGAGGGGCCCAAGGAAATGTCCCTGAGAGACAGCAGTGATGTCAAATGTATAGGAGGCTTGAGCTAAATGCAGAGCAGCGGAGGTGATTTAGCAGAGAGCGAACACTTTAATAATAAATTGCAAAATAACAAGCCATGAGGGGCCACAAAACAAGAGAGATAATTAACATGACAAGGCAACAAGGTGACTACAGTCTAGTAGCCACTGGTTGAGGCTGTCTGGTTTGATGGGTGAACAAGGACTGTGGGTGTGATCTGGGTTTAAATAGGCTGCAGGTGATGAGTTGGAAATGAGTGGCAGGTGATTCCTGTCAGCTGGGTGGAGACTGGGAGGTGCCTGCCTGTGCAGGCCTGACAGGACACCAGCCCCCCTGCAGCCGGCACCTGAAGGCCCAGGATGATCCAGACAGGTCTGGTAGAACTCCTTGTTGAGCAATAGATCCAAGATGGCACCCAAGAACTCTCCTCCAGGCCATTTCCTTCCCAGTCAACCAGATAATGCACACGCCATCCATAATGATAAGAATCCCTGGTAGGTGTGGACCCGACAATCAGCGGCAGCAGACAGTAACTGACTAGATTGATGCAATGTTGAAGGGACCGATGAACTGTGGTGGGAAACTCAGGAGTCCTTGCACAGGAACAGATGTCAGGTGGACAGCTAGACACAGTCTCCAGGCCATAGTAGACTGGCTGTGTGGTTGACTGCTAGGATGGTCCTCTCCTTGCCTTCCAAGCATTCTAGCATTGACAAACCAGGGCCCTGGATCTCAACTGTTGGTTTGCTCTGTGGGGAACAATGGGAGTTGGTAGCCATGAAGCACTTCAAAGGGTGACATACCTGTCAGAGGAGTTGTGTAGATTATGGGACAGCTCGGCCAGGAGCAGATAGTTCAGTCTCACTTTCAATCTTTTTTTATTGATTTAAAAGAATAAGGATAAATTCAAACCAGAGGAGAGGTCATCTCAAATACATATTTCTATAATAGTACAAACAAAGAAAGGAATATACACTGTCAAAAAATCATGTATAGTATTAAGCTAATATAAAGAAAGAAAAGAACCACTTCTCCTCTTAACAGTTCTTAGAAAAAAAGACTCAAGAGATAGTTCTTCCACGTGGATTGATTAGAGGTGACAAAGCATTGCAGAAATGTCTCCATTTCCTCATTGGCTTTTTCTGTCTGACCGTTATTCTATGGATGGTAGCCAGAAGATAAACTCACTGAGGTGCTGAGCAGGGAGCAGAAGGCTTGTCAGAGGTGGGAGACAAGTTCTGAGTCCTGGCCCAGAACATTTTCCTGAGGGAAACGATGGAGGACTGCGTTCGCCTCTCAGCAGCTGATGGAAGTTTGGGGAGGACAATGAAGTATGCTACCTAGGAGAACTGGTCCACACTGTCATGATCACTGAGGCCCCATCAGAAGGAGGAAAACCCATGATGAAATCTATGGAGATATGGTATCACAGGCATCGAGGGCCCAGTAGGGACTGCAAGAGAACAGAGGGTTGCTGGTTGGAGGAATTGGACTGGGTGCATTTTGGGCAGGTAACAATGAACTGATGTACATCTGTAGGCCACCAGAAATGATGCTGCAGAAAATGCAGGGTCTGTCGTGCACCTGTATGGCCGGAGACAGGCGATGAATGGGCCCACTAGAATGCCTAAAGGCTCACGGCCGATGGCACATACGTGTGGTTGTCATGTATGTCAGCCGAGCAGGCTCATGCTGTAGAGACTGCCTGATCTGGTTTTCAAGGTCCCAGATGACCGGGGTGAGGATCTGCGAGGATGGGATGATGAGCCGAGGGCCAACCTCTAACTCAGCTGGGTCGAACTATCGTGACAGGTTGTTCTTGGAGCTGGGTCAGTTGGAGATGGTAAAGGTGAATTGATTGAGGAGGAGATCCTAGTGAGCCTGAAGTGGGTTGAGTTAATCTGCTGAATGGATATGGGGGCCTGGTAATCAGTCCAGATCAGAGAGGGTGGACTCCTGGTACTCCCCGATGCTGCAACTTTATGTCCCAGAGCATCTTACGCTTTGAGCTCCAGCCATCTCTATATACCATGGACCAAGACAAGATTGCCTTCATCATCTGTCTCTTGGCTGGGCGACCTCTGACATGGGCTACTGCTAAATGGGATAATAAACCCAGCACTTGCAATAAATCTGAGGAATTCACCGCTGAGATGCACTCTGTTTTCAACCATCCAGGAAGTTGAAGGGAGGCAGGAAACCAGATAGTTCGCCTGCGTCAAGGCTCACGCTCGGTGCTGGATCACACCAAGGAATTCAGGACCCTCACAATGGAGTGTGGCATTGCTGCTGGCCCATTACCATCACAGCCTCTCCAAGCGCTTGAAAGACAAGCTGTCTACTCTCATCGGCAAAGCCACCAGAACCCATGCTGTTAGGAAGAGCTCCCTTAACCCAACCCCATCCCAATCTGAGAGCACGAGGATCATTGGAGAAACTATTTGTGCACTTGCTGTGGGGCAGCCAGTCACACACGCAACAAATGACCACCACATCCAGGAAGACAGCTCCTATGTCTCTTATTTTCTGCTCCTGTCTCTTACACTCTTATCAAAAGTTATGGCAAGAAGGCAGGTGTATGGGGTTGAGTGGGATACAGGATCAGCCAGGATGGAATGGTGGAGCAGACTCAATGGGCTGAATAACCTAATTCTGCTCCTATATCTTATGGTCTAACAGCATCACCAGGTATAGATAAGGGGCCTTCTATCTGGCACATTCCTCGACAGTCCCTCATCCCAGCACCATAGCCTGACTCACTCTCTCTGACTTCCTCCACACCCCGATGGATCTACACACACAAGAGGGTCTGGTGGATTCCAGCGCAGCAGACAACTTTCTGGACCAAACGCTGTACATGCAGCTTGGGTTCCCTACCAAGCCCATCACTTCCCCCTTCTGCATCAGGGCTAAAAGAAACCTGTCAGGAAATGTAGAGGAGTCTTGACCCAAGTGCAGAGCAGCAGACATGATTTAGTGGTGAGTGAACACTTTAATAATAAATTGCAAATAACAAGCCATAAAACAAGAGAGAACAGATACTTAATATGCCAAGGCAATTAAAAGTTAGGAGTGACTGGTTGAGGCTGGGTGAACAATGACTGTGGTTGAGAACAGGGTTTAAATAGGCCACAGGTGATGAGTTGGAAATGAGTGGCAGGTGACTCCTGTTAGCTGGGTGGAGACTGGGAGGTGCCTGTCTGTGCAGGTCTAATAACCATATGTAATTGCCCAAGTGTGATGTGTCCCTAATATAGTTCCAACATAGGGTTTATCCTGATAACCAGGCCACTGTCGATGCTAACTAACCTTATATGTATTTATAACATGTTCTGATTTTATTCAAATATAGATAAATATACTCAAAAGAAGATAGTTGTGATTAATCTGAATGTGTGTTTCAAAACCAAAATCAATAATTGAGAATTATAATTCTGGATCTTACTACAAATTAAAAGTGAATTGAAGATAAATCAAGGTCAATATAGTGTGAACTAGAGGAGTACACAGTTGCTGAAACATTTTGTCTGCTCTGTAGTATGTCTTAGATGCCCTGAGGATGGGAAAGTCAATGTATAAATGCAAGTCCTTGTTTTAAATCTTGAAGCACAATGTGTAATTGAAAGGTGAAAGGATAGAGCTTGTACAATAATGAATGCAGAAAAATGCTCAGAATAGTTAGCAGGCTCACATATAGACCATGAGGGTCATAGACAGGACACAGTTTATTCTCCAGGGCTGGGGAATCAACAATTAAAGGGCTAATGTTTAAGGTGCGAGAGGAGAGGTTGAACAGGAATCTAAAGGGCACCCATTTCACCCAGGGTAGTCTGTACGTGGAATGAATTACCAAAGAAAACTGTTGCGGCAGGGAAACTTACACAATATTTGGACAGGTGCATGGACAGCAAAGGTTTAGGGGGATATGGACCAAATGTGGGCAAATGGGATGAGTGTGAATGGGTATCTGTCAGCTTGGACCAGTTGTGCCAAGGTCATGTTCCTATGCTGCACGATTCTATGGCTGTAATTCTGGATGGAGACACAGCTGATGTTTCAAGTCCAAGATCCTTCCTCAGAACTGAAGATGAAAAGGGAAGGAGAAACCACTGAGGGTTAGTAGGGACAAGCTGAAAAGAAGAGGAGGTAGTGAATTCATTAGCACATAGAGAACCACAGATGCTGCAAATCTGATACAGGAATCTGAAAATGCTGGGAAGACTCAATAGGTCGGATAGCACATGCAGAAAGAGAAACAGAGTTAATGTTTCCAATAAGATATCTTCAACCTGAAATGTTAACTCTCTCTCACTATACAGATGCTGCCAGAGCTGCTAAGTGTGCTGAGCATGTTCAGTTTAGATCTCAGACTTGCAGCATCTGCGCTTTTTGATTACTTTCACTAAGCTTGTACAATACTATTTGGAGCTGTTTGTAGCTCTGTATTTTGCATCTTAGAAAGGGTACATTACTTTACAATGGAGGTGTGATGCAACCTTAGCACAAGGATATCAAGAATAAAATGGTTAAATTATGAAGACAGAACCCAGTCTCCCCCTCTCTCCTCAGATGCTACCTGACCTGCTGAGTGTTTTGAGCATTTTCAGTTTAGATTTCAGATTTGCAGAATCTGCATTTTTGGTTACTTTCATTGAAGTTGTACAATACCGTTTGAAGCTCTGTATTTTGCACTTTGGAAAGGGTACATTACCTTACATTGGGGGGGGGGGCGTGCTGCAACCTTAGCACAAGGATATCAGGATTGAAAGGGTTAAATTATGACCTTTTTTTCTCCCCGTTTGGTGTGCTTGAATAAGAGGAATATTATATTACGTCTGTTCCTGGGTAATGAACAGGTTTCATTTATACAAACATCTCTAAGTTGTTGTTGTCCGCAAGTCAGAATGTACACAAAGATCACTCGCTATGGTAACCATGTCTTCACATTATTGTAATGAGTGGCATCAAAGGCACATGGGGGAGTTAAGGAAGAAGAATTACTAAGAGTGGGAAGAAAGGGGTGAGGGAACTAGTTTTGCCACTCATAGGAACACATGCATATACGTATGCAAGTCAGAATTTTGAATTTAATTGAACTTCATAACCCTGAAATGGCCTGTAGGATTTGCCAAAGCAAAATTACCTCATCTGCCCATGGGGCTTCAAAGAAAGACAAATGTAAGTGAGCTTCTTTGAGAACTATCATACACTAGAGGGGCCAAATAGCCTTTTTTTGTATATCTGAAATACAGATGAAATTAGAGGTAGTCCATTCAGGGGATTCAGGATGAGGAAGTGTTTCCCTACACAAAGGAAAGTAGAAATCTTTTAATTACCAACATATTTTCTCCCACTTTATCACATTCTGCGAGTGTCTCCTGAAATACAAACAACACCCTTTTAAGTGAATTGTAAAGAAGATTCTATACCATGTCCGGTCCAAGAATACATTCCAAAACAGAAATAATAAACAATCATAACCCATACATTGCAAGTTGTAGGGTACCGTATAGCTATATTCCCTGACTTTAAAAAAATTGTGTTTCTATACACTTTTCAGATCCCTTTCAAGACGTCCACGAGTGCTTTACAGCAATGAGCGATCTTCAAATCGTACTCAACTGATGAACAAGTAATGAACAGCAAGCTCCCACAAACAGCAATGTAACGATGACAAGATTATTCTGTTTAGAAAATGCTTTGCTCTCCTGATGAGCGGGCCACTAGGAAATGGATGGGTGTCCCAGGAGCCTTTTAAAAGTTGATTGTTATATTTATGCTTTGGACTCAGCCGCGCACTCCGAATCAGTCCAGGTTGCTCCTGGTTGATTTCAGCTGCTGATTGGCTGTAGTTCACTGGTAGTCCATCCCCACCCAGCCTTGTACCTTGACGGGGGAGAGAGAAAGCAGGAAGCAGCAGGCAGCGCGGCATTAGAGACATAAGCGAGTGAATGGAGTCAGTTAGGCGCTTCAGCTCTCTACTATCAAAGGCACTCACGCTTAGCTGACGGTGAAAAGGGGTGTTTAATGCATCGGTCCAATCCTGAACCCGGGAAGAGTGCGGTATGTGTAAGGGCATAGTGAGCCTTATTAATCAGGGTGGGTGTGGGATTTATCCTCGGGGAGCTGGTTTTGTTTTCAGTGGCTGTCTGAGTGTATTAAATGCATATAATAAGTGTTTTGTAACAGCGGGGTATTGTCCAATATACTACGTATGCAACCACTTACACATTCAATTCTAAGTGCCCCACAGTCTCGGCTGCACAGAACAATGGTCCTCTAGCGTGGCCCCTATTGCACGCCCCTTTTCTACCAATGTCATTGTCAACCAGTGTATGTGTGTGTGTGTCTTTTCGCGTTAGTGTTCTGAACGGCCAATTTCCGGTTGATGATATGGCGGCTCCAGTTTGTTTTATCGGTCGCCTTCTCCGCCCCGTGTTCTTTCGCCGCCCTCCTTTCTCCCTCCAAACTAACCTGTCTACCTGCTCGCCGCCCTTGCCCCACCGCCCTCCAATGGAAGTGGCTGCTTTACGTTCGCTGTTTGTCCCTTTCCCACAATTGGGACGGGATGGAAGAGGACCGCTCGGCCCTTCTTTCAATGGGCGGTACAATCATAACAACCGCCCCCCCCCCCCACGCTTTTGCACTTTAGTCTTTGGTGTTGTTAATTCGTTTGTTATTGTCACATGTACTGAGAAACGGTGAAGAGCTTTTGTTTGTATGCCGTCCAAAATATTCCGTACATGAGTGCACCGAGGTGGTAAAATCAATAAGGGAGTGCAGAGTTACAGGTAACAGCGCAAGGGCTATGAAGTCAATTTGAAGATTAAGAGTTTGTCTTTAGTGTACGAGAGATCTGTGGAATGGGAACTGTACAGTACTTGAGCCTGGGAGCATATGTTCTCGGCCTTTTGTATCTTTGCTTTTGACGGGGGAGAGAGAGAGAGAGTGATTGGGGTAGGAGAGGCCATTGATTATGTTAGCTGCTTTTCTGAGACGTTGGAGCGTTTTGTAGTGTTTCCACCTTTTGGACAGTCGCTGTTCGATTTGACGTCCTCCTGAGCTTTTCCTTCTGTCCCGTCACTCTGACGCATCTTTTTGCCAATCTCCGACTATCTCTGCTCGCTTGTAGGAATTTTATGGCGGATTTGTATCGCAAGTAATAAGCTTTTTCCATGGGGTATGTCAGTGAGTTATGACTGTGAGGGTGGGGCTGAATTCCAAGTGTCGAGCTATTTCCTCATTTGTATTTTGTTAGTGTGATGTTTCTTGGGGGTTATTTTGGGGAGGGGTGAAGCCACTGGCAGGCCCTCTTTGACCCTCACCGATTTTCTATTAGTGCACCATAGACAGCATCCTAGCCAGATGTATCAGGGCTTGGTATGGTAACTGCTTTGCCGGAGACCGCAAGAAACTACAGACAGCTGTCCAAGTACCTTTGCATTGGAAAGCTGATATCATTGAAACCGGCCTTCCTCCCCTCTCCTCCCCACCGACTATGTCGACACTTCCTGCTGAGTAAAACAGCCAACATGATCACAGACTCCACCCAACCTGAACATTTTTATCTTTCCCTCCGATCAGGCAGAAGATTCAAAAAGTTTTAAAGCATATACCACCAGGCTTCTGTCCTGCTGTTAAGACTATTGAATGGTTTCTTAATACAATAAAATGGACTCCTGTCCTCACAATCTACCTTGCACCCCATTGACTGCACTGCATTTTCTCTGTAACTGTAACACTCTATTCTGCATTCTGTTACTGTTTTAACATAGAATAGTACAGCACAGTACAGGCCCTTTGGCCCACAATGTTGTGCTGACCCTTAAACCCTGCCTCCCATATAACCCCCCACCTTAAATTCCTCCATATACCTGTCTAGTAGTCTGTTAAATTTCACTAGTGTTTCTGCCTCCACCACTGACTCAGGCAGTGCATTCCATGAACCAACCACTCTGAGTTTTAAAAAAAAAACCTTCCTCAAATATCCCCCTTGAACTTCCCACCCCTTACCTTAAAGCCATGTCCTCTTGTATTGAGCAGTGGTGCCCTGGGGAAGAGGTACTGGCTATCCACTCTATCCATTTCCCTTGTGCTACTTCAATGCACTAATATGATGAAATCTGTATGGATGGCATGCAAAAGTTTTTCACTATACCTCTGTCCATTTGATAATAGTAAACCAATTTACCATTTTCAGAGGCCACATGTTAGTGTAGTGGTTTGTGTGTGTGCATACACCCTTAACTCCTAGTGGAGTTGTTGGGGCGCCATCATGACAAGCTTTTTGCACTGATCTTTTTGGTATGCTCATCGTAAGGCGTGTCTTGGGCATCTGAAACCTGGCGGAGCTCATTCCTCTCCAGATTTTTTTTGAGGTCGAGTTGTTAGCTCGACACTCAACCCAGGCACGGATGGAAAGCATGCAAGGGAGCCGGCCGGATTCGAACTCGGAACCTCTCGCCCCGAAGTCCAGCGCTGATGCCACTATGCCACCAGCTGATTAGTACAGTTGCTTTACAATGCCAGTGGTCGGTGTTCTTTAAGGAGTTTGTGTGTTCTCCCAGTGACTGTGTAGGTTTCTTTCGGGTGCTCTGGTTACCTCCCACACTCCGCAGATGTACACTTGGGTTTAGCGGGCATGCTGTGTTGGCATCAGAAGTGTGGCAACTCTTGCGGGCTGCCCTCAGCGCAATCCTTGGAATGTGTTGGCCATCGAGGTAAAACAGTGCATTTCACTGTTTTGATATATGAGCGACAAACAAAGCTTTTAATCTTTTAAGATCTGTGGTACTCAGCACACCTCTGGCAACAGGGATTCTGACAGCTGTATTGATTGAATGTTTGCCAAAAAGGACTAACTCAGGTATGGATGAATTGGGCTGGAGAGCCTGTTTCCATTCCATACTGTGTAACTCTGTCATAGTTTGTTGTTCAGTGGTTACAAGATGCAGAGGATTTGCTGCTATGTATTTGTGATCCTAACTGTTGTACTTGCCTGGTAAATGCTGAGGCTATTTCACGTCACCATCATGGAGATACTAGTGGGGTGTTGTGGCATCTCCTTCCCCAATGGCCTTCCACTTTCTGCTCTTGGAGTTAAAGCAAAGAGTTGAAAAGGGACCTGATGGATGGCAACTTCACAAAGAGGGTGGTGAGTATGTGGAATCCAGCGCCAGAGGAAGTGGTAGAGGCAGGTACAAGAAGATTTAAAGGGTATGAGGCAGGTGCATGGATAGGAAAGATTTAGAGAGATGGGGCTGGCTTGGAAGGGCATCTTGGTTGCAATGGACCAGTTGACCAAAGGACCCATGCTTTATTACAGTGACTGAGGAGTGAGCCCCACCCACTCAGATTTGGATAGGGCTGTTGTTGAAGGTGAAACATCTGGCCCACATGGTGAGTGTAGTTGCATTCCAGGGGAAGGATGGACTAGGTTCTGCAGTGAACAGTCTCTAACCTTCCTTCATTCCTGTCTGTCCTGCATTCTCATACAGGCATGAAGACAGGTAATGATCCAACCCTCGTGGCCTTCCCCAGCCCCTCTCTGTGATATGCTGGTAGTCGAACCCTCTTTTCCTCTTCAGTTATGGCCTATGCTGCATCCTGGATTTGCTTCACCTGGCCAGAAGCACAGCTAATCATTGAAATTTAGCATTCAGAGTCCTGTTGTTCCCCCTGACTCTTTTTAAATGACCTTTTCCTTAAATACACATCTCAGCTTTTGGCAAGCTGCCCTAAAATCTTTTCATGTGACTGCGTGCATCAAACTTTATTCAATTGTGCAGCCTTGGCTCCTCTTGCTGCATAGAAGTGAAAACCTACAGTTGCTGGGTATCAGACACAAACGCAGTATGCTGGAAATACTTGGATCAGGCAGCATTGCTGATTCTGGACAATGACTTGGGACTCGAGCCTCACTTAACTTTCAAAGAAGGGGGAGCGGTGGAGTGAACAAAGGGAATGTCTGTGACAGGGTAGACACTGAATGGCACAAATGATAACACTTGCTGAGGTAAGCTTTTAAGAGTCGGGATGTCCTGTTGAAGCTGTACAAAGCATTGGTTAGACTGCACTTGGGGTATTGTGTTCAATTCTGGTTGCCACTCTACAGGAAAACATTGGAGTGATTTGCAAAAGAGATCTAGTGAATTTTTCCCAGAATGGAGGGTTGCAGATTAAGAGGGGTTGGATTGTCTGGGGTTATTCTCAGTAGAACATAGGAGGTGAAAGGGTGCCCTTTTAGAAATTGGTTCTACACCCTTAAACTTTTTTTTGAAATAAGAGGATGAGGTGTCTAGAACTGGAGGATGTAGATAACACACAAATGCTGAAGGAATTCAAGTCGAGAGGGGTATGATGTTTCGGGCTGAGGCCATCATCATATGGGTTTAAGCCGAAGGGGGAGAAATTTTGAAGGAGATCTGATGGACAAGTTTTTAACACTAAGGATGATGAATGTGTCAAAGAAGGTGGTGTATGCTGATTCAGTTGTAACACTTATTTAGAGAACAGGCCCTTGGGCCCAACGAGCCCAATTATCTCCAGGTGACTGGTTTACCTATTTAACCTATATATCTTTGGAATGTGAAAGGAAACTGGAGCACACAGGAAATGCTGGTGGACAGAGAAGAATCTACAAACTCATTACCATAAGATATAGGAGCAGAATTAGGCCATTTGGCCCATTGAGTTACCCCTGTCATTGGATCATGACTGATCCAATTTTCTGCTCAACCGCAGTCTCCTGCCTTCTCCCCCATATCCCTTCGTACCCTGACCAATCAAGAAGCTATCAACCTCTGCCTTAGGTATACATAAGACTTGGCCTCCACAGCTACCTGTGGCAGATTACCACTCTCAGGCTAAAGAAATCCATGCTCGTCTTTATTCTAAAAGGATACATCTCTATTCTGAGGCTGTGTCCTCTGGTCTAGATTCTCCCATCACAGGAAACTTCCTCTCCACATCCATGCTATCAAGGCCTTTCACAATTCGATAGGTTTCAATGAGGTCACCCCTCATTCTTCTGAATTCTAGTGAATACAGTCCCAGAGCCATCAGATGCTCTTCATGTGACAAGTCGTTCTATCCTGGAGTCATTTTCATGAACCTCCTTTGATCCCTTACAGGCAGTGGCAGAATTGAACCCAGGTCATTGGCGCTGTAATTGTGATGCACTACCCACTGCACTACTGTGCTGTCCTTAGCTCTTTGGGCAGGTACTTGGATTGAAAAAGGGTCAAGGGACACCTTCAGCTGTTCTTTCCGTCTGACTTCAGCTGGTAGAAAAACACCTCATTTTCCAACTATGTTTGTTACAACTCTCCCAACTTTTAAGATAAACAATTCCGTGTTAACCTCCATGCTTTCCCTTTCACACGGTTGTGACTGTACCTTTCTGTATCCATTTGTTTCTGCAATATTTTGTTCCAATTGCTTTTAAAGTAACTGTTATCTTGACAAATGCAGGTGTGCATGCTGGTGCAGAAATTGCCCATTCCCTCTGCCTCCCCCTTACTGCAATTATGAAACATAATTGTAAAATATCTTTCTCATTACAGTGCAATGTCTGTGACCCTCTCCTAAAGAAAAAAAAAAATCAGCTTGGTGTTTCTCTCCCTATTGAAGCTCTCTGCTCTGCTGAACCCTTCCAGGGTTGATTTTGCTTCCAATTTAGGGTATAGGATTTGTCTGGAGGGTGCTGCCTTGGGCATTTTAAGAATTTTCTCATTGTTGCACAGTATCCTTCAATTAGATTTGAGAGTGGAAATTTAATCCATGACCTTCTGGCACTACTGCACAATCATTCAAGGTTGACACTGTTTCTACTGTTATAATTTTAAGCTCAAAGTAAATTTATTGTCAATGTATGTTACCATACACTACCTTGAGATTCATTTTCTTGTGGGCATTTATAGGAAAAAAGTGCAATAGAATGTTATGAAAATCGAAACAAGCTGGCATATGACTGATATGCAAATGAAGACAAATTGTGTAAATAAAAAATCACTGGGAACATGAATTATAAAGAGCCTTTGAAAGTGAGTCTGTAAGTTCTGAAATTTGTTCGGAGTAGTGGTGAATGAAGTTATCCATACCAGATCAGGAGCCTGGTGGTTGTAGGGTAATAACTGATCCTGAAGCTGGTGGTGTGGGACCTAAGGGTTCTGTACCTCCTGCCCAATTAGTGGTAGTGAGAAGAACGCATGGCCTGGATGGTTGTGTGTTTGGGGGGGGGTGTGGGGGGGGTTGGTGTCTTTGTTGACTGCTGCTTTCTTTTGTGGTAGGACTCCATGTAAATATACTGAAGGCTGGAGAGGACTTTGCTTGTGATGCACTGGGCTGTATTAATATCTTCTGTAGCTTTTTCCATTCCTGAGCATTGGTGTTTCCATGCCATAGCATGATGCAACCAGTAAAGATACTCTGAATTTACAGAACTGTCAAAGTTTTTGTTGACACAAAACTATAAGAAAGTAAAGTTGCTGTCTTGCCTTCTTTTTGATAACACTTGTGTGCTGGTGCCAGGGAATATCCTCTGATATATGTTAATACCAAGGATTTTAAAGTTACTGATCCTTGGTACACCTCAGATCCCCTAATGAGGACTGGCTCGTGGATCTCAGGCACCTTCCTCTTGTAGCTGACAATCAGCTCTTTGATTTTGCTGATGTTGAGTGAGCGGTTGTTGTGACTGCACTCATCCAGATTTTTGGTCTCTGTCCTCTATGCTGATATGGCTAACGGTGGTGTCATCAGCAAACGTAAATATTGGATTGGAGCTGAACCTAGTATAAGGTGAATGGAGCAGGTAACTCAGCAGAGCCCTGTATCATTGTGCTGATGGTGATTCAATGTCACATGTACATTTCCTCTTGGAAATTGGACTTCAGATTGAAATGTGAAGTTGTCAGATTTAAAACAAGGATGGGTCAAGAGTCTGTGACGGTGCAACTGATTTGGGTCTCCCTCCCCCATCCCGAATGTAAATCTATTCGCAGAACCTGCTACAGGAATAGCGATGATGACCCACGCACTGAAATGGAAAGCAGTGAATATTGGAATGTAGGTAGGTCCTCCCCCCCCTCCCCCCCCTCCCCCCCCTCCCCCCCCTCCCCCCCTCCCCCCCCTCCCCCCCCTCCCCCCCCTCCCCCCCCTCCCCCCCCTCCCCCCTTGTGTTTAATCTAGTCCTATGGGCACATTTAATGGCCAAGCTTCCCCCAATACACAAGTGCCTTGGTTCAATGTGTTGGGCACGTGGCCAAGTGGTTAGGGCGTTCGTCTAGTGATCTCAAGGTCACCAGTTTGAGCTGCAGCTGTGGCAGCGTGTTTGTGCCCTTGAGCAAGGCACTTAACCACACATTGCTCTAGTCTGTGCGAGGAGTGGTGCCCCACACGGCCTTCAATCTGCGCCTTGTAAGGCATGAAAATGCCTGACGCAGGCGCCTCATGGTCTGAGTCGATGTTCCCTCTCCTACCCCTCCCTCCTTGGTTCTATGAACCAGCGAGGTTAGATTCTCTGCCCACCCCCCCCCCCGGGGGGAAAGAATGTTGATATGCCCAGAGGTGAACATCTGCTCAGAGGTTTCATTTTGAAAAATCTAGAATTAAATTAAAGCTACTTCTGTAAAATTACTGGGTGGTTGTTTTGGAACAAACGTGGTTATTTGCACTTTTTGGGATAAAATATCTGGCAATATGTGACTGCAGTGTGATTGTTGTAGAGCTGTACATTGTAACAAGCACTTCAGCCCACCGGGTCTGTGCTGGTCATCTATCACCCACCCTAAACAATCTCATTTTATTTTGCCTACATTCTCATCAGCTCTCCCCAGATATGAACACTCCGGCACATCGGGCAATTTAAAGCAGCCATTTAACCTACCTAACTGCGCATGTCTTTGGGATGTGGGAGGAAATTGGGACACCCGTAAGAAACCTATGGAAAAAGTGCAAACTGCACGAAGGCAGCATCTGAGGTCAGGTTTGAAGCTGGGTCTCTGGTGCTGTGAGGCAGCAACTCCACCAGTTGTGTAAAACAGTGGGTTTGCAACTATCCTTGGTTTGGGGGTTGGAGGGGAAGAATAATTCTGGCTCCTGTCAAGGATGAGGGTGTTGAAGCAACTGGGAAAGAAACTCCTGACAGTCAGAGCTTGTGAAAATGTTTGACTTGCCAGTGGATCTTTCCACCGGGATAACTGTCCATGTTATTAAATCCCCGGCATACACAAATGGGACAGTACACTGGGAACAATTAAAATATGCATGATTAAAGCACTAGAAAATGTGCACAGGCTTTTCTATCAATTAATTACAATTAAACTATTTGAATTAAATCAAATAATGTTGCATGCCATTGTTCGAGCAACTGCATCAGGTATTGATTTAATTGGGACTGTTGCACTTGTGCCAGGTTTAGCCATAGGCCAGTGAGCTGGGATATTTTGTAGAAGATTTACTATGTAGGATGTCTCCTGTGTTGTGCTGGTGAAAAGGTACAATGATATAATGGAAGGTGCTTGTGTATTGGACGTTGGGAATTCCGCAGCAAAACGGGGGAATTCAGAAGCTCGGTACCCTGGGCAGGTGACCTGCCTTCCTGTAAAATGGCTATATCACAGAAAAAAGTAGGTTCAACCCCTTGAGTCAGTGCCCTATTCTGATTTGCTGCCAGCACAGGGAGTGTGACAGTATGTATGAATGTTTTATTCCTGAATTTTGGGGGGGGGGGGTGGGAAGCAAAGAACAATGCTGCTTGACATATCAGTTGTGTGTTTTGAATGAAGGTCTACAGTATTAAAGCTGCTAAAGAACAGTAAAGTACATTAACCTTGAAAGAAATCAGTTAATTTACAAATTGTATTATTCATATTGTTAAAGGTATCAGCTGCATTCTCATCAACTTAAAAAATGAACTGATTGAACAGTATTTGTATAATAGGGCTAATGAAATTCAGAATGAAACGTATATGATTACTGCAGGAGTTTCCTATGCATGTTGCAAATGTCTGGGATATTGCTTCTTCTAAAGCATTAGAGCGTAGTCAACGTCTTCACCCTCGATTTCAAACATTGGTTAGGATTTATAAATTTGCTAATCAATTGTGTGTTTTTTTTGTAACATCATCTAATCCTTCTTCAACTCCTGCCGCCTTTACAGCTTCATGCTTTAAAGGTGATTTTCATTTTTTTCCCCCGCCTGCTGTGACACGCCAATTTGTTTCCCGATTCAAGTATTGTGAAAAATCCAATTTGTGCTTTTCTTAGGAACTGTGCAAAGCTCATGATTCCTGAGGTAAATCAGAAAACTTATGATTCAGTGGAACCCCTTTCCAACTGGATGAAAGGGCCTCCCAGTCTAAGACAAATGATATAGGGCATAGATACGGTGAATACACTCAGTCGTTTTCTCAGCGCTAGAAAACATAGGTTTAAGGTGTGTGTGTGAGGGCGGGGGGTGGAATTAAAAATGACCTTTTTGAGAATGTGCCAGATGTGCTGAATGAGCTGCAAAAGAAAGTGGTTGTGGAAATGTTGACCTTTAAAAGACATTTGAAAGGGTACGTGGGTATGAAAAGTTTTGAGGGATGTGGGTGAAATGCTGGTAAATTGGATCAACTCAACTGGACATCTTGGCTGGCATTGAGTTGTATACTGTTTCTGTGTTCCATAAATCTGATACTTATTAAATGGATTCAAGATTAAGGTGGGTAGATTTAAAGGATTGAGATTATTGGGTAAGGGGTAGTTAGGAAAATGGGCAAGGCACAAGATCAGATGTAATCTTATTGAAATACAGTGCAAATTTAAGGGATGGAATGTTTTAATATATCTTGGGTTGCAATCGCACAGGTGAATATTCTCACTTAAAAAGAGCTTTCATCTGTGATTCAATTCCAGCCCCTTCATTGTACTCACTGTATCTCGATACCGAATCTCCAAGCAAAGTAATGTTGTAATAGAGATGGGACAACCTTTCTGATCCCCATGTCTAACTCAAAATTGCATTGATTATCACTGACAGTGTCATAATGTATGTTTTGTGGAAGCAGTACAGTGCAATACATCAATACTATAACAGCAAAAATAAATAATACTGCTGAAGAGAAATAGCAAAGTAGTGTTTATGGACTGACCAGAAATCCGATGGTAGAGGAGAAGAAGCTGTTCCTAAAACATTCATTGCATATTTTGTAAACTACTGTCATTCAGTGGCAAGTGTTGCTAGTTTTACTAGTATGGGGCCCACTTTAACCACTTATTTAGTGGTACAGCATGGAGTAGGCTCTTCTGGCCTATTGAGCCACATTGCCCCAGCAACCCCCAATGGCCAGATTGGGTAAATTGTCACGGGACAATTTACAATGATCAGTTAACCTATCCAGTATGTCTTTGAACTGCGGGAGGCAACGGGTGCACCCGGGGAAACGCACACATTCTGTGGTGAGGAAGTGCAGCCTCCTTTCAGAAGAGGAATTGAACTGTGAACTCCGAAGGTCCAAACTTTAAAGCGTCATTCTAACCACTATGCTACCTTGTCATCCATAACAAGCCTTTTGCCCCTCCACAGAAGCTGCCTTTCTTGCTCATACTTCAACGGTTTTCTGCTTCATTGTAGGCTAATAAATGTTTACAATGTAATATATACAATCCTGGGGTCTGATGATGCTCTTGCCTAAATTTCAGCCATGCCAGGTAGATTGATAAGCTGATTGTATCTGTTATTTTATAGTCATTAAGAAAACCTGTTTCTTTTGTATTTCTGTAGGGACCTATCTAAAGGACATATTCCATTCTCTCAGTTGGGCTCTTTCCCAGAGTTCTTGCCTCAAGAATGTGTACCTCCATCTTCCCCGGATCAGTATAATCCTTGTGTTGTTTTTGAGGTATGTCTCTAAGATTTGCAATTACTGTTCATTCCAGTTGTTCTTCCTTTCTTCTCCCCATTACCTACGCATAGAATTGTTGCCATAAAGCAGGATTTTCTCATTCAGTCTGGATAGAGTAGTGCTGTCTGTGCAGAGCACCCCTCATCACACTTCACCCATCTCTGCTGCTGTCACAATTCGGGGACTGAATCACTTTGAAATCACCACTTTTGATTAGCTGAGATCCTGTAAAAGTATAGGAAAGTAAGAATTACTTGAATTTTCATCATTTGAGCAGTTGGGAGCGTAACAAAAAATATGGAATTCTCAACTGTGGCAAGTGCAAGCCTTATGTAAGTGGGACAGAAGCAAAAATTGGCTATGTTGACTGGGGATCACAGCAGCCACTGCTTATGGTAATGATTTTTTCCGTGCTTGCAATTTGTAGCTGTTATCTCATTCTGTGTGGGGGAGCCTGCTGTATTGTTTATTCTGCCGTAACACAATGTTCGCAATGGTTTTAAAAGCAGTTTGGGAGACCTGAAATTTTTAAGGTCAGGTTCAGATCTTCCTTCCAATGTCAGCCTTGTTTTATGTAAATAACCTGGCTGGCTACCTAGGTTCCAAAATCCTCTGAGCTGTTATCTCTAATAACTGTCTAGGTGTTTGCGTATAGAATGCCAGGTATTTTTTTTTACTTGTACAGTGTTGATAGAGTATCTCCCATGGATTGTTCTTCAGAAAAGTGCTTGGTTTTCAGTGTGGGGTTCCTTTTCAGGCAGAGTCCTGCTGACTTTCACGTTACCTTCTGTGCACCTGCTTTGTCTGACCTGCTGTGATTTTAGTGGTCACCAGTTGGGCTGCGGTTTCCACACTGATCACTGTCACAGAGTCTGAAATGGAACTGGGACACCTAAAGATTTGTCCAATGCCCATTGGTCACAGTAGCCAAGGTAGGAGGGGAGGAATGGTCCAATCCACTCTCCAAGGCTCTTGGCTCCTCCCTAGAAGCTTTATTTTATTGTAAGAGTGCAACCAAGCACTGTGATGCACCAAATTGATAACAGCGGCAGGCGAAGGAAGTTGAGGATGTGAGGGGAAGGGTACCATGATCTAAAGGTTCTAGGTCTGGAATATAATAAACATGAAGCACACCCACAGATGGAGTTATTCATCAGAATTTTATATAAGAGAACAGATTGTAAAGACAAAATACTTTCCACTGGCCCATCACTGTCATTGAATAAATCATTGTAATTGTTCATAATTGGGGGTGGGGGCAAACTAACTTTGTTTAGTAAACAATAGCAAAGCAAGCAAGCCATAAAGAAGGGTGAGAGTGGATATTGGACCACTGGAAAATTACACTGGAGAGGTAACACTGGTGGATAAAGAGATGGCAGGTGAACTGAATAAGTATTTTGCATCACTCTTCACTGGAAGACACTAGCAGTATGGCACAAATGTGAGTGTCAGGGCAGAAGTGAGTGGAGAAGGTGCTTGGGAAGCTGAGTGGTCTGAAGGTAGATAAGCCACCTAGACCAGATAGACTGCAGATGGGGTTCTGAAGGAGATGGCTGAAGAGATTGTGGAGGCATTAGAAATGAACTTTTAAGAATCACTAGATTCTGGAGGACTGGAAAATTGCAAATGTTACTTCGCTCTTTAAGAAAAGGGGCAGAAGAAAGGAAATTGCAGGCCAGTTAGCTTGACTTCAGTGGTTGGAAAAATGTTGGAGTCCATTATTACGTTTGAGGTTTTGGAGTACTTGAAGGCACATGATTAAAATAGCCCAAAGTCAGCATGGTTTCCTTAAGGGGAAATCTTGTCCGACAATTTGGAATAATTTGAGGAAATAACAGGCAAGATGGGTAAAGGAGAGTCAGTGGATGTTATTTACTTGGATTTTCAGGAGGCCTGTGACATGAGCCTGCTTATCAGATAAGAGCCCAAGGTATTACAGGAAAGATGTGTGCGGGGTCCTTTTTTGTATGTTAAATTTAAAATGGCTTCTTTGTTATGTTATACTTGGGAATGCTTCTTTGTTATGTTAAACGCTGAGAAAGTCCTTCCCGCTAGCAGTTTGTTGAATCACGTTACTGATAAGAAGATGTTATGAACTAATTGGGACAGTTGTTATGTTTTTGGTGTATTTGAAGATACTGTATGCGCGGGGTTTTGGGGCAGAAGGTGGGGGGGAGAGAGAGAGAGAGAGAGAGAGAGAGAGAGAGACACAGAGAATGGACCAGGTGCTGTTAGTCCGCTAACGGGGTCGGACATTGAGCCGGGCATTCGGTGAGGAGACGGAGACAGACTCGAGTGGAGCGTCTGGTCGACCACCGTTGTTGGTCCCAGGCGGCCGGTCAAGGCGGTCCGAGAGGTCGCAGGGTGAAGAAGAAGGGTCCAGAGCTCCAACTTTTTTGTGCACGAAGTGATTGAACTTTGATAAGTGTGGCGCCTTTTATTTTCCTTTTATATTTTATTCTCTATTAATTATATAGTTCCAGTAATATCTATAAACTGTAAACCATTTAATCATATCTGGTGTATTGTCTGTTATTTGGGTGGGGTGGGGTACATCACACAGCATCCACGCAAACTAATTACCCAGCTTGGCAGGGCCGAGGCTGTTTCCCTAGATGACAGCGGGCTGTTTCCCTAGATGACAGCGAGCCAAGCGACCCTGAGGGTGGCCAGGGGGCCTACAGATGTTAGCATGGATGGAATGTTGACTGACTGACAGGAAGTGAAGAGTGGGAATAAAGGGATCTGTTCTGGGTGGTGCACAGGGGGTCTCTGTTGGGACTGCTTCTTGGCCCGTTGTATCCCAGTGATTTGGATGATGGAATTGATGCTTTGTAGTAAAGTTTACAGATGATACAAAGGTAAGTGGAGGGACAGGTACTGTTGAGGAAGCGGAGTCTGCAGAAGGGCTTGGGCAGTTTGGGAGAATGGGCAAAGACTTGGTAGACAGTAGGGAAGTGTATGGTGATGCACTTTGGTAGAAGGAATAAAAGTGTGGACTATTTTCTAAATGGGAAGAAAATTGAAAAATCAGATGTGTAAAGGTACCTGAGAGATCTTGTGCAGAATTCTCCAAAAGTTACTTTGCAGGCTGAGTCAATAGTGAGGAAGGCAAATGCAATGTTAGCATTCATTTCAAAAGAACTAGAGTATAAAAGCAAGGATGTAATGTGAATGCTTTATAAGGTATTGGTCAGATTGCACTTGGAGTATTGTGAACAACTTTGGGCCCATTATCCAAGAAAAGATAAATTAACATTGGAATGGGGCCCAGAGGAGGTTTACAAGAATGTTCCAGGAATGAAAGGGTACATGCACAAGGAGTGTTTGAGGGCTCTGGGCCTGTACTCGCTGGAGTTTAGAAGAATGCAGGGGGAATCTTATTGAAACTTTTCATATTGAAAGGCCTAGATTGAGTGGTTGTTTCCAATATTGAGGGAGAATAGAACCAGAAAGACAGCTTCAGAATACTGAACAGGGGTTTTGTAATGTGGTGGAGGCAAGTTGGCAGTGGAGCCCTATCTTGCAGAAGTTTCTGTGAGGGAGTCACTGATTGATGCTCTGCACCTGAACACGGGCATCTTCAGTCTATCTTTTTGCAGCTCTGACTAGGGTTTGGGTGACCTTGGTTCTGGTCTGGAGATGTACAGTTTCTTATATAATCCTGTGGTGTGGTTGAAGGTGAGGTGCACTTTGAGACATGTGGAATGCAGAAAAAGTATTTAAATTATGCTGCTGCTGCTTTGCTGTTTTGTTAGTGTATCAACTTGCATGGTATCAGGAAGTAAATGTAAAATGAGTCTTTGAAGTCCAGTGTGAAGACTGAGCCACTTCTTATAGCATAGGAGCCCTCTCTCAACAAAAGCTGACAATAGCAATAATGCTCACTCACTCTTGTGAATTGGCACAGTCTTTGAAATTTTGAGCTAAATGGTATTTAGAGGTCAAACCTCAAGCCCAGTCCTATGGCAGCTCTAACCTCTTCTTGAAATTAGGACTGCTGACATGAAAGAAAATTATGGGCCAATTAGCCTGAACTCCGCGGCTGGGAAGATGTTGGAGTCGCTTGTTAAGGACGAGGTCTCGGTGTACTTGATAAAATAGGCCAATCAGCATGGGTTCCTGAAGGGAAAATCCTGCCCGACGATCTTTGGAATTTTTGGAGGAAATATCAAACGGGATAGAGATCGGTGGATGTTGTGTAGTTGTATTTTCAGAAGGCCGTTGAGGCTGCTTCAAAAGAGAAGAACCCATGGTATTAAAGGATAGAGGATTGGGAGGAGGCAAAGAGTGGGAATAAGGGAGTCTTTTATGGTTGGCTGCTGGTGACTGGTAGTTTTCCACAGGGATTGTTATTGGGACAGCTTCTGTTTATGTTATATGTCAGTGATTTGGATGAAAAAATTGATGACTTTGTGGCCAAGTATGCAGATGTTACGTAGATGGGTGGCGGAGCAGGTAGTGCTGAGAAAGCAGGGAGGCTACAGAAGGAGAATGGGCAAAGAAATGACGGATGGAATCTGAGTTGCAAAGGGACTTGGGAGTCCTTGTGCAAGATTTCCCAAAGGTTAACTTGCAGGTTGAGTTAGTGGTGAGGAAGACAAATGCAATGTTAGCATTCTTTTCACGAGGACTAGAATATAAAAGCAAAGGTGTAATGCTGAGGCTTTAAGGTCCTGGTGAGACCTCACCTGGAGTATTGTGAGCAGTCTTGGGGCTCCTTATCTAAGGGAGGACTTGCTAACTTTGGAGAGGATTCAGAGAAGGTTCTCACGAATGATTCTGGGAATAAAAGGGTTATCATATGTGGAGCATTTGATCGCTCTGGGTCTGTACTTGATGGAATTTAGAAGAATTGGGGGGGGGAATATCCTCATTGAAACTCATTGAATATTTGAAAAGTCTAGATTGAGTGGATGTGGAGGGGATGTTTCTTGAGTCTAGGACCAGAGGCATAGCCTCAGAATACAAGAATGTCTATTTAGAATGGAGATGAGGTGGAATCTGGTAAAGATCTGGCTGATCTTTATGTTGTTATATTTTGGTGTATTTGGCCATGACAGTGTGAGTTTTCTGACTGTTCTATGCTAAATCTGCAGCCAATGAATGGGAAATCTGTGTGACTGACTCACTGAGTGTAATGTACCAGTTCAAAGCATATTCAAATATTGCAGTCAAAAGATATGTGTGTATTGAAGCTATAATAGGGTTTGAGATGTGTTTTTGTCAATCCTAAGAACCACTGCGTTACAAGCTCAGTGCTACACAATCTACTGGAGGAACTCCGGGTTAGCCTACAACCGGGATTAATGGAATTTTGAACACTTTGGGTTGAAGCTCTGCATCAGGACTAGGGATACTCTAGGACCATGTAACCCAGGGATGGGTTGACAGGAATTGTCGGGCAATGAAATTTGTTTGTATTCATTTTTTGCCAAAGTGAATATCACTGTATTTGTTTTCAAGTTACAATATGGTTTCCATTTCTGTAGCATGAAATGGCCATACAAAGCTTGAAGTGTAGTTGTTGTACTCTAGGAAATCTTGAAATTTTTGTACAACAAGATTCCACAACAAAATTGTGGCAGTGGTTGTTCATCTGTTTTAAAGCATGGCTGATGGATGGGTAGTGACTCCCATATATGAGAGGTATTCCTATTTAAAATAGAGTCCATTCACTCTTATCTGCTGTCATTCTCTCCTCTCCCCACCTTCTATAACCCCACCCCCTTCCGTTGGCCAGAAGATACAAAAGCTTGAGAAAACATGCCACCTGGCTCAAGAACAACTAAGTTCAAAGTCAATTTATTAAAGTACATGTGTGTCACCATATACATCCCTGAAGTTAATTTTCTTGCAGGCATTCACAGTAAGTACAAAGAAAACAAAAGAATCAGTTTTAAAAACTGCACCAAAGGCAGAAGCAACCAATATGCAAAATACAAAAAAAATACAAAAAGAGAAAAAAATAATAAATATCAAGATAGAGTCCTTGAAAGTGAATCGATAAGTTCTCACTGTTAAGCAACTCTTGAACAGATCTATTGTACATTGAAGATTAGCTCTTGAATTGTCAATGTACTTCATTTCGGCCCTTGCAATGTCTCTACCTGCACTGTACTTCGTAAATGTAACGCCTTTTATAATGCACTCTGTTATTGCTTTTCCCTTGTGTTGATTGAACTGGTATTCTGAAATGTACTGTCTAGATAGCACTCATTAGACAGTACTCAAATAGGATTTCATAGTACCTTGTGTCAATAAATAGCTAACAATTCCCATGATAGGATGCCTTGAAGTTGGGAAGATTTACAGTAGCGTTTTTGGAAGTCTGATAGTGACATGGGTTGCATTCCTTGACCGACCTCTTAACCCTGAATGAATTAATTGACAATCAATACCCTGGAATAAACAGGCCAGTTACTGGTCCTCCTGTTAGTGTACTGACAGCCATCTGATAAGTTTCACGCTGTCCTTCTGAATATTGCACCATTCCCCCAGCATTACTCAGCCATATCTGTGCTACAGCCTGCGGTTTGCAACAAATAACACTAACGTCACATCCAGCCCACTTCTCACTGCGGTGCAGTGTTGGCATTAGTGAGTCAGGTAGATCTATGAATAAGTCGAGTCTGGTTATAAAAAGAACATTTGTTTTATATTTGGCTGCAGGATGTGCCATCTCCAAGGCTGGTATTCATTGTCCACTTCTGATTTTCCCTTGAACTGCTGAGTGGCTCATTTTTTTTCCAGTCTAAGTTTATTGTCACTGAAAAGCTTGCAGCAGCATCACAGGCACATAGCATTAGATAGATGCACAACATTCACAAGAAAACATGTATAAGAAAGAACAAACCAGTCCATTGAAGTACAAAGTGGTTATAGTGTTACTATAATGAGGTAGTGAGTGGAATTATGCAGATTGGTTTAAGAATCAGATGGTCAAAGGTAGTTGGTTTTGAACCTGTTGGCATGGAATTTCAGGTTTCTATATTTCTTGTCCAATGGTAGCTACAAGAAGATGGCATGGTCTAGATATTGGGGATCTTTGATGGATGTTGCTGCCCTGGGGCAGTGCCTCATGTAGATACTACCGATGTAGGAGATGGTGAGGGAGCCACAATTAATGCTGCCCAGTTTAATGGAGTGTAATAGCAGATAGCCTTCTCTGACGTGAGCCAGGGCAATTCTCATTGGTGACAGTTGTTTCATGGCTACCACATACTAAAGTTCTAATTTGTCTTTGGGCCATTACTAACATAAAAATTAGTACTAAACCCATAACCATTAGTATCATAACCCCCAAGAAGTGTTTTATTGTTAGATTCTTTAACTTGTAGGGAAAAAGTCTGCAGGTTACACAGTATAACAATGGACTGTATGGCTCACTGATCATCACATAGCCAATAATATTAAGCCCATTTTGTGCCTTGCTTCACCATTAATTCCCCACCAGTTCTTCTACCACTCAACAACAGCTGAGACAATTTACAGCAGTGAATTAACCCATCAACCATTTCTTTGATGTGTTTAAGGAAATCCACACAGTCATAGGAAGAATATATATACTCCAAGCTGTAACCTTCAAAGTCAAGATTGAACCTGGGTCTCTGGAAGTGAGAGGCAGCAACATTAACCACTCTGCCACTGTTCTGCTCCAGCAGATTTCATGTGTCTTTTTTTTAATATAGCAACCACGAGACTTTCACAACCTCTGGGCATCTCAAGGTGCTTCATAACTGATTGCAGGCTTAAAGTGCAGCTGCTTGTATTGGAAACTGTGGCGGCTGCTTTCTGCACAGCAAGCTGCTGGAGAATTGGCCAGCTGCTGAGGCTTGCCAAGGCTGAGGGATGCGTGAATGTTGACAGATATCCCTCCACCTTCAACCATCCCCACTTGACTGCTGTTCCTCAAACTACTCCTGGGGTCATGGAGGAATCCAGCATAGACACAGGCCCTTCAGTCTTCGTCAGTCACTCAGTTACATTAATCCAACATTTGTGCTATTTCTTCATATTCTTTCCACTTCCTGATAAACACCAACTCTATTTTACATTTACCTCTGCACGAGGGACAGCTTAACAATTGCCAGTTAAACTATGTGTGTGTCTTTGGGTCATGGGAGGAAACTGAAACGTCTGAGGAATCAATACAGTCACAGGGAGAATGTGCAAACTCCACAAAGCCAGTACCGTATGTCAGGGTTGATCTCTGGTGTTTGGAACTGTGACACAGCAGTACTTTGCTGCCCTAACATTTTAAGATCTTTAACTTCAACCTCGGGAGCAGAAATCTTTGGGAATACACCCATTCCCACTGCTCTGTGCTTGGTTTTCAATCTCTGGTGTCTTGAACCCCCGCCAACCTCTTGCTTCAAAGTTGCGAAGGGCAGACAGGAAGCTGAGCCTATAGCAGATGATGTGTTCCTGAGTACTTTCTGAGTAAACAGTCTTTCAACTAGAGTTAGAGCCATGGAGAAGGTGGGGCTTTCCACAAGAGTGGGTGCTGGGGTGCCAATTTCTGAAGAACTTGGTGCCATGAGTGTTTACTTAGAGGGGCGTGTGTGTGAGCTGACTGATGTCAGAGGGATGGGACTGGGCAGGTGAGAGCAGCAGTTGACGCACTGTTTTGCAGTTACAGCAATTGTGGTAACAATACAATGTTTACTACATACCAAAGTTAAAAGCACTAAAACATAGAGTGGAATACAGGGCCTTCGGCCCACGATGTTGTGCCAGTGTTTGAACCTACTCTAAGATCAATGTAATTCTTCCTTCTTGCATAGTCTCCCATTTTTCTTTTAGCCATGTACCTATCAAAAGTCTCTCTAATGTCCCTAATTGTGTGGATAGTCAGAGGCTTTACCCCAGGGCTGAAATGGCTGGCACGAGAGGGCACAGTTTAAAGGTGCTTGGAAGTAGGTACAGAGGAGATGTCAGGGGTAAGTTTCTTTTTACGCAGAGAGTGGTGAGTGCGTGGAATGGGGTGGCGGTGGTAGAGGCGGAGATGATAGGGTCTTTTAAGGGACTCCTGGATGGCTACGTGGAGCTTAGAAAAATAGAGGGCTATGGGTAAAGCTTGGGTAGTTCTAAGGTAGGGACATGCTTGGCACAGCTTTGTGGGCTGAAGGGCTTGTATTGTGCTGTATGTTTCTATGTACCCACCTACTACTGTCCCTAATGTATCATCTACTACTGCTACCACAGACCCACCTGTTTAAGAATGACTGCCTAGACATCTTTCTTGCTTTCCTTCAATCCCCTAAAATTTCACAGCACACCCCCCAACCCCCCCCCCCCCCCCCCCCCACCACCACCACCACCACCCCGTGTATTGGCTATTTCTGTCCTGGGAAGATGCACTCTGTCAATTACTGCCCTCTGCATGCTGTAGGCAAGCCAATTCTGAATCCATACAACCAAGTTTCCCAGGATCCTATGCTCCTACCTTTCTGCATGAGCCTACCAAGTGGAATCTTGTCACATGTCTTACTCCACCCACTAACCCACCACTTTATAATTTGTACACTCGCCTGTACCTAATGTCCCCATGTACATATAATCAATCTATGTATATATGCTATCGTGTGTATTTATATTTATTCTTGTGTTCTTTATCTTAGTGCTTTTTTATGTGCTGTATCAGATCTGGAGTAGCAATTACTTTGTTCCCCTTCACACTTGTGTCTTGGAAATGACATTAAACAATATTGAATCCTGAATTTTACATATAGGCTATTTTCAATACTTGCCATGGTATGTTATGTTTTGGGACCATCTGCCTCTGATTCATGGAGTTGCATCTCTTTATTACAAGGTCCACAGTCCTGTCCTATCAGCTTCCATTTTCTTCAGCCTTTTGTCAATTCCACTTATCACCTTCCTGCATCTTGTGCCATTCCCATTTCTTCCCCCCCCCCCTATGAGGATCCACTTACCAGCTCTTGCTCTCTCCCTTCTATCAACTTTTCATATTAGTTATCTCCCCTCTTTTCAGACCTGACGAAGGGTCTCAACCTGAAAGAACACCGACTGTCCTATTTTATCCATGGATACTGCCTGCTTCCCTTCAGCCCATAGGTCTTGTGCCAGCTCTTTCACCTACACAGTGTCCAGTTCTAATTTAGAAATTTTCCACAATTTGCTTCTCCAGTGTTTTTTTCCTTAGGGATAATATTCCAAATAATTGCTTTGAAAGTGCTGAGCTGTTCGATTCCTCCATTTTCCTGCAATCAGATTGGAGGGCTGCTCTGTTTTGGGACCGTCAATACTTGTAGTTGCACCTGTAGATGTAATAGTTGGCTCCTTTGTTTACAATTACCCCCTTCCTCTCCTCCCCCGCCTGTCCTCCCCACCCTTATTACAGCAGATCTGAGTAATGCTGCAGGTGAGATCATTTGACTTTTCACCTTGCTGGGTATTGCTGTGGGATTCATCAGCGGTGTGGATGGGTGAATCAACTTGGTGTCCCAGGAGTGGCTGGAAATGTACAGACCATAAAAGAACTTTGGTAAAGGAACTAGAATCAACGCCTGGTTTTTTTATTGTTAATTTTTTTTTAATTTTATTGTAAATAAGTCTTAATTCTTGACCAAGGTTTGAGAGTCAACGAACTATTTATTGTAAACATTATTTTGAATATGGACAGAGTCAACGCATAATTTATTGTAAATAACTTTATTGAATAAGGACTCGGGGTCAACAATTTTTTTTTGTATGTAAATAACTTTATTTTGTAATATTTCTGAATAAAGTATATTTTTGGGAAAAAAACAAAATCATTAAGATGAGGTCTAAACACACCTGGGATAGGAGTGGTGGAAAAAAGATTATTGGTGTAATGTAGGCATTTATTTTTGATATGGCAAGTTTTTCACTTAATTTGGGAACTTGAGGTTTTGTGTAATCAAGGGTGTGCCTCACCCAAGAGAATCAGATGTCTTGTAGGATATAAAATTTATTACTGTGTGGCAGTACTATAGTGCCAGGACACTAAGTTACTATATGAAGTTACAATAGTGCATAAAAATGAGGTGGACCCATTCAGAAATCTGACTGTGTAAGGGATGGGTCTTCAGGCTCCTGTACATCCTGCCCAATGGTGAGATGGTGGGGGGGGTTGCTTAGTAATAGTTGCTAATTTCTTGAGCCACTGCCTTTTTGAAGATGATGGTGGGGAAGGTGGTGCCTACGATGGAGGTGGATGTGACTATAATCCTCTGCAGTGTCTTGAGATCCTGTGAATTGGTGCCTCTGCACCAGGCAGTCAGTATTCTCCGCCATGTACCTAGAAATTTTTTAAAGAGTGGTGACATACCAAATCTCTTTTAACAAAGTAGAGCTGCTGCTAAGCCCTCTTCATGATATGTACCCCTCAATGTACATAGTGTGTGTGTGTCAGAATTTCCCTTCCTGAATTTCACAGTGAGTTCCAATGGTCTTGCTGACGAGCGGTGCTAGTTGTTGTGACAATGCTCAACTTGCTGATCTATCTTCCTCATATGTGCCTCCTCGTCGCTATCTGAGATTTTACCAAATAGATTGGTATCATTGGCAAATTTATAGATGGCATTTGTAGTGCTGTATGTTGACACTCCCTTCAACTTTAATAGTAACACAACATGGTGGGGCTACACAGTTGAAATGAGAAGGGAGGGTTTAACTGGAGTTGGTAGGCCTGCACTGTAGGAAGAAGGTGGTGAGTTTATGCAGGTAGAGGTGGATTACGATATGAAATGGTTGCATTAATCAGTGAGAGGAGAGGGAACTGTGGTATGCTGAGCTACAAAATGATTTAGGGGAGATATTAGTGGAATGTAATTGCTGATCTGTAAAATCTACAGGTTGATGTGTTTAATGTCCCTCCATACTTAATAGGATTAGGGGTGTTAAGATATTTTTAACTTGTGGTGAGTCCAAGTAATGTTTCTGATTTTTTTTTTTTTTTTTTTTTTTTTTTTTTGACTGTCCAGAAGTAGAATGGTGCTGATTGAACCCTCTCTCAGAAAGCCCGTGCCTCACCAAATACCAAATACCTGGTGAAGGAGAGACTTGGCAACACTCACTAAAGGAGGGCACATTTCATGTTGCTATGACTAGCCTGCTGCAGACTGTTTACTGCTCTCAAGTTTGGTCAGAAACCCTTGGACATGGACAGTCACAGGAAGGGTTTCTGCTTGAGTACAGCATACAGTTCTGGTCCATTTCAGAAGGGATGGAAAGCGTTCAATGCAATATAGAGGATGCTTAAGGTTGTTGCTATCTTTGATACCACCAGCCCTAACCTTGCCTGAAGAGACAGTAAAGTAGGGTATTCATTGTTACAGTTCCAGCAGGCTCTTTGGTCAGAAGTGGAAATGAAGTTGCTGCAAGATTTTACAGCAGTGACTGTGCAAAGCTAATTTAGCCATCAAGGACTTAGAGACTTGGTGAAAGTCATTACGGAATTGGATGCCCTTTAAAATTTAAAGTGGAATGACCCATTTATCAAATGCAATTTGAAGCAAATGCTTTCTCTGCATTCTTTGCAGAATTTGGCTGTGACAAGGTTTGTGCAATTATACAATGGAGTCATAAGAAACTGCGGATACTGACAGCATGCAAAAAGCAGAAGCAACTCCGAGGATCAGGCAACATCCATGGAGGGAAATGGGCAATCAGAGTTTTGTATTGAGACCTTTCATTTGGACTTGAAAGATACTAGCCATCTCCGCTCTTTCAGTCCAAAGGAAGGGCCTCAGCTTGAAACGTTGATTATCTGGTACCCTCGTGCTGCCTGACCTGATGAGTCCCTCCAGTGCCTTTGTGTGCAATTTTGCCATGTCTTTCTGTATTTGGGTCAAGTTCAAATTTATTTGCAGAGGCTTGCAAAAGGTATAGGTGTCAAAAACTTTACCTTTTTTTTTGTAGCAGCACAGTATATTAAAGACTTGACATTCATACGATAGCTTTTTTTACCCCTTTCGACTATGTGTTAAATGACTTGATTTCTACAGCTATGAAGTTGAAGGCTAAGAAGCTGAAGCATGCATTGAAGTGGGACTGAGATTTGGTTCAGGTGCTGTTCCTTTACCACACAAGCTAAAATGGCGATTAATGAAGGGAGAGGTGCCTGTCACCATCATTTCATCAAAAACATTGTCCAAGGCACTGAATATAGTTAATTGTCTCCTCTCTGCTTCCTGCACCCAAAATTTGCTCTCTCAGTCCCATACCAATCTTTCCTGCAATGCATGTCAACCATAGATGTGTTGAGTTGGTAAACATAAGCAAGTGGTTTTCGTAATTACTTCCTGAACCCATTCTAATTTAGTTAGGGCTGAAGTGTTCACAGGTCATGTCTATGTAGATCTTCACACAAGTAAATTTTTTATGTAGGTCAATGGGACTAGCGGAATGATGTTTTGGCACAGACTAGAAGGGCCGAATAGCCTGTTTTCTGTGCTGTAGTGTTCTATGGTTCTATGGTCATGTGCACAAGTACAGTGAGGTACGGATACAATGGAAAACATGCTTGCATCTGCATCATAGACGTGTAGTTGATGACAGCACAGACTATAATTTGTAGATTATACAAGACAGTAAATGGAGACAGAGATGTGCCTTTTTTTTAATGCACAATCAGGAAGATATCCAAGGTGGCGCGAGAGTTGGTCTGCAACGTTGCATTGCTGAGGTAGTATTGAGGTTGAGTAGAGCCTGATTGGCAAGATCCTAATGGTTATTGGAAAGTAGCAGTTCCTGAAGCTGGTGTGAGACTTCGCGCTTCTGGACCTCCTTCCTGAGCAACAGCGAGAAGACGACGGGGCCCATGTGGTGGGGATCTTTGCTCACAATCCCGAGGAAGCTCCTTTTGTGAATGCTGTCACTGGTGGGGAGGGCTGTAGCTTGAATGGACTGGGTTGCGTCTACTACATTCCCGAACCTCTTGCATTCCTGTGCATTGGAATTGCTGTACCACGCCATGATGCAGACAGGATACTCTCAAGATGGACATTAACAACATTGAGCACACCTGCGCAGCTGAAAATCTTGAGCTTCAATGCCGGATGTGCAATCCAACTTTGTTCTGAAATGGTAAATTGGTTTATTATTGTCAAGTGTATGACAGTACTGTTAAAAGTTTTGCTTTGCATGTTATCCATACAGATTTCATCACATTGCCCCCTCTAGGTAGAACAAGAGAAAATAACAATTCAGAATTCTCTAGGAATTCAGGAAGGAAATGAAGTCAGCTTATCAGCCAAGTTACTCAAGATTTCCAGCATCTCCAGAATATCCTGTGTTGTGGAAAGCTGAACAAAGCTACTGAATATCTCATTTGCAAAAACATAAATATTTTGCTGCCTAATAGAATTTCCAAGCCAAGTATTTTACAGTTTAACTTTTATTTCTTTGTGATTTTTTTTTTCAGGAAAGATTAGATCAGTTTATTGTCATATGCATCCGTGGCTGAAACAACATTTGCAATTCTAAACAACCTTGTGTTGTGGAAGTGAAACTTGAATTGGTGATTGTAGTTGATGGTCAGGCTCAATTCATGACTGCCAGCCAAAAAGGGGAAATAATTTCCTCATACAGTGTGTTTCAGAGGTCAGGACTGTGCTATTGAATGGGCGCTAGAAGCAGACTTTGGAGGAACCTTACAATGGTTAAGTAGTAGACGGAGCCTTCAAGGATAGGGCTGTGCTGTAGGATTAATTGGATAGCTTTCTCCAATGCACACAAACAATAAACTTTCAATGCTTATGATTAATTTTTGCACTGTACCACTTGTGATATGTTGCAAAGATTTTGAAATCGTTGTCAGGAAGAACAGAGGAAATGAATTGACTCATACATCTGAGAATCACCGGCCTCCTTTTGTTTTTTTTAAAACTCCTGTCTTTATTGCTAAATTTGGAATGTTTGCAACAATTAGTCCATGATCCTGTGTACAGTATATGGCACTTCACTTTGGTGGCCTCCAACCCAAGGTGCAGCATGAACGTTTGAATTCTCCAACCTCTGGCAATGTGCTTCCCTCATGTCCCCTTTCTTCCTCCTTATCTCCTCTGTTCCTCCTAACTCACCCCATTTTCCCCCATCACCCTGTTTCATCTCCTCCTCTATTCACTGCATCTTCCCTTTACCCACAGACTTCTCCCAGTAGTGCCTTGCCCAGCAACCCCATGCTCCACCTTTCTCTAGAGGTTCTATCATCTGCAACCCTTTGTGGCTTCCACCTATCATCTCCCATCCTCTGCCTATTTCCACACTCCCTCCTCTACCTGCTTATTATCCCTCCTGGCTTGCATCTCATGGAGCCAGTTCTTGCTCCATCCCTTTCTTAACACTGTTTTATAGTTGTTATCTCCTTTCTATCTTTCAGGCCAGACGAGGTGTCTTGACACAAAAGATTGACTCTCCGTTTCCATTCTTTCTATAAATGCTCCCTGAGCCACTGAGCTGTCCCAGCATCTAGTGATACATGGAAAACAAACGAGAAAATCTGCAGATGCTGGAATTCAAAGTAATACTCACAAAATGCTCGAGCAACTCAGGCAGCATCTGTGGAAAAGAGTAAACAGTCAACGTTTCGAGTGGAGACCCTTCAAGACCCTTCATCCTGATGAAGGGTCTTGGCCTGAAACGTCGACTGTTTACCCTTTTCCATAGATGCTGCCTAGCTTGCTGAGATCCCCCAGAATTTTGTGTGTATTATTGTGACATATGGTATAGGGTTGTGAGCATACAATTCCATCTTGATTGCCTCATTTTCTTCTTTGTCTTTGTATCGCTCCATCTGTGTTCCTTTGCTTACGCAAAGATCAGAATATAAGCAACAGAAACAGGAGTAGTCCTGCTGAAGCATTTCAGCCCGAAACGTCGAGTGTACTTTTTTCCATAGATGCAGCCTGGCCTGCTGAGTTCCTCCAGCACTTTGTGCAGGTTGCTCGGATTTCCAGCGTCTGCAGATTTTCTCTTGTTCAGGAGTAGACTGTTCACTAAGATCATGACTAAGATGTTGCGGCCTCGTGCACTAAAAGTCTGCATTCTCTTATTTACCTGTTCACCAAAAACATGGCAGTTCAGTCAATAACTTTCTGATTAGGTAGCAGTTGCATGTGCTGACTGTGGTAATCCCTATCTAATTTGCTGTCTGGCACTCTGGCCAATATTTGTGTTCATGTTTTTTTGAGGTATGCAATCCACTCATTAAAGGTTTTCAGTTCTGGAAATTTGCACAGACTAGGTTCCTTCTTACAGTTAGTATATAGTTCACTGAAGGTGATGTCACAGGTAGACGGTGGTGAAGGAGGCTTTTGACAGGCTGTTCTTCAGTCATGACATTGAGTAGAGAATTTGGGGCATTTATGTTGCAGTTCTACAAGATGCTCTGATTCATTTATCTATCACAGGTACCCTGAGACATAGTGAAATGCATTGTTTGCATTAACAACCAGTGCAACCTGATGTGCTGAGGCAGCCTACAAATGTCGCTACATATTTTGGCGCCAGTATATCATATCCGTAATGCTCGACAAAGCAACACAGAGCACAACTGGTGACAAAACAGCAAAACTAGCCCCGTTCCTCTTTCCACAAATGAGAAAATCTGCAGATGCTGGAAATCCAGGCAACCCACACAAAATGCTGGAGGAACTCAGCAGGCCAAACAGCATCTATGGAAAAGAGTACAGTCGATATTTCGGGTTGACTGCCTCAAAAGCAGAGGTGGAGGTGTATGCCTCATGATCAACTCCCTTGGTGCACAAATGTATCATTGTTGTCCCAATTCTGCTCACCAGACCTAGAATACTTGCAATTAAGTGCCATCCATTTTACCTGCCACAGAGATTTCAGCAACCATTTTGGCAACAGTGTGCATTCCACCTCAGGCCAATGTCAAACAGGCTCAAGATGATCTGAGCAATGGGATCAATATGCATGAAACAACACACCCTGACACCTTGATCACTTTTGGGGATTTTAATTAGGCCAACTTGAGAAAGTCACTAAATAATTACCATCAGCAAATCACTTGTAGTACCCGAAGAAACACACTGGATCACTGTTACACCATCATCAAGAATACCCACCATGCTATTTCATGCCCTCATTTCAGAAAGTCTGATCACCTAACTGTAATTCTATAGGCAGAGACTGAAGACTGCAGCACCAGTAGTGAGGACCAAGAAAGTATGAACAAGGAAAGCACAAGAGCACTTACAGGCTTTGAATTGGTAGACTGGACTTAGGGTTGGCAACTGTCCCGTATTAGCCGGGACATCCCGTATACTGAGCTAAATTGGTTTGTCCCATACGGGACCGCCCTTGTCCTGTATTTCCCCCGCGAAGGTAGAGCGTTCCTATGAAACCTTGCATGCTGAAATGGCGTGAAGCGAAGAAGCAATTACGGTTAATTTATATGGGAAAAATTTGAGCGTTCCCAGACCCAAAAAATAACCTACCAAATCATACAAATAACACACAAAACCTAAAATAACACTAACATATAGTAAAAGCAGGTATGATATGATAAATATACAGACTATATAAAGTAGAAATAATGTATGTATAGTGTAGTCGGGAAGATTAAGCCAGAACCGATTTGTAGAAAAAAAGCAGCACATCCACGCATGCGCAGGATATGCATATGCGCACACAAGTGCCCGCGCAAAGCTTCATGGTCGTTGTAGTCTTTCTTGGGGTAAACACAAGTGTTCCGTGTTTGACTGCTACTTTTGTCCCTTATTTGGGAGTGAGAAAGTTGGCAACCCTAACTGGACTGTATTCAGGAATTCATCTTTGAAGCTGGATGAGTATGCTACAGTTGTTACTGACTTCATTACAGTCTTATGTAGATGAGTGTGTGCCGATGAAACCTTGCTGTACATTCCCAAACCAAAAGCTGTGGATGAACCTGGGGGTTTGTCGTTTGCTGAGGGCTAGATCTGTAGCATTTAAGACTGGTGACCCAGACCCGTACGAGAGGGCAATTTCAAGAATGAAGAGACACTTCTGAGTGAGGTTGGAGGTGGCATCGATGCGCATCAACTCTGACAGGGTTTGCAGGACTTCTTACAAAGCAAACCCAGTAGCGTGAATGGCTAAATGCTTCACTATCAGCTGAGCTCAAAGCCTTTATGCCTGCTTTGAGAGGGCATAATGAGAGGAGAATATAACTACAACTGTGAAGTCTTCTGCTGCACCCCGGCGACCCTATGATCTTGGTCTCAGATGCTAATGTCAGGCTGTTTTTAAGGAGAGTGATACTTTGCAAGGTGGCAGGCCCCGATGGAGTACCTGGTAAGGCTCTCAAAACTTGTGCCAACCAACTGGCGGGGGGGCATTTTCAACCTGTCACTGCCATGGTTGGAATTTCCCACCTGCTTCAAAACTCCACAGTTATACCAGTGTCTAAGAGTAGTGTGAGCTGCCTTAATGACTATTGCCCAGTTGTAATCACATCTACGGTGATGAGATGCTTTGAGAGGTTGGTCATGAACACGTGCCTCAGCAAGGACCTGGGCCCACTGCAATTTGTGTATTGCCACAGTTGGTCTGTGGCAGGCACAATCTTATTGGCTCTTCACACTGCCTTGGATCACCTGGACAATACAAACACCTATGTCAGGATGCTGTTTGTTAACTATAGCTTAGTGTTTAACACCATCGTTCCCACAGTCCTGATCAATAAGCTACAAAACCTGGACCTCCCTCTAATTGGATCCTCGACTTCCTTATTGGAGGACCACAATCTGTGCCGATTAGTAATGATATCTCCTCACTGACAATCAACACTGGTGCAGCTTGGGTGTCTGGTTAGCCCACAGCCTACTCCCTCTTCAGCCATGACTGTGTGGCTAGGAATAGCTTGAATACCATCTATAACATTGATAATGATACAGCAATTGTTGGTAGAATGTCGGTTGGAGATGAGAGGGTGTACAGGACCGAGATATACCAGCTAGTTGAGTGGTGTCGCAGCAACAGCCTTATACTCAACGCCTGTAAGACGAAAGAGATGATTGGAGACTTCAGGAAGGGTAAGACGAAGGAACACAAACCAATCCTCATAGAGGGATCAGAAGTGGAGAGAGTGAGCAATTTCGAGTTCCTGGGTGTCAAGATTTGAGGCTCTAACCTGGTCCCAACATATTGATGAAGCTATGAAGAAGGCAATACAGCAGCTATATTTCATTAGGAGTGTGAAGAGATTTGGTTTGTCACCTAAAACACTCAGAAACTTCTATAGATGTACTGTGGAGAGCATTCTGACAGGCTGCATCACTGTCTGGTATGGGGCAGGGGCTCTACTGCACAGGACTGGAAGAAGCTACAGAGAGTTGTAAAATTAGTCAACTCCATCTTGGGTACTAGCCTCTGTGGTATCCATAGTCAGGAGCGGTGCTTCAGGAAAATGATGTCCATTATCACAGACCCCCATCTCCTAGGACATGCCCTTTTCTCATTGTTACTGTCAGGGAGGAGGTAGAGAAGCCTGAAGAAACAGACTCAGTGATTCAGGAACAGCTTCTTCCCCTCTGTCCTACAATTCCTAGATGGACATTGAACACACGAACACTACCTCACTTTAAAATATATTTCTGTTTTTGCATGTATATACTTTAATTGATTTGCTTAATTTTTCTATATTATGTACTACTGCTGTTAACATTTCACAACATGCTGGTGATTAAATTTGATTCTGAGGTCATACAGCACTGTAACAGGCTCTATAAACTCTACTTACGGCAGTAAGGGTGGTCATTTAGATGTGAAATGGTCTGAGTTGTTCTTTAAGTAAAAGCTGGTGTAGAAAAGTGATATTTATTCAGTGAATGAGTACTGTTAGACTTGATGTTCATCTTCCACTGCAGAATCCAGATCATGTGCTTGAAAATGAGTGAGTGAGTGCTCTCCATCACTGTTTCATTTTGTATACTCCACCCAACCAGTTCCACTGAATACCATGATAACAAACGGGGTGTTGTCTAGAATCAACCACTGATGGTTTATTCAAATCAATTTTGTTTTCTTGAAAAACTGGTGTATTTCCTCAACATCGGTAGTATCTACAAGATGTGTTAGCTCAAGAAAGCAAGGGTCGGCACAACATTGTGGGCCAAAGGGCCTGTATTGTGCTATACTGTTCTATGTTCTATCAGAGACCCCAATCATCCAGGCCATGCTATCTTCTTGCAGATATCATTGGGCAGGAGATGCAGAAGCCTGAAGTCCCAAGAACAATTACTTCCCTTCAACCATTTGGTTCTTGAACCAACCAGCACAACCTTAATCACTAGCCCAGTTTCATGACACTTTGTCATTTAGTACTACAGTAGGTTTTGATTTTTTTTCCTGTTCTACTTGTGCTCTTTCTTGTAAAAAAAATTATGAATGGTTTTCTTGTCAATGCTGCTTATCTGATCAATTGTGCCTGTGATGCTGCTACAAGCATGTTTTTCTTATACCTGTGCACTTGTGCATTTGGCAGGACATTTAACTTATTTTCGTATCACCCATTCAGATGAATAGGCCCACAACAGTCCAACATGAGGGGCCAGACGGAGGTGTTTCAGACATCTGTCCATCCAGTCGTTCACATAGATTCATTGGCAGGGTTGGATGCAATCTCACCCAGCTTCCAGTGCATTCCATACTACCCACTGCAGTGTAGACATGACCCTGGCCAGCCATGACTACAGTTGTAAGTCATAGGGCCACATGACATGGAAATAGGCCCATTGATCTATCATACCCACGCCAACCATCAAGCGCACATCTACAATTGTATTTCGCCAATTTTTCCCTCTGGCATCAGCCTCCTTGACCCTTACCAACCCTATTTGAAATGGCCAATCAACCAACAGCACGTGGGGAGAAACTGAAGCACCTCGGGGAGACTTGCGTGGTCACGGTTAGAAGATGCAAGCTCTACACGGACAGCATCCAAAGCCAGGATTGAACCTGAGTCACTGGAGCAGTGAGGCAGCACTTTGTCCAGCTCCCTCTTGCTCCATGTGTGTTTCCTTCCAGGTATGTACCTGTCCCGCCATGGACAGGCCCTCCATTATCTACTTCTGAACAACCACCTGTTAATAGCACCTGTACTGGCATCTCATAACCTCCAAAAACCTGCAAGCCTTTTCCTTTGGCTGTATATCTTCAGTCTCCTCTCTGCCTTTTTTTTTCAAGTGGCTCTTAACATATTCTCTTGGTCAAATCTATTTTGTTTTCAGTTCACCATCACTCGAGCAGTCTGGTTTTGGCACTAGTTTCCCGTTTCTGTGAATACAGCAAGCCTTTATTCAGCTGAATTATTCCAGGGATTGAGAAAAGATTGTCATCCACTCACTGTGAGGAAAGAGGAGTTTCTCCCTGCTATCCTGGCCCTTACTAATTTCTCTACCTCCATCACTAACACGTATATCAAAATAAAATCTGGTCCTAATCACATTGTTGCTTTTGTGTTTTTCTACACACAATATGACTATCATTTTTAATACTGCAACAATGGACGTTTCAAGAGTATTTAAAAGACAGTATGCGCTCTGGAGCCTTGGGATAATAGCAAATCAGTAGAGGGATATAAATCCTACTTCATTTCAAGTACTCTTTATTTGCTGAGTGTTACAAGCAAGGACACTTAGTTCATTCAGCTTTCAAAGGGCAGTCTGTGCAGTAATGTATTTCAACCAAATGTTGTGCAAGCATGTACAGATGGTCCCGTGGGAAGTGCGATCACTGTGAACAACATGTAGTGAACAGCTTTAATTGGTGTCAATCGACCTGCCTGTGCACGTGTGTCCATGGATTTCAAGATAATCCACATTTGATTGCTGAATTACTTATTTCCTTTAATCAAAATGTGAACTTTTTTGTTAAAATTGCTGCTTTTGTTAGTACAGAGCTTATAATTAAAGTTTACATAAATTTAGTGGAGGGAAAGGATGGATGACTTAATAAGAGTATCTAAGATTATAAGGAGCATAACATAAAGAATTAGAATATGTTTCCCATGGTAGGGTATTAAAAAGCAAGAGGGCATAGGCTTAAGTTTAAAAGAAGGAACTCTAACAGTGACATTGAGGCCGGCTATTTGGTTCATATCTGGAGTCACATACAATTATGACACAGAACATCAGAATCAAAATCGGGTTTAATATCACTGGTGTATGTCGTGAAATTAAGCCTCATCCTGATGTTAGATGTCACAATAATCAACATTTGATTGTTGGGTTACTTATTTCCTCTAATCATAATGGGAACTTTGTTTCATGCAAGAATAAAGTTGCTGCTTTTGTTTTTGTACAATGAGTTCATTTAAAATGTCCAGTCAGTACATTTAAGCACTCGAATAGGCATCTGATTCTGCTCAAAGCAGGCAAATGGGATTGGTGTAGATGATAAGGTTGACATGGATGTGGTGGACTCTGTGTAGTTTGACTCTGACTTTGTCACTTTAATTGCATGGGTAATTTGCCCCTTAAGTTGGTGCTTTCCTGAATTTTATTAATATTGGAGTTCGCTTTAAATATATATTTACTACAGCACAGAAAAAAGTCAGTAATTAACCTAATGACACCTAATCCCTTAAGATGCACATGGTCCATATCCTCCATTCTCTGCAGATCATTGTTGCTATCTACACAATTATCATATCAGCTTCCACAACCACCCCTGACAGTGCATTCCAGACACCCACCTTTCTGTGTTTTTTCAAAATTTTAAACTTGCTGTGCACGTCTCCTTTGAACATGGCATCTAATTTGGACAGCATCCTGGTAAACCTCTACTGCACCCTTTCCAAAGCTTTCAAATAGTACACGTGTGGGTGGCTCAAATTGAATGCATTTAATGTAAATTTTATTGTTTTAAATGCTTCTGCTGTCAGGATTTTAATAAAAGTGATTAATGTTGCACTCTTAGTCTATGGGCTAAAGATTTAAAAACTGTTGGAAGATTCTTTAGCACAAAAGCAAAACAACTGTATAAGCTCGAGTGTTGGAATCACTCAGCAGGTCAGGCAGCTTCTGTGGAGCCAGAAACTGTTTGGATCGGTGACCTTTTATTTTTGGAACTACTGAGTGCTGAAGTTCCTGTCAGTTACAAAGTCAAAGTTCAGTTCATTGTCACGACTGCACAAGTGCAATGAAAAAGTTACGTGCAGCTGCCCCGCAAGCAAGTAGCAGCATATAAATAGCATTCACAAGTAAAAATGTAAACTGTTCATAACTTTTGAGCCTTGCACTGTGCATGTCTGCAAAGGGGATTTCACTGTGAGGTGTTATTTTAAGAAACAGAGCAAGAAGGGAGACCAAGTGAGGAGCGAGTTGGTCTGAATATAGTGTGGGGGGGGGGGGCGGTGCTATAGTTTTCCCACTTCATATGTGTCATTATGTAAACTTTCCAGTACCCAAACAGTTTGGGAAAGAAGAGAGCACAGTCATTCTCCTGTCTTTGACCCATAGCTGCCTGCCCTTGGATGAAAGGAAGTGGTGCAGTGTTCTGCTGTGAGCCAGGCATGGGGCATGGATATTGGACGTATCAGAGACTCTCTGAGCATTGGGCAGTCATTTGTTCTTGCAGGCCAGCTGAGATCTGGTGGAACCAAACAGTCACTGAAACTGGACTGTCTTAAAGAGTTGGGGGGGGGGGGCGGAAATACTAGTATTTTAAAAAAATTGAAAGTACTGATACAAGCGTATGCATAGTGCGTTCATGTTTGTCATCATTCAACTGTATACATGTACACAATATTCAAATCTCTACTTTCAATAAAACATGGGTGAGGGAGGAGTTGCAGTGCATGTCGGGAGCTGCAGAAAGAGAATCCAATCTCAATCTACTAGAGAAAAAATTCTGAAGCTGGTATCTTCGTGTTGTAATGAGCAAACAACATGAATACTAACGCAGGCTGTGACAGGAACAGACGGGGAAACTTTAAGCAAAGCTGAAAGTGATTATTGAAAGCAGCACATGCTGGAAACACAACAGAATAAGCAGCATCTGTGGTGAGAGAAACGGTTAACATTTCAGGTCAAAGATGTTTCATTCCTTGGTCAATGTGGTAATAGACCATGCTCCAAATTACTCCAGTGTATATGAAACAAGCTAACAAGTGACCCTGAAAATATAATATCTTTTCCCAGAACAAGTAATTTGAACTCAAGATTTCTTAGTACACAGATCTATGCAGCAGTTTGTATTCTCTGGGCCAGTCAAAACTTTCAACACTGGCAGTAAACCGTGTAATTTTAGCCATTTTGTGATATATGATACACTTAGAATCTGACTGTTGAAAGCTACTAAACAGACCTGGCCTAAAACATTGACTGTTTAGTCCAGGGGTCCCCAACCTTTTTCGCACTGCGGACCGGTTTCATATTGACAATATTCTTGCGGACCGGCCAACCAGGGGTGGGGGGGGGGGTGCCAATGGACAGGAGTAGCAGTCAAATACGATGTGTTTACCCCGAGAAAGACTACAATGACCATGAAGCCTTGCGCGGGCACTAGTGCGCATGCGTAACCTGCGTATGCGTGTACGGCCCGTTTTCTTAAAAACCGTTTTTGCCGATTCTGTTGCTGGCGGGGGGGAGGGGGGTGTTAATCACAACTGGAATATTGGTGATAAGTGGCTAATACACTCAATTTCATTTCTAAAAGGGTTTATCTAATGAACTTACTATTAAACACGCAGCACATATTTTCCTCCCATGAATATAGCGATAAGACAATTATCAGGGGAGGACAGGGGAGCTTGAAATAAGTGTTGAACGAACTTCCAGTAGAAATGGTAGAAGCAGGTTCGATATTATCATTTAAAGAAAATTTGGATAGGTATATGGATGGGAAAGGTATGGAGGGTTATGGGGCTGAGTGCAGGTCGGTGGGACGAGGTGAGAGTAGCGTTCAGCACGGACTAGAAGGGCTGACATGGCCTGTTTCCATGCCGTAACTGTTATATGGTTAGATAAGTCACTTATAATAGCATCATAACATTTTAAGTAAAGTTTGGTTATTAAACACACAGCGCATATTTTCTTTGTATGAACATATAAAAACATTGCAACACACCAATATCGCTGGATCAGTGGGAGCCCTGGGCTTGTTTTCCTACAACAAGACGGTCCTATCGAGGGGTGATAGGAGACAGGGATACTCGAACGGGGTTCCTTATGTCCAGTCTATTCCACAATTCAGTTTTTGTTACATTCATCGCAGAGATATGTTGGAAATGGAAGCAACGTTTTCAGTGCTTCCGTAGCTATCTCAGGATATTCAGCCTTGACTTTGATCCGGAATGCCAGCAGAGCTGTGATGTCAAACATACTTTTCAGCCTGCCCTCATTTGCAAGCTCGAGGAATTGATCTCCTTCCCGCGCTGACACGGATGATGCGCGGGTAATGAGTTCGTGTGTGTTCAAGCCCAACAGTGGGCGTGACAGGGAATGAGGAAAGGTGCAGCTGGCTCGTATCACCAAATCATATCGTTTCCTCATGGCCCAGTAGCACATGCCTTGCTATATAACCTCCCCGGTGGTTGGGGACCGCTGGTTTAGTCCTCTGCATAGATGCTACCTGACCTGCAAAGTTCTGCCAGCACTTTGTCTGTGTATTGCTCAAGCTTTCCAGCATCTGCAGAATCTCTTGTTTTGGATCATTTCTGGTGCTGGATTCCGGTCTGCACTGAACAAGTCTGAGGAGATGGATTGACTGGATTTGTTTTACTTGGATGAGAGGAGGTTGGGAACCTGATAGAGGTATACAAAATTGGAGTGGCCAAGAAAGGGATAGATTGCAAGAGGACATTGCAGAGGTGTTTAAGACCAGAGGAAAGGGGTTTGAAGTGGATATGAGGTAGATTTTTTTTTAAGCCAGATGATGTGGTTGGGATCTGGAATGCACTGCCTGAAAGGAGGGTGGTAGCAGATATACTCCTAACTTTTAAGAAGCACCTGGGTGAGCAATTCTGTGGCCAAGACATGGGAGCTATGAAGTAAGTGCTGGTGAATGGGATTAGAAAGTGACTTGATGGTTGGCTTCAGTATGGTGGGCCTCTTCCTGTGGTTTATGACCACAGTTCTAAAGTTATGAAGTGATCACTTCGTGTCAGACCAGACAGATAGCTGCACTCTTTTTAAATGAGCGTGCTCACACTAGAGGGCTTGAGAGCAAATGTCATAAGATGGATGTGAGCCAGAAGCTGTCAGTGTGGTGTTCATGGGAGAGGGTTGAATCCTTGGTGAGCACAGTTCATGCAAGTCCTTGAGCTCTGTATGAGCTTTGGTTTGGTAGCTGAGCAGTGTCAAGTTAAATCTGAACCAGTTTACTCACAATTGGAACATGGAATCGTGCTCTATGGATACCGAACCTCATTCATGCCATTATTAAGCAACCACCAATGCAATTTCCATACCTTTCCTCATATCCACCTCAGCACCCTCTCCCTGCTATTTGTCACTGTGCTAACGGTCATTTACAGCATCCAATTAATCTACAAATAAGCATACCTCTGGAATGTGGGAGGAAACTGAAGTATATTTGGGAATCTCTCAGCTACAAGGAGAACATGCTAACTGCACATAGGTGAGAGAGTACTGAAGGATGAGTTTGAACCTGGGTGTGTGGAGAGATAGGCAACAGCAATAACTCCTATTCCTCATAGAAGTTAGGAGAATAGTACAAAGTAAATTTTATTATCAAAGTACATATACTGTATGTTACCACATACAACTCGGATTCATTTTCTCCTGGACATACTCAACAAATCTATAGAATAATAACCTTAAAAGAATCGGTGAAAGATTCTCACACACACACACACACACACACACACACACACACACACACACACACACACACACACACACACACACACACACACACATCCCCCCCCCCCCCCAAAACTAGGGTATTCAACCAGAGTGCAGAAGACAGCAAACTGTGCAAATGCAAAAAGATAAAACAATAATATAAATAAACAATAAATATCAAGAGCATGATGTGAAGAGTCCTTGAAAGTGAATCCATTGGTTGTGGGAACATTTCAATGATGGGGCAATTGAAATTGAGTGAAATTGCCCCCTTTTTGTTTGAGAGCCTGATGGTTGAGGGGTAGTAACTGTTCTTAAACCTGGTAGTGGGAGTCCTGGGGCTCCTGTACCATCTTCCTGATGGGAGCAGCAAGAAGAGAGCATGTCCTGGGTGGTGGGGGCCCCTGATGGTGGATGCCGCTTTCTTGCAACAGCATTTCATATAGATATGCTTAATGGTTGGGATGGGAGTAAGCCATTCAGCCCTTATCCTCTCCAAAAGCAATTGTAGCGAATGTCCAAGTACCAAGCTCCCACTCTCTCCCAATATCCCTCTTGCTTCTGTTGAATCTTGTTTGTGTCTGCACATTTATAAACACCAAGTATGTTGTCATGAGAGAAATTTTGAGCAATATTGCATTTACATTTCCTTTCATTCTCCAGAACCCTTGAATTTAAAGCCTTTCTTAAAATGAAATCCTAATAGTTGAAGGCAGATTATTTTAAATGAATTGGGAGTGTAGTAATCTGTATCAGGAATAGTGACTAATACAACACCATAGTCCATTTTGCATCCTCTGCTGTTTTAAGTTGTTACTCTACCTTTCCATTTATAGAGAACCACAGAGCTGGAGAATCACTCCTTTCCAGGGTCGCTTGTAGTTGGAGACGTTCAATTATTCCTTGCAAGTCAATAATTCACTGGATCCTGGAGTTTTGTAAGTTGAAGCTCAAAGGCTGAGGTTCACCTTCCGGGGCACCCAGTTTGTCCAAGAGATGTCAGTCGGTGGTTTGTGGGCCTGTCAATCAGCAAGGCTCTCTGCCATTCCAGCCCCCCTTCCCAAATAAGGAATGGTATAGATGGTTGTGATTGACACCACAGACTCTGACCCAACATGTGTGCACATCTCTGCAATCCTCCCTCTTGAAAGTGGGGAATGAAAACAATATAGCAGCACAACTGGTAGAGCCACTGCCTCATCATTCCAGAAAGCTGGTGTCGACTCTGACCTCTGGTGGCTGTCTCTGTGGAGTTTGCATATCCCGAAGACGTGCAGTTGGTATGTTAGCTGTTACTCATAGTGTCAATGGGTAGTAGAACATTGAGGGACTTTATAGAAAGGTGGAAAGACAAGGCTACAGTTAAAATTGTGTAATGGGATTTACTATGAGCTGACGTAGACTCTAGGACCATATATGTAAGTGTATGTTCTTAGTTCAGTGAACGATTGGTCCGTTTGCTAATGGTCATTTCAATGAGATTGCTTGCCAAACCTGGTTCTGCAGTTAAATTCAATGAGCAGATTACTTTAAATGGGGCATTGCTGCATGCTCAGTGGTCTTGTGTGTGAGAGAGATCACAGTGAGATGCTGCTCTTAGGTGCATTGTTTAGTCATATTGTCTGTCAAAGAGTTTAGACATAAGAGAATGCAAGTGTTGGAATCTCGAGTTTAAAAAAAAGATAATTTTTTGGAGGTACAGCGTGGAATAGGCCTGTCAGGGTTTACAAGCTGCACTGCCCCAGCAATGCACGTGTTTAACTCTAGCTTAATCACAGGACAATTTATAATGACTATTTAACCTACTAACTGGTATGTCTTTGGAGGAAACTGGAGCATCTGGAGGAAACCTGTGCATTTGTGAGCAGGACATACCAACTCCTTACAGACAGCATCAGAACTGAACTTCAAACGCCGCCCCAAATTCTAATAGTGCTGCACTGACCGCTGCACTACCATGGCATCCCAAAAGTAAGGTGCCGGCAGAACTGAGCAGGTCAGGTCGCAACCGTGGCAGGAAGTGAATAGTCCGTGTTTCCAGTCGAGACCTTTCATTTGGAGTGAGCGGTCCAGTTGAAGGGTCTTGTCCTAAAACAATGACTGGCCATTTCCCTCTACAGATGCTACCTGACCCACTGAGTTTCTCCAACATCTTGCCTTTCAGTTTGAAGAATGTTCTTTGTGGTTAGTTTGACATCAAATAAGTGCCAAAGGCTATTTGTTATCTCCTGAGTTGATTGTCATGCCAGCAAATAAGATAATTATCTAGCACCTGTAGTTTTGGCAATGCTTTGCAACCCAGCTGACATTCATGTTATTGTTCTAATGTTGCAATCCTGACTTGCATGTCTCACTGCCTCGGTAAAGCAAGCTGCCAACATGTTCAAAGGTCCCACCAACCTCAGATATTTTCTCCTCTTCCCCCTGCCATCGGGCAGATGATACAAAAGCCTGAAAATACATAGTGCCAGGCTAAAGAACAGCTCCTAGCCCACTGTTATAAGACTTGAATAGACCTCTTATAAGGTGGACTCTTGATCTCACAATTTGCCTTGTCATGGCCTCGCACTTTGTAACTATAGTACGTATTCTGTTGTTGCTTCCTTTTTCTAGGACCTTAATGTATTGATGTGACAAACTGATCTCCGTATATGGAATGCAAAGCAAATGCTCTTCACCTTACCTCAGCATGTGATTGATAATAAACCAGTTTACCAATTAAGGAGTGAGATGCTATGGCTCAACGTTCATTGTTTATGATCCCTGCTGCAGGTTCTTTATCTAAACTAGAACATTGTTAGTTTGAAATCTACTCCAGAGACTAGAGCACATTTACCAGAGCGGCTTTCCCCACACCCTTACTGAAGGCAGGTGTCTGATGCCCCATCCATCAGATAACATGTTATTCCAAAAGCACTCTGTATGGAGTTTGCATGATATTCCTTTCATATCCCAAAAAGTGCTAGTAGGTTAACTGAGTGCTATCAATGACCCCTTAATGTCGCCAAAGGGCAAAGGAATCAAAGGCTAATGGCCATGTGGGAGAGAGCAAGTAGCAGAATATGTAGGAAGAGGACGTGTATCTGTTGACATGCACCCAGTGTGGTACATAGGTGAACCTGCTACATTGTAACAGTGAGCATATTTCAAATACATATTCCTTGTTTCTCACCTGCACTGGGGAAATCAAGACTTCATAAAGGTCACCACAGGAATTTATACTTGTGGATCACTGATCTGTGTTGCTTTAGTCCTTCAGTGAAAATAGCTTTCATAAATAAAATATAGCCAGATGACAAAGCAAATCAAAACTCACCAGTGCGCCAATTAACCTATTTGCTGTACTTGGGGTGTTCATGTTTGCCGAGCCAGTGAAGCAGTACACCATCATAGATATCCGGCCAGTCCTGAGAATGACAGGTTTAATGTACGAGGACTGTTTGATGTTTCTGGGTCTGTACAGTACTTATTGGAGTTCAGAAGGATGGGGGGGGGGGGGCAGGGGCTTCCCACTGAAGCTTTTCAAATACTGAAAGGCCTGAAGAGAATCGGTGTAGAGAGGATGCTTCCATTAGTAGGAGAATCTCAGAATAAAGAATATCCTTAAAACTGAGGAGGAGTTTTTTCCGCCAGATGGTGTTAATCTTTGTAATTTATTGCCAGTGGCGGCCTGGTCATTTGGTGTATTGAAGGCAGAGACTGGTAAATGGATTAAGAATAATGGGGATAAGGTAAGAGAATGGGGTTTGAAAAACGTCAGCCATAATTGAATGGGGCAGACTTGATGGCCCAAATGGCCAGATTCTGCTCCTATATCTTAAGGTCTTAATCGGAGTCCAGAATGTAATGACTTCTTTCAGAGCTAATACAGAATAGACCTTTGTTCCTAGGAACTCATCCTGAGTGCAAAATGAGGAGGCAGCTCTGTTCCCTCTAAGCTGCACGGGAGCATGACGGCGCAGTAGCTGAAATGTTCCCATGCACATAGTCTTTGTTGCCACACAGCTAGAGTTGGGATACAGTTAGAAAAAGTTGACAAAACACGAAAGATTTTCTGTTGCACAGAACCATTTTTTCTTTAAATACTGTTCTGAACTGGGATGGATTTTTTTTTGCTACTTTGCACTGTGACATTTCATTCTAAATTATGCAATGTGACATACAGAAAATGGGTTATAAATTTTAGGAATGACAGAGTCAGAGTGTGACATTGTCTGATGCCACAGTACTCCCTTGTATTTTAATCACTATTTTTAGATATTTTTTAGTGTCAGAAATAGCACTGAACTGGGATGAATGTGAATGAATTATCTGAGGGTTTGCACCAGTTCTGTTGATTATTATTATTATTGTAGGCTGCTGGTCTCAGACTGACCTCCTGTCATCCATCAAAATAAGAGTCCAATTATTCTTCCCCAAGTTAGCATGTTAGGTTGAAAAGGAGACACGAGACTGCAGATGCTGGAATCTGCAGAAACAAACAATCCAGTGGTGGAACTCAGTGGGTCGAAGAGCATCTGTGAGAGGAAAGAAATTGAAGATGTTTTTAGTTGAAACCCTGCTTCAAGTCTGAGAAAGATACTGTAGACAAAAAGGACACTGATTTTAGAGTTTAGGGTAAGAGATACCAGAAGAAGCAAGGATTATTTTTTTTAATTCACCCTTATTTTTAAGAGGTACAACATGGTTACAGGTCCTTCTGGCCCCAAGAGCCCACACCACCCATTTACACCCATGTGACCAATTGACCCTTGTGGGCAGAAACTGGAGTACAGGGAGGGAGCCTATGCGCTCCTGGGCAGAATGTACAAACTCCTTGCAGACAGCAGCAGATCTGACCCAACATGTATTGCCATTACTGCAATTCTGTCACTTGAAAATCGCGATGAAGGCCACTTAGCAACAGAACTAGTAGAGCTACTGCCTCAGATTCTATCGTCTGCAGCTCTTTCATGTCTCCACCTATCATCTCCCAGCTTATGTCATTTTCTTCATCTCCCTGTCCCTAACCTTATTCCTTCATTTGCACATCAACCCCAGCTCACCTGGATCCACGTGTCCAGATGAAGGCTGGATCCAAAATGTCAACTGGTCATTTTCCTTTAAGATGCTGCTTGATCCACTGATTTCCTCCAGCAGATTGTTTGTTGCTCCAGATTCCAATATCTGCAGTCTCTCGTCTCTGCCTATCACAATGCCAGCTCCTGCCTCACTCCTTCCCGATCTCTATACTGGCTAACATCTGTCTACATTGTCAGTCCTGATGCACAGCCATTTTGCCTCCAGCAGCTGGTTGTTTGCCCCATCTGTAGTTCTTCCAGGTACATATTTTGGGTACGGCAGCTGGTCTGCCTGAGACTGCAAGAAATTGCAGAGTTGTGAACACAGCCCAGTCCATCAAGCAAACCAGTCTCCCCTCTCTTGACTCTGTCCACACTTCCTGCTGCTTTGGGGAGATAGCTAACATAATCAAGGACCCACCCTACCCTGATCATTTTCTCTTCTCTTTTCCCCTCTCCCATCAGGCAAAAAGTACCAAACCAAGGACAGATTCTATCCTGTTATCAGACTCTTGTGCACTAAAGCTGTATTCTTGGTCTCCCACTTTACCTCTCCGTGGCCCTTGCACTTTTTGTTTACCTGCATTTCTCTGCAACACTATCTGCTGCATTCTATTTCTATTTAATACTATATTCTGCATTCTAACACACGAAGTGCTGGAGGAACTCAGTAGGTCGGGCAGCATCTATGGAAATGTGGAAACAATTGTCGTTTTGGGTCAGGACCCTTCTTCAAGACTGGAGGTCTTAGCCTGAAACATTGGCTCTTTGTTCATTTCCATTGATGCTGCCTGACCTGCTGAGTTCCTCCAGCATTTTGTATTTGGTGCTTTGAATGTCCAGCATATGCAGAATTACTTGTGTTTAGATATGACATTGTTTTCTTTCTATCATTTTCATTGCACCTTAGCACAATTGACAATAATAAACTAAATCTAATTTGTAGCACAGGAATTTGTACTGACTACAGCTCTTTATTAAAAATGAGTTTATTAAGGAAGGTAGCAAGCAGTAGAAGAACTTTGATAGGCTTGGAGATACAATTATTGATTCTACTGGATCTTTTAAGCCTCCACCCTGTACAATCCTGTGTTTTCTGAATGTACTGGAAATGACTAGAGTGCACATTGATAATTTTAATGTTGTTTCAGGGCTCTGGAAAAAACGAGATACGTCAGGCTTTGGAAGCATTAGGACTGACCTTGGTGGATAAGGGATTGAAACTTCCAGCATCACAGCATGTTTATATTTTGCTGCAAGTTTAATTTCTGACGTCTTTTCAAGCTTAAGATTTGAATCCTGTTTTAGGTGAGTGTGGTTCCTGCAACTCCCCCATTCCTTTTTTTTTTGTGTGATTGATTTTAGGAGTTGGTATGCCATCCCTGTGGATGCACAAATACATAGAACATAGAACAGTACAGCACAGTACAGGCCCTTTGGCCCACAATGTTGTGCAGACCCTTAAACACTGCCTACCATATAACCCCCACCTTAAATTCCTCCATATACCTGTCTAGTAGTCTCTTAAGTTTCACTAGTGTATCTGCCTCCACCACTGACTCAGGCAGTGCATTCCACACACCAACCACTCTCTGAGTAAAAAACCTTCCTCTAATATCCCCCTTGAACTTCCCACCCCTTACCTTAAAGACATGTCCTCTTGTATTGAGCAGTGGTGCCCTGGGGAAGAGGTGCTGGCTGTTCACTCTATCTGTTCCTCTTAATATCTTGTATATCTCTGTCATGTCTCCTCTCATCCTCCTTCTCTGTAGAGAGTGATGCCCTAGCTCCCTTAATCTCTGATCAAAATGCACACTCTCTAAACCAGGCAGCATCCTGGTGAATCTCCTCTGTACCCTTTCCAATGCTTCCACATCCTTCCTATAGTGAGGCGACCAGAACTGGACACAGTATTCCAAGTGTGGCTTAACCAGAGTTTTATAGCGCTGCATCATTACCCCGCGACTCTTAAACTCTGTCCCTCGATTTATGAAAGCTAACACTCCATAAGCTTTCTTAACTACCCTTTCTACCTGTGAAGCAACTTTTAGGGATCTGTGGACATGTACCCCCAGATCCCTCTGCTCCTCCACACTTCCAAGTATCCTGCCATTTACTTCGTATTCTGCCTTGGAGTTTGTCCTTCCAAAGGGTACCACCTCTCACTTCTCTGGGTTGTACTCCCTCCACCATGACCTTTGCTTTCTGCAAGCAAGCCAATTCTGAATCCACCTGGCCAAACTTCCCTGGATCCCATGCCTTCTGACTTTCTGAATAAGCCTACTGTGTGGAACCTTGTCAAATGCCTTACTAAAATCCATGCAGATCATATCCACTGCACTACTCTCATCTATATGCCTGGTCACCTCCTCAAAGAACTCTATCAGGCTTGTTAGACATGATCTGCCCTTCACAAAGCCATGCTGACTGTCCCTGATCAGACCAGATCCTATCTCTAAGAATCTTTTCCAACATCTTTCCCACCACAGATGTAAGGCTCACTGGTCTATGATTACCCGGACTATCCCTACTATCTTTTTTGAACAAAGGGACAACATTCGCCTCCCTCCAATCCTCCGGTACCATTCCCGTGGACAGCGAAGACATAAAGATCCTAGCCAGAGGCTCAGCAATCTCTTCCCTCGCCTCGTGGAGCAGCCTGGGGAATATTCCGCCAGGCTCCGGGGACATATCCATCCTAGGGTATTTTAACAACTTCAAAACCTCTTCTCCCATAATATCAACATGCCCCAGAACATCAACCTCACTCATTATCCTCACCGTCATCAAGTTCTCTCTCATTGGTGAATACCAAAGAGAAGTATTCATTAAGGACTTCGCTCACTTCCACAGCCTCCAGGCACATCTTCCCACCTTTATCTCTAATTGGTCCTACCTTTATTCCTGTCATCCTTTTTTTTCTTCACATAATTGAAGAATACCTTGGGGTTTTCCTTTACCCTACTCGTCAAGGCCTTCTCATGCCCCCTTCTTGCTCTCCTCAGCCCCTTAATTTCCTTTCTTGCTACTCTGTATTCCTCAATAGACCCATCTGATCCTTACTTCCTAAACCTCATGCATGCTGCCTTCTTCCACCTGACTAGATTCTCCACCTCACTTGTCACCCATAGTTCCTTCACCCTATCATTCTTTATCTCCCTGTCCGGGACAAATTTATCCCTAACATCCTGCAAGAGATCCCTAAACATCAACCACATGTCCATAGTACATTTCCCTGCAAAAACTTCATCCCAATTCACACCTGCAAGTTCTACCCTTATAGCCTCATAACTTGCCCTTCCCCAATTAAAGATTTTCCTATCCTCTCTAATTCTGTCGTTTTCCATGATAGTGTTAAAGGCCAGGGAGTGGTGGTCACTGTCCCCCAGGTGCTCACCCACTGAGAGATTTGTGACCTGATCCGGTTTGTTACCTAATACTAGATCTAGTATAGCATTCCCCCTAGTTGGCCTGTCTAGTATAGCATTCCCCCTAGTTGGCCTGTGACAGGAATCTGTCCTGGACACACTTAACAAACTCTGCCCTGTCTAAACCATTGGAACTAATCAGGTGCCAATTAATATTAGGGAAGTTAAAGTCACCCATGATAACAACCCTGTTATTTTTGCACCTTTCCAAAATCTGCCTCCCAATCTGCTCCTCTGTATCTCTACTGCTACCAGGGGGCCTATAGAATACTCCCAATAGAGTAACTACTCCCTTCCTGTTCCTGACTTCCACCCATACTGACTCAAAAGAGGATCCTGCTACATTACCCACCCTTTCTGTAGCTGTAATAGTATCCCTGACCAGAAATGCCACCCCCCACCCCCCCCCCCCCCTTTTAAAGCACTGAAAGCTAAGAATATTGAGAATCTATTCCTGCCCTGGTGCCAGCCAAGTCTCTGTAATGGCCACTACATCATAATTCCATGTATGTATCCAGGCTCTCAGTTCATCACCTTTGTTCCTGATGCTTCGTGCATTGAAGTACACGCACTTTAGCCCTTATACCTTACTACCTTTACACCCTTTATTCTGCTTCTCTTTCCTCAAAGTCTCTTTATACGTTAGATCTGGCTTTACTCCATGCATTATACTTGCAGTTCTTGCATGCCCTTTATCCTCCTCCACCTCACTATCTGCTCTAACACTCTGGTTCCCCTTCTACAAGGCTGTCCTGCTGAAAATTTGTAGATTAATTTTGGTAGGGATGTCTGAGGCGATGACTCGTATGGGATTTAAATGCCAGTAGGGAGAAGAGTGGCCAAAAGGCTGCCTCTGGCTGCAGATTGCCGTCAGACCATGACTGATGGGTTTGCGGTATCAATGGGTCAGGAATGGAGGTGAAGTATTAGGATTGAGATAGAGACCACTTATGATCTTGATTGGATGGTGGAATGGGCTCAAAGGGCAGAATGGCCTCTTGCAGTACAGACATTCCTCAGGCTATAACAGAATTCCGTTCTTGAGAACTGTTCCTAGCCTCCTGAGGTTCAAGTCTACAGTCACTGAAAGTGGTCACGACGGTAAAGAGGGTCTATAGCATCCTGGCCTTCATTAGTCAGGGCATTGAAACGTTTACCAGGGTGCTCCCTGTATTAGAGAGTATGAGTAGTAAGGGAAGGTTGAGCGGTTGTTTACTCTGTAAGGAAAACTTGATAGAGAATTCAGATTGGGAAGTGTAGGTAGGGGAGACATTCAGAATCATTTTCCCAGAGTAGAAATGAGTACAATAGAACATGAATTGAAGGTGGGGGGAGCGGTTTAAAGGAGATGTGCGTGTAAGTTGATGGCAGGTGCCTGGAATAGGCTCAAGTAGAAAATAACCAAACAAGTCTGAAGCCAAAACAAAACTTGCTTGTAACTATCTTGATGTAATACAGGCTATAAAAGAGTTTCAGACAATGATAGAAGCACAGCTAGAAACAGATACAATATTGGTGTATAAGAGGCTTTTAGATAGACACACAACTATCCTGTAAATGGACGGATATGGGTCATGTACCGGGAGAAGAAAATTAGTCTAATTTGGCATCATGTGTGGCACAGACATTGTTAGCCAAATGTCCCTGTTCCATGTTCATTTTTCACTTGAAGGACGGCCTCCATTGGTCAAGGAGTGGTCCATTTGATGTTGCATCCTAACTGTGTTCGCGATAGGCTAACCAGTTCGCAAGTCAGGGCAGTATGAAATGGCGAGCATGGTGTAGAAGTGCCCATGTAGCAGGCCCCCCCCTCTCTACACATCTGATGAACCCCAAAGAACAGCAGAGACTGATGCAGTTTGTTACCAGTGCTGTCACAGGAGTTTCCGGTCAGTGTTGAACTCAATGTAGGACTGCTTTAGGGACTCCAGCTCCAGATTTTTCCTTGGGGTTTACTCCGAAAGCCTTCACTGTGAGTTGGTGTAGTCTCAAGGCAGCAGGGGATTGAGGTCAGAGATTTTCTTCTCTTCGATGAGCTGCGAATTCCATCTGCCCCAAGTGACTGGTTTTATGGCGGCGGTAACTCACCTTCGCCCCTTCTTTCAGTAGAAACGATTCTGTGGGGCTTTGTAGCCAAGCCACATGTGAAGGCCAGGAGCTGGACTTGGTTGTTGGAGACTATTTGAGGCGCACACCATTTGGGAGCATTTAATAAGTGGTGGGATTTTATCCATGTTACGCCGCAACCCTGGTTACAACAACCTTAGGGAGCCTTCTGACTTGTAAACTTGGAACAATGAGAGTGTGTGGGTGAGGATCACAGAAACAGCTGTGGTGACTGAACGAGCAGGTGCCACAGACAACGTAGCACTTGGTGCAACACTGTTACCGCTCAGGTCATTTGGAGTTCAAACCCGGCCTCATCTGTAAGGAGTCTGTGTACACCCACCCATGAAATATGTGGGTTTTCTCCAGGTCCCCTGGTTTCCTACCACAGTCCAAAGACCTACCAAGTAGGTTAATTGGTCATTGTAAATTAAGTTGGTGTTAAATCAGGTTGTCAGTGGTCAAGGACGGTTCAGATCGAAGGGCCTTCTCTGCACTGTATCACTATATAATTAAATAAAAATAGTCACTAGTTAATCTCACTGACTTCGTTTGCTCAGTATTTCTGGTCCTGCTCACCTACTCATTGGTCAGGGCATTGGTCAGATGTTTACCAGGATACTCCCTGGATTAGAGGGTATGATTAGTAAAGGGAGGTTGGGAGGTTGGACGGTTGTTTCCTCTTTAATGCTGCAGACTAAGGAAAACCTGATAGAAATGTAAAAGTTTGGGAGGCATAGGTAAGGGAGGTGGTCGGTCGTTGAGATGTTTACCACGATACTCCCTGGATTAGAGGGTATGATTGGTAAGCGGGGTGGGGGGGGGGGGGGTTGAGCAGTTGTTTACGCTGATGCTGGAAGCTAAGGAAAAGCCGAATGGAAAAGATTAAAATGAATAGGTAAGAGAGACAGTCAGAATCTTTTATCCCAGTGTAGAAATGTCGAGTACAAAGGGGAAATGTTTAAAGGAGATGTGCAGTGTAAATTTATTTTACAGAGGTAAAACTGTATCACTGTGTAAATAGGGATCAGGCTGTAGCCAGTCTCACTAACTTGGTAGTCTCCTCAGCCCTTCCAGTCCTGCTCGGCTGGTCCCAACCCATGATTGTTGAGGTTCAGGAGTGGGCAGATTGGTGGGGAGAAAAGGCACATGGAAATGCTATGTTCCCACCTGGCAAATCCATCTGTCGTCTCCCAAATGCACATTCTTGAGTAGAGGGTGTCCATTAGTCAGGTGTTTAGGGGGACCTGTTTTCCAGGGAATAAAAGCACAAATAACAAGTGTAATAGATGTTTGAAGTTCCATACATGAGGTTTAATCTCACTGCGTATATAGTGCAAGACATAATCTAACTGCAGGGAGCTGATTTTTTTTAAAAGTGCACATGTTCCAAAAGAGAAACCGTTCTCAAAAGCTACGAGAGGTTAGCAGGTTGAGGGGGAACGTCCTAGAAATCCACAAACTAGAAGCTTTACCCGGTGAAATAGGTTCCCAAGTTTAAGTAAATGTGGAACACCCAGCTTTCCGACAGATGGCAGAGAACAGATGATCACACTACACTATGCTGGCAGACACAAGAAAGCTGGTATGGTTTTGTATGTCAGAGGGAAATTAATCCCATCATTGTCAAAAATGGCTTTGTATGTTGAGATTTTTACAAGCAAGTTTTGTTTTGGCTTCGGGCTTTTAGAGTTATTTTCTCTTTGTCAGACTTGTTTTGAAAGATTTTCCCATCTGAGGGGGTGGGTGGGTGGGTTATGCTGACTCTTGCAGTTCAACTGGCTGATGTATTTTCAAAAACATCATTATAGATAAACTTTAATATGTACAGATCACTGTGAAGAAAGCGGGATCTCTTCTGACGCTAGTTGGTTGTAGCTCTATAAAGCTCTGTACCCCAGAGAACACTGCTTGGCTCCTGCTGTCTGCTAGGTTAACGGGTCTCCTGAACTGCTAGCGGTGTGAAATTATGCTGGGCTCCCCTCCCTTCAGTGGTTGGTTGGTAAGTTGATGGAGAAGATCCTGAGAGGCAGGATTTGTGAGCACTTAGAGAGGCATAACATGATTAGGAATAGTCAGCATGGTTTTGTCAAGGGCATGTTGTGCCTCTCAAGCCTGATTAAATTTTTTGGGGATGTGACTAAACACATTGATGAAGGAAAAGCAGTAGATGAAGTGTTTATGGATTTCAGCAAGGCATTTTGATAAGGTACCCCATGCAAGGCTTATTGAGAAAGTAAGGAGGCATGGGATCCAAGGGGACTTTGCTTTATGGATCCAGAACTGGTTTGCCCACTGAAGGCAAAGAGTGGTTGTAGACGGGTCATATTCTGCATGGAGGTTGGTGACTAGTGGTGTGCCTCAGGGATCTGTTCTGGGACCCCTTCTCTTCGTGATTTTTATAAATGACCTGGATGAGGAAGTGGAGGGATGGGTTAGTAAATCTGCTGATGACACAAAGGTTGGGGTGTTATGGATAGTGTGGACGGCTGTCAGAGGTTACAACGGAACATTGATAGGATGCAAAACTGGACTGAGAAGTGCCAGATGGAGTTCAACCCAGATAAGTGTGAGGTGATTCATTTTGGTAGGTCAAATATGGCAGAATATAGTATTATATGGACCTTGAGGTTCCTCATGGTAAACTGCTCTGTGATGTTAGATCACATAGAATCCTGGGAGAGCGGGCTAATTGCATACATAATTCACTTGCTAGTAGAAATCGTGGTCAGCTGAGTAAGTAGGCCAAGAAATGACAAATGGAGTTTAATTTGGATAAGTGTCAGTTGTTGCATTTTGGAAAGTCAAATTCAGGTGGGACTTTCAGAGTGAATGGCAGGGTCCTGGGGAACACTGAAGAACTGAGGGACCTTGGATTACAAGTAGGTGGCTCACTGAAAGTGGACTCACAGATGTACAAGGTGGTGAAGAAGGCTTTTAACACACTAGCCTTCATAAGGCAAGGCATTGAATGTAAATGTTGTGAGGCATGGTGTGGTTGGGGCCACACTTGGGAGTTTTGTTCAGTTTTGGTCACCCTTGCATTAGGAAAGGTGATAACCTAAAAACAGTGCAGGATAGATTGCAAGAGTTTTGCCAGGACTTGAGTGACTGAGTTTTGGAGATGCTGGACAGTTTAGGTATTCATTCCTCAGAGCATGGAGGACTGAAAGGTGATATAGAGGTGTACAGGGTCATGAAGTGCATAGATAAGGAATGTGGTTGGACTTCTGACCCCCCAGAGTTGGGGTATCGAGGACTAAAAGGCATAGGTTTTGGGTGGGAGTGGAAAGATTTAAAAAGAACTTGAAGGGCAGTTTTTCTACGCAATGTTTTGGTGTCTGTGTTGTCAACTGTCAGGGAGGTGGTTGAGGAAGATGCAATAACACACTTAAAAAGACAGTTGGACCGGTGCATGAATTGGAAAGATTTTAGGAAAAATGAACCAAATGCTGGTAAACGTGACTAGCTTGGATGGGACATCTTGGTTGCCATGGACTAGTTGGGCTGAAGGACCTGTTTCCATGCTGTATGACTCAATAATCTCAAAATGTGAGGTAGGCCATTTAAGACTGAAGTGAATAAAAATCACTTCACTCCAAGGTGGTGAATCTTTGGTCTTCTTTACCCCTACAGGAAATGAAAGTAATTCAAAACAGGTTGATATATTTCTGGACAGTAAGGGAATTAGTGCAGGAATAGAAGATTTGTGATGTTCTAATGAATGGTGGAGCAGGCTCCAAGGACCAAGTGGCCTATCATGACTCCTGTTTCTTAAGTGCATCTGTCCCTAACTGCATCAGCCCCGATGACAGTTTAGACCCACCTGCATTGCTGGGTGAGACATTACATACATGCCAGACCAGATATGAAGGACAGATTTTCTTCCTGAATGACATCAAGATAATCCATAGTTTTTTAGTTATTCTTACTTGTTCTAATACAGGAGTCTCTTCGTTTCTTGGGTTTTAATATAGTGGTGTGGTTTGAACTTGTCTCTGAATCGGTGGACCTGAATTTCTGCTGTTGGTCTGGTCCATCATGCTCTATCTTTGCTCTGTCAATACCATTAACAATGTGAAGAGACTAATTCTGGTTGCTTGCATATTTTTTTTTCAAGCTTGAACCAATGATCCAAAGATCCTTGATGTGACGACTTTAAATCTTGGATCAACAGAATTGTCCAAAAGTTGCAGGATTGATTGCTGAAAAGAATTTTATCAGCAGAAAGGTGTCTGTGCCAGAGAGTCAGCTGGCAAAATATTAATGTGAAATGGAGATAGGTTATTTGTTTTATTCTTGCTGAAATTACTTCTGAGTTCCCGAGAAACATAGACATTTATTTTACATGTCGATTCATTTGTCCTGCACACACAAGTGATTTGCATTGGCACTGATATTTAATGGCCATATTCAATGCCAAAGCAGTGTGGTTTAGTTTGAACTGAATGGAATATGATCTTTGTGGGACAACTGCTGACATCTATATAGTGTAGAAAGGCATTATGGTCATTATTGGTGAGCAGGGTGAAAGGGACTTGTTTAAAAAAAAATACTACTACTTACAACAATGCTTCGTGAGGCACAGAGAGCTCTGTATTTACTGACAAGTACCTTTATTGTTCAAAGTAACAAGTACATAAATTCATACACTAAATATCTTGTGTGCACACCCACTAAGTATCCCTGACTCTCCTGAACAGTCAAAGAATAGCAAAGGTATTACCCAGGCAAAGGAGTTTACGCTGGCCAGGCGTTCCTCGTTGTCCCAGTTCACTCGCCACGTGTTTCACACAGGGTTGCTTACACTTGTATCTGCAATGGTTACTTTTCAAAGTTACCGCTACCAACACACACAGTGTCCACTTTTATATCCATTCCTTATCAATTCAAATATCGCATTCCAGTGTCATTGGCCACAGGACATGTGTCTGTCTTTTAACACCTTGTTATTGGCTCTGTTCCAAGCCAGCATCAATTTATTGCCCTCTTCCCATCAAGTGACAGTCGATAATTTATGGCTCTTTGTTCTCAATCAGCAATGAGCTCGAATCACTTCAGGCAGGCATCAACCCCAACATTCACAAACCTGCATGTTATAGCCAACCAAAGAACATCTCACAAATAATTCTTATTTGGAAATTATCTCCAGTCCAGCAGATTACCTGAAGAATCATTGTGTCGTCTTTAAAATATTGATCAAGCCCAGCATGTCAAGATCACAAAATAGAGAATAGAGTGTCTTCACAAAATGGCAGCCTCCATCCCCAAGCATGCAGCGAGAACAAAGACTGCTTCCACTGTCCTTGATTCATTTGAATTCACTGATTTGTAGATTGTCATTCTTTCTGGCCAACAGACTCATTAACTCTGACTAAAAGTTTACTGAATCTATTTATTGTGAAGTTTGATAGGGTGGAAGACTAGAACAAGACAAAGCATCTTGTTCTGAGTGGGAGGATTGGGATGAGAACCAGAATGTAATGATTGGGGCACACACAGCTGAAAGTTCTGTCAGGTAAGATGAAGCCGTCGTTATGGCAAAAGAGGATCTCTTGGAACAATTAGTCTGGAAAACCTTGTCATCAGAACAGATGCAATGGAGCTGGATAACTTGAGCGAATGGAATAGACCATTAAAGAAGGAAGTGTAGTTGAGATTACTGTGGGAATCAATGTGCTTGTGCTGGGTATTTGTCACTAATCTATTCCCAGGATGCAAAAGTCCAGGAAGGGAAGGGAGGACTTGAAGGAGGATGATGTAAAAGGGCGAGCAGTAGAAACTGACTGAAAAGTTAATGACGTTTTTGAGTTCTGTGAAAGTGCAGGAACATCAAACCTGTCATTGATTTATTTGGTGGGGGGAGTTGTAGGAGGGGCCATAAGGGGACTGAAATGAAGAATGTTCTATCTGTTCACACAGAGCTAGGCACAGGGTGGACCCATACAAGTTCAGAATAGAAAACTGGAAGGCATCAGAGTTTTTTGCAGATGTAGATAGGAAGGAACTGAGCAAGAATGCAGGGCTGGAGGGCAAGAATAGAGTCAAGGTGAGGAGAAATGGGCCCTGAGATGAGAGGAAATGGGTCTACTTGGACAGTACATACCCCAATCAAAGTGTCTCCTACAGATCCATAATAGTTGAGTTGATTTTCTCCACCTTGCCCCCCTCCTTGCTTTAGACTCTCAAGGCAGGAAAATCAATCTCTTGCACCCTGTCTGTGCCTCATTCTTCTAAACGCCAACAAATCTGAGCTCATCTCTTCCTCCATAAGTCAACAGCCATCTTCACATGAATTGATCTAGTGGACCCCACAGGGGTCCCTTAAGTAACTGTGCTGTTTATTTTCATTAAACTCTGCTATGGAAGAAGACATCTGCTCAAACTCACTTGCAATAAATGCAATATTTTATTTGTAAATTGGTTACTACTTTTATGCACTAACTTTATATAATTTGTGTACAAGATCTTCGTATGCAAATAGAACATGATGGATGTAACTGACAAGTTTTTAAAGTTTTGCTGTCAAATGATGTGCTGTTTCTTGTTCTCTCTTAGCAGAAGTTCAGGATGGGAAACCAGACTGGGAAACATGAGCAACTTCAACCTACTTCAGGTGAAAAAGTAAGGAAGCATTGATGTAACCTTATTTTTTAAATTACTATTCTACAACCTGGTTCAGTTGTTTTAACATTAGATATCCTATAAATCCATCCAATAGATCAGTGGGTTTTGGGTTCACTTTGAATGTGTTTAGATTTTCAAGGACATAAAAGAACGGCAGAAAAAGGTAGCCAGCAGGCCCTTCCAGTCCTTCAACCATACAATGTGATCATGGCTGACCTATGCTGCCTTACCACTTCCCTAAGCCCTCAATTTCTCTTTCTTTTAAATATTTTATCTCCACTTTTATCTATTGATCTGCTCTCGCCATCCTTGGGATGGAGAACTGCAGACTTTCTAGATGCAATGCAAGGTGTTAATAGGCCACCATTCACAATATTAGACCTTACAGTTCAACCCTTCCCTCACTGAACAATGTGATGATTTATGAAAATAATTCTCTTCAACAGACTATGAGCAAATATGAAAGTCATTGGGGCCCTTCACTAATGTTCCTAATCGCTAATTTAGTAACACTATAACCACTTTGCCTATTTTCTACTAAATTAGACTTCTTTTTTGTTCTAATTGTGTTTTTTGTTTTTTTAAAAAAAATGTTTTTAATTGTGACTGCTGCTTGTATGTTGCTATGTGCCTATGATGCTCCTGCATGCAAGTTTTTCATTGCACCTGTGCGTATGTGTACTTGTGCATATCACAAACTTGACTTTGAGAGTGCTGGAAAGGTTCACCAGATCTTGCCTGGAATGGCGGGCTGTACATTGAGAGAGTGAATAAAATAGATAATATCAGTGTGACATCAGTTTTTCTTCTGCAAAAGAAAACCTTTCATGAGCAAGAAGTTGGAGGGTTTGTTTGTTTTTCTTTGGGCAGTTTCCCGCTCCTTGATGCGTGGTGGTGGGTGAGCCTTAAGCTCTTGTCATTTCTCCCCACTGAGTTTTGTTCTGGTTGCATCCACCTTTAATGTATCCGTCGGAATGTACTCCTATACCTTGTGATATGGTGTTCTCTGACGTTCCCTTGAGGGCTCTGAAAACAGCAGGGTTTGTGGCAAGAGCAGTTGGCTCCAGCAACAACTAGAACTTGTCTCCACATGTCCTTAGAAACTGCTGGTAGAGCACAGATTGTTGGGTTATTCAGGCTGTATGGGACATGGTCCACAGCATTCCTCACCTGCACCTCACATTCCAAGAGTGTCTCATTTCAAAGTAATGGTATTCAGTTCTGGTTGCTGAAGGATGTGGAGGTTTTACCAGATGCTGCCTATGAGGAGAGGCTGGATAAAGTGGGTTCTTTTCTCTGGAGTGATGGAGACTGAAGGGAGACCTGAGAGAAGTATATAAGATTGAGAGGCCTATGTAGTCAACTGATGTTTTTTAAAAAAATTTAGTTTCCAGGGTTGATGGTTCTAATACTAGAAGGCATAAATTTAGGGTGAGAGGGGAGAGTAATGCAGAATTTTTTTTTTAGTGCGGTGTGTGCCTAAAATGTGCTACCAGAGGGTGGTGGAGGCAAATCCCACAGAGGATTTTTAGGCACATGAACAGAGAATGGAGAGATAGGATATGTAGGCAGAAGAGATTAATTTAGTTTGTCACAACATTGTGGAGTGAAGGGCCTGTTCCCATGCTGTACTGTTCTTAAAAAAAAATAAACACAATAAATAAAAATTTCCTCATAATTTTTGCCTGGCCTACACATTCTTAGTGTTATCAGACCCATGCATTTTTAGTGCCATTCAGTTAACACATTCTATATAAAAAGCTCCAAAGTCATTCAAGTGGCCTCTTCTGCAAGGATAACCAAATATTTGAAGTGTGTATTGTACTGCAGGGTAGCATCCTTTGCAGAAGCTGCTTCCAAATGCTTGTCACCGCAAGATTTCCAAGTTGGACGTGACTGTCTGATTCATAATATTGTGGTGTGGAGGTGACTGATGAGCTTCATAAACAGGAAGTAGTTGCAGGAGCCAGCAGCCTGCAGCTTGCTCTCTCTGTTTGTAAGCCCTACTGGGCTGTCTGATGTGGGCTTCTGGTAACCCAAGACTTGGTGCAAAAACAGAGTTACCCTCCCATCTATATTCCACGAACTCCAAGAGTTAAAGGTAAAGCTCTTAAGATCAGGGATTTTCTAAAGAAAATAGAGAGGGGAGTAACATTTTTTTAAAAAAGCGCAAAAAACAAAACGGAGAGTAGGCCATTTGGGCTTTGCAGCCTGCACTATCATTTTTCAAGCTCAAGACTGAGTTTTTAACGGTGCTATTTCCCTAACATGACTTCATTTTTTTTGCTTATTACCTGAAAAGATCTTCAGGGGATATCTTTCTAATGGGAGCATCTAGATCTAGGGGGGGCAGAGGTTCAAGATGAGGCTTTGCATCATAAGACAAAGATAAAATGAAATGATATCTCTCAGAAGGTCTGTCGTTAGAAACGTCTTTGTCAAAGACTGTAGAGCGGGCCTTTGAGCACTTTTAAAGCAGAGGCTGATAGAGCAACATGCACAAAATGCAGGAGGAAATCAGCAGGTAAAGCAGCATCCACGGAAGTGAATAAACAATTGATGTTTCGGGCCAAGACCTTTCTTCAGGACTGGAAGTGAAGGGGGAAGTTGCCAGAATAAGAAGGTGCGGGGAGGGAAAGAGAGAGAGCGAGCTACAAGATGATAGGTGAAGTCAAGTGGGTGGGAAACGTCAAGGGCTGGAGAAAGAGGAATCTATAGGAGAGGAGAATGGACTCTAAGGGGAAAGGGAAGAAGGAGTGGCTCTAGGGCGAGGTAGATAATTTCTTGAGTTTAGAACATAGAATTTTACAACTCAGGAAATGGCCCTTCAGCACGTGATGTTTTGCTAAACCAGCTAGCAAATTATGCCGAATCCTTTCTATCTGCATGTCCATATCCCTCCATTCTCTGCAAATTCTTAAGCAAAGAGTTAAAAGGGTAAAGGCGAGTATGTGAGAATGTGGTGTTGGGTTACAGTCCATGATATTATAAAATTGTGGAGCAGTTGCAAATGGCTTGCTTCTGCTTATTCCTGTGCAGGGTCTGTGAAAATTGTTTTGTCAAACTTGCTACACAGTTAAGGAGAGTAACGCCCACAAAAACTCTGACCCATGTGTCACCAATGTGACACAACTGTCAAAGGACCAGAATGTGTGGTGATTCATTATCATACCATTATGAGGAATGGGAGGAAGAGTCTGGCTATAAAACAAAGACACAGCCAAGGTGGGAAGCTGCACATATGAATGGGCAGTGACTGTAACCAGGCTGAGATGAAAACGTTCCATTGTTAAATGCGACCTTTTTCTTTGTGCTATGTCACAGCCTCGTAATCTTGGAAGATCCAAGATGAGGACCGTCCCAGTCGTCAGCCTTCCATACTGCCTTGCCCATGGCTGTTAAGTTCATTGCTAGCCTTGGCATTGAACTGTGACTGCACCCTGAACTATGCAATATATCTGTTCTAATCAGTTTACTACCTGATCTCAAGACTAAAGGACGAGGATTCTTATGCTGAATGGTGAGGGGAAGGACTCCAGTCTAGTAACGATGGCTCTAGTCTTGTTCTGATGAGAGTCTCAAAGTAAAGCATGGATCATCCCTTTGCTTCCATAGATGCTGCCCGTCCCGCTGAGCTCCTCAGGCATTTAGAGTGAGAGAAGATCTCACTGAAACTCTGTTACTCTCTGGACCATATGGTTTTCCCCTGACAGAGGAGTCTGGAGCGAGAGGGGTGGGGGAGTTCACAGAAATACAGGCGATTCTGCAAATGCTGGGAATCTTGAGCAACACACAGATGCAAGGTGCTGGTGGAAGTCAGCATCTACCGGGGGGGTGGAATAAGACCACAAATATAGGAGCAGAATTGGGCCATTTGTCCCATCGAGTCTGCTCCGAATAAAGTCATCGTTTGGGTTCATTCCTCCATAATTCCAAAGTCTGCAGACACTTGTTTCCCCATGATTACTTTAGGTTAGGAATATAGATGTAGACATCATTGGCCGAGAGGCCTGGTCCTGTGCCATACTCTTCTATCTTCTATAATTTTGCCCCTCAACCTCTGACACGCCACAGAATTCAAAACAAGTTTGTTCAACGTAAGCAAGAAATTGATTAGCTGTAGGTTTTATTTGTTTTGAGCTACATTTGAATCTCCAGATTGATGCTATAGTGTGCAATTAGGAAGGATGAATAGTGTCAGAAGGGACTTTGCATGTACTCAGTAACACATCAGTGAGAGCAATCTCCTTGTATAGCTGCTGGGGTAGTTTAAGGAGCATTGCTCCTGCAAGAGCTCACTGGTTAAGAATCTAACATTCTACATATGTTTTGAAGTGTGGCTGTGTTAATTGTTCTACCGTCTGGGCAAAGCATGTTGAGGGCAAGAATCTAAAACAAAGTGGAAAGACATAAACTTGCTACGTTACAAAAGTAAATAGTACAAAGCAGAAGGAATAATGGTAAAACATTCATGGACTGTTCAGAAATATAGTGGGGAAGAATCTGTCTCTGAATCATTGAGTTGGGTCTTCAAGCCCCCCGTACCTCTTCCCTGTTAGTAGTAATGAGAAGAGGGCATGTTTCAAGTGGTGAGGGTCTTTGGTTGAGGCACCAGCTCTTGAAGATGGCCTGTATAGTGGGGAGGGTTGTGCCATGGTGCACAGAGAGACTACAACCCTTTACAGTCCCTTGTAATCCAGTTCATTGGCGCCTCCATACCCTGCAACCAGTCAGAATGCTCTCCACCTTAGAGAAACTTGCAAGAATCTTTGGTGACATCAAATCTCTTCGAGCGCCAAATGAAGTAGAGGTGCCTTTGTAAGAGCTGACTCTAATATAACTGGTGTAGCTGAAAACCCAAAATAGGGGGTGTGGGGGGGGAAGGGGTAGGTGGGGAAGCAGAATGTTGGGATATTTCAGAAGTGCAAATGGAAAAACATTTGTCTGTTGAGACAAGTTACAGGCAAATGAAAAGGAAATGTGGCATAGCATCTACTCACACAGCTACCTGCAGCTTATTGCCTTCAAGTTGCAGAATGATTTGCTTTGCAAAGGAAGGTGAGAGAGGAAAAAACAATGGCTGACACAGTTTTAGTGATTTAAAGATTAGAGACAACCGGTTAGGGGAAGTGTAAAGAAAAGGGGTGAAATCTGCATCATTTCCTGCCACTGTACTAAAACCAAACCAATATTGTTTAGGAGTGAGGCAGAACTGAAAATGTCAAAAAGGAAAGTGGTGTATTTGGTTGTTCAAGGACACTAAAGGGGCCAAGATCTACAAATGGAGTTCTGATACAGGTGCTCCCATACTTCTCTATTCTGTGACTAATTCGTTTAAATCTGTGCACACTTTCACTAAGGGAAATAGATTATTGGGCTACAGGCTGTCAACCCATTCTTTCCAAATTCCAGCCCTCTATCACACAGCTTGTTTCTCATTATCCACACACTCCTCCCATTAGGTGCCTTCCTCCATGTGCCTACTATATACCTCATCATGGTCATTTTACCTTATTCTCTACCCCACTGCACTGCGTTTCGGGCCGGAACCCTTCCAAAATGTCGACCCGAAACGTCGACTGATCTTTTCCACAGATGCTGTCCGACCTGCTGAGTTCCTCCAGCGTGTTGTGAGTGTTGGTTTCATCCCAGCATCTGCAGATTATTTTGAGTTTGTAACCTGACAGTAAATTGGTGTAAAGATCCTGTTAGGCAAAGATGACTGAGCTCTGCAAACCAAACCTGCAGCCCCCACTTTTCCTGAATTAACTTATCCACCCTACCAAGGATTTGGGGCAGTTTCACCCCAGGTTCAGCTTCCCCGTTAAGTCTGATTTATAGAAACATTGAGAGAAAATTAAGTATAAACTTGGTATCCATGTCCTTGGTATTCGAAATACCTGTAACCTGTCACTCTCTACTGTACAAACATGGATAATTAAGTTAGACAACATCCATGGAGAGATAAGCCAATTTAGTATTTCAGGCTGATTACCTTTAATCAGAACTTGGAGTCTCAATCTACCATGGTTTCCGCCCAATCCCAGATATTCCCTTTGTTTTCTAAATACGTCCCTTTTCCCTAAAACTTAAAATGTTTGCTTTGTTTTTCTCTACTTCTAATGAAATGTTTCTCTCTGTACAGATGCTTTCACCATTTACTGTTTCGATTTCAAATTTCCAGCTCTGCATTTCTGGGTTTTCAATCATTGTTTGTCCTGTGCTGGTTGTGTTGCCATCTACCGAGTCTGGATCAGATGCTTGGCTTCAGAATGCTGTGTGGGATCCTGGGGAATGTCCACCTCCCAGTGAATAATGATGCTAGCCACACAGAACCATAGAAAGGAGAGTTTTAACATCTGAGATGACTACATATTGGCCCATCTTTCCTTCAGTGGGAATCACGTGTTACTTACAGACCAACAGTGAATGCTGGTGTAATAATGCCTCACAATTCAATAGTTAAGAAACAGAAACAGGTCTTTTGACCTATCAAGTCCATGTTGGCCCATCAATCCCCATTTACACCATTTCCATTTTTTTTTAAATTCTCCTCACTTAGACATAATTATACAATATGGAAACAGTCCCTTTGGGCCACCCAGTCTATGCTGATATGTTACTTAGTGAGCTAGTTCGCAGCATTCTTCTTCCCATCAATCCTGAACAGATTTCCCATTCCCTGCCACTGAAAAGCATCCCCATGAGCATGATGCTACCCTCCACCATACTTCACAGTAGGGATAGTGTTACCTGTTGATGCACAGTGTCAGATTTATACCACTTAGTGTTGAGGCCAAAAAGTTCCACCTTAGTCTCATCCGACCACAGGATCTTCTTCCACATCTCCTTACTGTATCTTTGAAGCTTTGCAAAGTCTTTGCAGCCAAGGATATGTTTTATTTTAAAGCCAGGGCTGCTTCCTTGTCACTCTTCCATAAATACCCTTATTGTGCAAGGCCTTGGAGATTTTAGAGCCATGAACTTCATCTTCAGTTGCAACTATTGACCTGCAGTCACTCAGTGACTGCTGGTGTCACAGTAGTCTCTTACAAGTGCCATCCTTCTCCAGAGATTAAGCTTAGAGGAATGGTCTGACCTAGGTGGTGTAGCTGTAGTTTCATTATTTTTCCACTTTTTCACGATGAACTGCATGAGCTCCAAGGTATGTTCTGTGTTTTTGTGATGGCATTGTACCCTTTCCCAGATATGTGCTTCTCTTTTATCATTTCCTTGACTCATCTTCATTTTGATTTGGTCTGAAAGTCTACCATACTGTTAGATCTTGTGGGGGGGGGGGGGTGAATTTAGTTTTATGAATTCATTGAAAACAGATAATCCTCCAATATTCTACATTAACAAATTGGGTAATACACCTGAGGAGATTTAGTGAGGTAATTACATAGGTAGATGAATACTTTTTCAGACTCTCAATTTTTAGTAAATTGTGGACTGGTCTGGGATTTTTCTTTTGATTTGCCATGATGCACAATGTTTTGTAGATTAGCTCAAAATACAACTTCAATACATTTTAAATTTAGAAAATGAGACAGTAAAATGTGAAAATAGTTGTGGAGGATGAATACTTTCTCAAGGCACTGTTGTTATAAAATAAGTGGATGGTTTTATCTTTGTGCTACAATGTAATACTTTTAAACTGCAGTACTAGGAAATAATCAGGTGTCAGCTGTGCTTCTGAAACTGTTCACAAACTTGGTTATGTTTGACACGTTGCAATGATTAGATTAGATCTTGCCTTTTGCTCCCTTCCTGTACTCCATCGTTAATTCAAATTGCTGGCATGGTTTTACAAGCTGCTGTGCATAACATCTTTGCAACATTGAACAGAAACTGCAAAGCATTGATTGTAGTTTTTTAGTTGAAACTGGCATCTCTGAGGTGAAGCCGGTTCAAAAAAAAAATCAGTAGATGTCAGCCACATGTTAATGAGCAAAAAGAGAACCAAAAAGGATCTATTGCTTTCTGGGTGTATATGACAAATAAACTCTTCTCAGAATAAACCAAAAGTAAACTGCCTTTTTTTTTGTTATTTATTCAAGGTATATGGGTTTTGCAGGCACCGCCACCATTTAATTGCTTGTCGCATGGTGCTCTTGACGGTGGTGAGGAAGTGTGTTCTTGAAGCATTATGTGGGCATATCCATAGTGCTGTTAGGGAGGGAGCTTCATGTTTTTGACCCAGGGATAGGAAAGGAACAGCAAAATATTTCCAAGTCAGGAAAGTGTGTAGCTTGGAGCACAACTTCAAGCTGGCAGAGCTCTCGAGCTTTTTTTTTGTCAGTGTCCTTCTAGCTGGTAGTGGTTCTGGGTTTGGAAGGTCTTACTTAAGTTGCTGGAATGCATCCCATAGGTGGTTCAAACTCGGCCACTGTGCACTAGTGATGATGTGTATGCCTGTTGGTGGGTATGTCAAGTGGGCTGCTATAGAAGAGAAATAATATAAGGTTTAGTCTTGGGTATAAAATGAAAAAAATGTATTAAAGATTTCCCTTCAGACATTGGTCAATCAGCTTTTGACATCTTTGTGTGTTCTGGAAGGGATTTGGTTTCTTCCCTTTTGATACTGCAATCTGATGGTCACGTTCTCCAATGCCGTCCCCGTATTTGTTATGTGCTCATACATCTACAACTTTGTGGTGCCTTCAATACAGTAAAGAAGTTACTTTCTACTTTAAGCCCAATGATACATTGACCTGTTTGTGATGTTGAGAGGAATCAATATTGGGCCGGAATTGCAAGTAAGCTGCTTTGCTCTTCAAAGTATTGCCATGGGGTCTTATGGATGCACCTCTGGGAGAGACAGAGCTTTCAGAAGGCAGTTCTGGTAACCAGTGGAGGACTGGGGGAGTGCTGCTGAGATGAAGTTCAAGCATGGGTAATGAACCCACAACTGTCAAGTAATCACATTACTGTGAGGAACAGATTGTGGTGAGGGAGATGCTGCTCTTTCTGCTGTGTGGTTGTGTTATGTGGCTGCAGGAACTAGTTTGAATTCTCTCAGGTTTATTTGCATGGATTGTGGCTACCAGTGCCCTTTTTTTTCCACTTCTTGTAGGTTCTCCAAGTTGCACACCATCCTGATTTTGGAAGAATTTTGCTGTTCTTTACTATCATCCTGTTTTCCCCTTCCCTACAATGCTATGGGAGCACTGTCACAAGGAGGACTGCAGCAGTTCAAGAAGGCAGCTCTCCTAAACCTTCTCAAGAGCAATTGGCGTTGGGCCATGAATCCTGACAGTGAGTCCCCAATGAATAGATAAACTGAAGGAGGCATGGAAATTGGCACAGCATATAGAAACCAGAATATGAGCAATGTCCATAGCAGGAATAGAGGACAGCTGTCCAGTGAAGACTGCAGCTTGCTCATGCCTGTCACTATCACTCAAAATTGAACATCAATTTCTCAAACAGCAATTTCTTTTCCCCATTCCCCATTCAGGCTCCCCACTTGCCACCTCATCTCACCTGCCCATTACTTCCTGCTGGTCTCATCCTCCTTCCCTTTTCCCCATCGTCCACCTCCTTTTCTTATCTGATCCTTCCTTCAGAACCTTTACCTCTTGCATCTATCATATCCACCTTCTCACTTCATCCCCTTACCCCACTCACCCACGTCCCCTCCGGTTTCACCCATTGCCTACTTCTACTCCTTCCCCTCTCCCCACTTCTTCCCCCTTCGTTTCTAGTATTGAGTAGTTTAGTAGTTCATGTCTTCCCCCTTTGTTTCTAGTATTGAGGAAGGGTCTTGGCCTAAAACATCGACTGCTTATTCCTCATCGTAGGTGCTGCCTGAGCTGCTGAGTTCCTCCAGCATTTTGTGTGTTACTCAGACTGAAATGTTGTCTGAGCCTACATGCTTATGATGCTGCTACAAGCAAGTTTTTCTTGTACTTGTAACTCACTGTATTTATGTCCATGACCATAAACTTGACTTGATCTGACACTGGCTACTGAAGTAAAAAGCTTCATCAGACAGTGTTCAATGGCAACACTTGGGTACATTTTATCATTTAAATGCTTAAGCAGTTTAAGAAACTAACATTTATGTCTTTTGATTCTTATAAATAAGTTGCATTTCTGATGTTTATCCTACTATTAGTTTGGGGGCCCTGACTTTCTTAATATTCTTAAACTCTGAATAGCATCCAGAAGTTCCCCCTTTTGTATATAATTAAGAAGACAGGCAGGGTTATGATTTAAATATAGTAAATAAGACATGAACAGTACAATTCCTTTATGAACCATTATGAACACCCCATTAGAAAAGAGATGGAGAAATTTCTTTAGCCAGAGGGCATTAAGTTTGTGGATTTACTGTTGGTTGTCTGGGCTGTCTATCTTTGTGACACTGCCTTCCAGAGCAAAAAGAAAGTGAAAGGATTCTCCAATTGGTTGACACCCAACTGTCAGTCAAAGAGCCTGTTAGACCATCCCCACCAAATACAGGACCATAAGACATCTGAACATAATTAGGCCATTCTGTCCATGGCTGATTTATTAACCATCTCACCCCCATTTTCCTGACTTCACCCTGTAAGCTTTTACGCCCTGACTAGTCAGAACCTATCAACATCTGCTTTAAATGTGCCCAATGACTTGGCCTCCACAGCCATCTGTGGCATTGAATTCCACAAATTGACTGCCCTCTGGCTAAAGAAATTCCTCCTCATCTCTGTTCTAATGGGGTGTTCGTAATGGTTTACAAGGAACTACTGTTCACATGTCCAATTTACCAGGTTTAAATCATGATTGTGCCAGTGTTCTTAATTATATACAAAAGGGAGAACTTCTGGATGCTATTCAGAGTTTAAGAATATTTAGACCAAGTAATATGTATTCTATTCAATTGCCCAGGCATTTGAGAGAAAGACTAGGGAAACCATCTCTGGTTTGTCCATGATGTCCAGCCTTCTCACACCCTCTAGAGGTTAGGAGGAAGCCTGTGCTTTTCCTTTGGCAGAGGTCAGTTATAAGCTGGCTTGACCCTCTCAATCATTCAGAAACAGCAATGCCAGAAGGCAAAGATGAACCAGAGGGCAGTCAGTCACTTTGGCCCAACTGATCCATGCTGACCTTGGTGCCTGCCAAGCTAGTCCCTTTTTCCCTGCTTTTTTTTTCCTCATATTCCTCTAAACCTCTCCTATACTTGTCCAGAAGTTTTAAAATATTGTATGTGCTACAACCAACTTCTGACAGCTTGTTCCAAAAACGCACTGCTGTCTGTGTGGAAAAATTTGCTCCCCAGTTCTCTTTTAAATCTTTTGTCTCTCACCTTATGCCCTCTTGTATTTAGTTCCTTCCCTGAGGAAAAAGACTGCATAGATTCACCTTGTGCTCCTTGCGGTTATGGAAACTACACCAGTGCTGCTTCACTGTTTGCAACTCTTGTATACTCTTCACACCTGAGCTACCTTCTGTGATCTCAATCCTTTTGGTCAGCCCTGACCTTGCCATACATTCATGAGCTTGGACTCTTGCAGAGGGAGTGTCTAGACACTGTATCTTCCCACCACATTTTCCTCATTGCCTTGGCAGCCTTTGGATGGCCTCTTGGCTCCAGAGACTTGGGTTCAATCCCAACCTGTATGCAGCTCGCATGTTCTCCTTATGACAGCATGGGCTTACACCAGATGACCCAGCTTCCTCCCACATCCCAGAGGTTAGTTGGCCACTGTAAATTGCCCTTTGTGTAGGCAAGCAGTCATATCTGGGGGTGGGGAGGTGGAATTAATGGGGAGAAATGACATTTCGATCTGCAATAGTCTTAAGGGACACGAGGAAATGTGTAAATATGCAGCTGTTCTGTAATGTTGAATGGGAGAAGGGAAAATGTTACTTAAAGCCTTTCTGCAGTCAGGAGGACATCTGCAAGCTCTGCATAAAGATCCTGAGAAGAGAAGTGCAGCTCCCATTTCCCACGTGCACAAAATTGGACAATATGACTTTTCCCTTTTTATTTTCTAGTAATACAAATTATTTTGAGAGATTGGAGCTGCTTTTGGTACCATACACAACACTCTAGTGTAACAAGTAAGGGTGAACTGTTAGTAGCAAAACTAAAGGTGAGCAGAAAATGGCATCGGTTTTGTGGATATTTCAGAGTCATGAGTAATAACGACATGGAAACAGGCTCTGAGGGCCAACTGGATCATGCCAATGAAGATGTCTGCCCAATTTGGCCCATAAACCCCCTCAACCCCTGTAATCCACATACTTATTGAAATAAGACACACAAAATGCTGGTGGAATGCAGCAGGCCAGGCAGCATCTATACGAAGAGGCAGTGTTGATGATTCGGGCCGAGAACTTTCGTCAGGACTAACTGAAAGAAGAGATAGTAAGAGATTTGCAAGGGAGAGGGGGAGATCTGAAATGATAGGAGAAGGCAGGAGGGGGAAGGATGGAATGTCTTAATGAAATGTCTTTTAAATGTCATTATTTGCACCTACTTCAACCACTTCCTCTGGTAGCTCCTTCCATAGACATGCCACTTTATGCGTGAAAAAAGTTGCTCTTCAGATTCCGAATAAATCTCTCCCCTCTCACCTTAAATCTGTTCTGTCTAGTTCTTGATTTTCCCCAACCCAGCAGCAGCAGATGGTGTGGCCCAGAGCAATCAAAGCAACCTGCTGGAAGAATTAAGTGGGTCTGGCAGCAACTTTGAAGGCAAAAGGATAGTCAATATTAATTAGTAAAATGCATGCGTTAACACAAGTTGTTGCTGAGATTCTGTGTCCAATGTACAATGAATATTAGCGAGTCTTCTGCTCTCTACTCAAGAGCTCAGCATCTCAATATGCGGAAGTTATTAGAAGCACAGAAGCTATTTATAAAAAAAAAAATGCCCAGTCAGTGGATTGCACCCATGTTATGACTTGCATCTGGAGTATTCTTGTGTTTTACTCACTCTGAGTGAGATGTTGGAAGATCCATTCCAAAGATGTGCAAAAATCTAGGCTGATACTCCAGTGCAGCAGTGTCTTTCAGGTAAGACGACATGTTGAGGCATCTGCTCGGGTGTATGTTGCCTTCGGGTCCTATGCTGCCTTCTTAAAGAAAAGAGCTTTCTGTTTTCTTGATTAATATTTAAACTTCATTTAAGATTAATAAAGCTCCTTAATTTAAGCAATTTTAAATTGGGCATCAGCCAATCTTATTGAGCTGTTCCTATTTTCTTGAAAATTTAAAATCTGCAGATTCTGGAAATATGAACTGAATGTGCTGAAAACACTCAGCAGTCAGGCAGCAACTGTGGAGAGCAAAACAGAGTTAATGTTTCAGACCTGATATCTTTTGCTATTTGTGTTCTGACCTGCAGTGATTGGTTTGCATTTGTAGAATTAGTGTGATGTAGGAATGGGCTATTCAGCCTATTGAGCCAGTTCCAGGAAGAGTCCTGTTCAGACTATTGTAATTGGTAAGTTGGTTTGTTATCATCAACAGTACTGCAGTGCAGTTTGAAAACTATATGTACGCCAGCTATACAGATCTTTCCAAAACTGAGGTACACTGAGTTAGTACAAAGGGAAAAGCAATAGCAGAATTCAGAATATAGTGTGAAAGTACAGGGCAGGTAGAGAAATGAGGTGCAAGGGTCACGGCAAGGTAGAGAGGAAATGCAAAGAGGCCACACGTACTGGGATTTGGGGTAAAAGGCAACCTACTGGAGGAACCCAGTGTGTTAGATGGTCTGTAGAGGCAGAAGACGGTCAATATCTTGTGTCAGAATCTTGCTTTAGGATTGGTGCATTATCTCAACCCAAAAATTCGACTATCCCTTTGCTTCCATAGAAGTTGCCAAGCCCACTGAGGTTTTTGGACCAGTTGCTATTTCATTCTTGCCTAAAGTGAATTGGCTAGCATAGTTATAAGATGAGACAACTGATTTCTTGTATAAAAACATAGTCTCAAGTAAAAAATATTTACAGCTAGCAGTCAAGGGTAATGCTGTGGTTCAGAGTGCATCCAAATTAGTGGTGAAAGGAAGGGTGTGGTGTTAATGTGTGTTTGCAGTTGCTTTCTCAGTAACTCACGATGTTTGATAGTCTCACCGTATTAGACTATTAATTTATTGATCAATACATTTAAGTAAAACATCTTTTGAATTCTTTATCCTTAAGGTTTATGGCAGCTGGATCACTGGAGATATTTAAAACCTGATTGGATGGATTTTTGAAAGAGTGGGGAATTGAGAGTTACAGGGAACTGGGACAGGAAAGATTAGAGGCCTGTGGCAGAGCAGCTATGACTGTAATTGATATTTCAGTAATATTTGAGTAATCTTTGTGTATATACGCAAGATTACTCAAATATTACTGAAATATCAAATACAGAAATAAAATCATAGCTGCGCTATATTTATTTATTCATTCATTCATTACTGGTTATGCATAAACATGTGAATTGCATACGTCATTGCACTACCATGTGATAAGTGCATGCCTTGCTTAAAGTAAACACGGAATGTAAGCAGGACTCCCGTGTTTTCCTTTGAATTAGTTTAATGTTTTGAAGGTGCAAGACGTAATTTAATGGTGGGGCAGGTTTGAGGAGCTGAGTGGCCAAAATTAAAATTGAATGCAGTGACGTTTGTGTTATTGATGGAACCTATATATTGACTGTCATTTTCTACTGAAGCCTCCATGACTATTCACCATCTCTCAAAGACTCTTTTAAACAGACATTTATGACTTGCGCCTGCTTACCTCGGTAGCTCTGTTTCAAATTTTGCATCGTAACTTTCCAGAAAAATATCTAGAAATAATTTGACCATCAGATGTAGGAGCAGAGTTAGGCCTTTTGGCCCATCGTGTCTGCTCCGCCATTCAATCATGGCTGAACCGTTTTTCCCTCCTCAGCCCAACTCCCCAGTCTTCTCCCTGTAACCTTTGATGCTGTGGCCAATCAAAATCCTATCAATCTCCACCTTAAGTACAACCAAAGACCTGGCCTCAACAGCTCCCTGTCGTAACTAACTCCACAAATTCACCACTCTCTGGCTAAAGAGATTTCTCTGCATCTGTTTTAAATGGACACCCCTCTATCCAGAAGCTGTGCTCTCTTGTCCTCGACTCCCCCCACCGTGGAGGACGTCCTTTCCACATTGCTCTATCTAGGTCTTTCAGCATTTGAAATGTTTCAATGAGATCCTTCCTCATCCTTCTCAATTCCAGCAAGTACAGGCCCAGAGCCATCAAACGTTTCCTCCTATGATAACTCTTTCATTCTAGGAATCATCCTTGTCAACGTCCTCTAAACCCTCTCCAATTCCAGCATATCTTCTCTTAGATGGGGAACCCAAAACTGTTCACAATACGCGAGGGTAGGCCTCACCAGTGCCTTATAAAGCCTCAGCATCACATCCTTGCTCTTGTAGTCTAGACCTCTTGAAATGAATGCTAACATGGCATTTGCCTTCCTCACCACTGACTTGACCTGTAAGTTAACCTTTAGAGTGTTCTGCACAAGGACTCCCAAGTCCCTCTGCATCTCAGATTCCTGGATTTTTTCCCCATTTAGAAAACAGTCCGCACATTTATTTCTACGACCAAAGTGCATGACCATGCATCTTTCAACATTGTATTTCATTTGCCACTTTCTTGCCTATTCTCCTAATGTCTAAGTACTTCTGCACCATCCTGTTTCCTCAACACTACCTCATCTCCATCAATCTTCATATCGTCTGCAAACTTGGCAACAAAGCCATCTATTCCATTGTCTATATCTTTGATATACAGCATAAAAAGAAGCGGTCCCAACACTGATCCCTGTGGAACGCCACTAGTTACTGGCAGGCAACCTGAAAGGATTCTTTTATTCCCGCTCACTGCCTGCTACCAATTTGCCAATGCTTTAACCATCCTAGTAATTTTTCTGTAGTACCATGGGCTCTTAACTTGGTAGGCAGCCTTATGTGGCACCTTATCAAAGGCCTTCTGAAAGTCCAAATATACAACATCCACTGCAAGCCCTTTATCTATCCTACTTGTAATCACCTCAAAGCATTCCAGCAGGTTTGTCAAACAAGATTTTCCCTGAAGGAAGCCATGCTGGTTTTGTCCTATCTTGTCTTGTGTCACCAAGTACTTCATAACTTCATCTTTAACAATTGACGCCAACATCTTCCCAAACACTGCGGTCAGGCTAACTGGTCTATAATTTCCTTTCTGCTGCCTCTCTCCTTTCTTAAAGAGTGGAGTGACATTTGCAATTTCCTAGTCTTCTAGAACCATGTCCAACGATTCTTGAAAAATCATAACTAAGGCCCCCCACAATCTCCCTACCATTACCTCTTTCAGAACACTAGGTTGCAGTTCATCTAGTCTGGATGACCTTTGTACCTTTAGGTCTTTCAACTTTTTGAGCACCTTCTCCCTTGCAATTGCACTCACTTCTCTTCCCTCACACCCTTCAGTACCTGCTAGTGTCTTCGACAATGAAAGAAAATTTGCTGGGTTAGATCTATCGTATAGATGTAGGTTGTCAGTCACTTTGTGGGTGGTGTACATCGGCTGCAGGGAGCACCATACAAAATGTCCTGCACTTGCGCCAACCACTCCAGCACCCAAATAAATGAAGAGGAACTCGACTGTAGTACAATCCTTAGTTTCTTATTGCATTTGTACCTGTACATTTTTGCTTATGCTACCCCACATTCTACCCTATCATAGTCCTCCCCTTTGGTTCATTCATCTACTACTTCTCTTCCCCCCCCCCCCCCCCTTTACAGGGACTGAGTACTGCAGAATAGAAACTGGCCCTTTGGACCATCTAGTCCATTTTGAACTATTATTTGCGCCTGAAGCATGGCTCTCCATGCTCCTCCCAAACACATACTTATCTAACCATCTTTAGAATGTTGTTAGCAAACCCACATCCACACTTCCACTGCTTGTTCCACACACCCACCCTCTGGGTGAAGAAGTTACCCCACGTGTTCCCCTTAAATATTCCACCTTTTACCTTTAACCTATGAACTCAAGTTTGTCTCACTCAGCCTCAGAGAGTAAATGCAACAGGCTTTTTTCCAATCTATACCCCTCATAACTTTGTGTACCTGTATGAACCAGCCTCCCATGTGGAACCTAGTCAAAGACCTTGATAAAGTCCATATAGTCAATGTCCACTGCCTTTCATTCATCAGCTTTCCTGGTAACCTTCACGAAAAACTATAAGATTGGCTGGAACTGACCTTCCATGCCCAAAGCCATAGTTAACTACTCTTAAACAGACCCGGTCTATCCAATACTTAAATATCCTATCACATAGAATACTCCCTTTCAGGGCTGCTTACTCATTTTAACTCTCAACTTTTCCCTTGATCTGTCTAATGAAAGGTAATCAGCTTGAAAAATCTTCTCCATAAACACTGCCTATCCTGTTGAAGATTTCCAACACTCTTTTAAACCATCATGAAAGGATGCAAAGGAGGCCTGGTGTGAGCTATAAAGAGGGGTTGGATAAACTTGTATTTTTTCTTGAGTGCCTTAAGCTCAAGGGAGACTTGATAGAGGTTTATAAAAATTATAAGAGACATAACCTTTTTCCAAGGATAGAAACATCAAATACTAGAGGACATGCACTTAAGGTGAGGGGAGAGGGGAAGCTTAAGGGAGATGTGCGGGACAAGCTTTATTTAAACATGCCAGGTACCTGGAATGGGCTGCCAGAGTTGGTGCTGGAAGCAGATGTGATAGCAGCATTGAATAAGTTTTCAGGTAGGCTTACGAGTATGGAAGGATATGGATCATAGGCAGGCAGACTAGATTTGACTTGGTTTAGTATTGTGTTCAGCATGAATATTATGGGTTGACCTATCAGTATCGCTGACATCTTAATATCACTGACTTGTGTCATGGAATTTGATTTGCAACAGCAGTATAGTGCACTACAAAATTATTATGAATTTCAATGAGAAATGTAAACAAATTTAAATAATTAATGCAAAGAGAGCGAAAATACTGAGGTAGAGTTCATGGGTTGTTCATTGTCTGTTGAGAAATCTGATGGCAAATGGGTAGAAACTTTTCCTAAAATGAGTGTTCAGGTTCCTGTTCCTGTGCTGTTCTATGTCCTATTTTGCTTTTGCGAAACAATGTCAGTGTCAAAGGCATATAACATAGAATCAGGCCCTTCAGTTAACTATGTACATTCTAACTACTAAGTGCCCATCAATGATGATTTATTTAACAGCCTTTCTTTGCTTGGGCAATTCAAGTGTCTTGTTAATAAATTATCCACACTCATTTCCCAACCTCCTTCAAATCAGCTAACAACAAGGCAAGAACCTGGCAGCCTTCAGCTTATCTTCCTGGGTACTTTGTGTGGCAGTAGAGTGGAACTTGAAGTCCTAGAGTGAATGATTGCTTCTGCACAGTGTTTTCATTTCAAATTACTTGTTAATGCAGTGGGTGGCAGTCTTTTCCAGCACTTCTAGTTTTTTGAGTTGGCTAACTGTGTATGTTTTTCTTCAACTCTCTAAAGTGACTGCACTCACAACAAAGTGGCAATGAGGGGCTTGTAAAGAAGGAGATGGAATTTGCAGCATACAGGAAATCAATGAGATATACTTTTGTTTTGAAAAGAATTTAAAGTAGCACTTTATTTTACAAATAGAAATTTCACACCTTACTAGATTTATGAATATAAGCAATAAAGGGTTTATTTCATATAATTTGTCATATATTTCAGCAGATCAGATAATGAAAAATGTTCCTACAAATATTAGAATGTTAGGAATAAATTTCATAGCTTGTGTTTGTTCAAAGGGTTTCCACTCTTGATATTGCAGACAGACTTGTTAAAAAGCAAGTTTGAAAGATTATAATTTAAATTTATTATTTTAAAAATTGCACTTTCAATGATTAACCATTTCTTGTTGAGATGTAATGTCTTGTAATTTCATTAATAGTACAAAATAAAGTCATTTTTAAATTTGCACTAACCGGGTCTCATTCAAAGTTCTACTCATATCAGGACAAAAATTCTGAATTGCAAACTTCAAACTAAGAATATAATTTGGATCAGATATTAAGCTGAAGAGCCCTTCTGCACCCTGTGCAATATCAGCTTTCTTTAGCCATTGCTTTCAAGGTCAGGCTTGTCATCTGACTGTACATATATACAACCGAATGAGGCAACGTTACTGCAGACCACAATACACCTACAAAACATGTATCACACGTAGCACATAGAACAAAATATTACCATAACTAGGTTAATAAAGTATATGTGGTGCACAGCACAGGTAAACAACTGACTGTATTATAACGAGACATCAGTGGTGGCAGGGCGTTCATTAGTCTGAACCTGAGGGAAGTAGCTGTTACCCAGTCTGGCAGTCTTAGTCCTGATACGCCTGTTCCTCTTTCCTGACAGTAGTGGGTCAAAGGGATTGTGGGATGAGTGGTAGGGATCCTTCGACTACAACGCTCCCAATATGTATCATAAATAGGGGGAGGTATACACTAGTGTACTTCTTGCCAGTTTTTACTATCCTCTGTAAGGTCTTGTGGCCTGATGAGTTGCAGCTTCCGTACCAGACAGTGATGCAGCAGACAGGACACATTTGATGCTTCTGTAGAAAGTTGTTAGAATGGACACGGGGGAGTCTCGCATGCTTCAGTATCCTCAAAATGTAAATGCTCCGCCCTCTTGACTAATGAGGTGGCATTGTGGGTCCAGGTTAGGTCATCCTAAAGTAAATTTATTATCAAAATGTATAGGTGTCACCATATAGAATTCTGAGATTTATTTTCTTGCAGGCATACTTAGTAAATCCAAAAACCACAATAGAATCAATGAAAGACTGCACCAACAAGGCAGACAAACAACCAATATGCGAAAGACAAAAAAATCTGCAAATACAAAGGGAAAATACTAACAATAATAAAAAAAATAAGCAATAAATAGTGAGAACATGAGATGAGTCCTTGAAAGTAGGTTATTAGATCAGTTCTGCGATGGGGCGAGTAAAGATAATCCCCTTTGATTCAAGAGCCTGATGGCTGAGGGGTGATAACTTTTCCTGAACCTGGTGATGTGACTCCTGATGTTGCTGTGTAGTCTTCCTGATGGCGGCAGTGAGAAGACAACATGACCTGGGTAGTATGGGTCCCTAATGATGGATGCTGCTATCCTGTGAAAGCGCTCTATGTACATTTGCTCAATGGTGGGGAGGGCTTTACCTGTGATAGACTGGGCTGTATCCACTACTTTTTGTAGGATTTTCCATTCAAAGGCATTGGTTCACCAGTCAATATTGGTGCACCAGGCTGTGGTGCAGCCAGGCAATATACCCTCCACCACTCAACTTGTCAAAATTTTAGATATCGTGCTGAATCTTTGGAAACTCCTAAGGAAGTAGGGGTGTTGTTGTGCTTTTTCATAATGGCACTTTTGTGCTGAACCCAGGACAGATCCTCTGATACGATAACACTGAGGAATTTAAAATCGCTGACCCGCTCTGCTTCTGGTCCCCTGATGAGGACTGGCTCATGGACCTCCAGTTTCCTCCTCCTGAAGTCAATAATCAGTAACAGTGTGTACACCAAAGATCTTTGTACTCTTCACCCTCCACGGCAGAGCCATTGATGTGCGCCAGAGAGTGGACGACCTGCACCTTCCTGAAGTTCGCAATCACCTCTTTTGTCCTGTTTATGTTGAAACTCGGGTTGCTGTTCTCACAACATTTGACAAGCCTCTCTGTCTCCTCTCTGTATGCTGGCTTGTCGTCGTTGCCGAGGCCATCCAGTGCATCAACAGCAAACCTGAGGTTTGAGCTGGACCCATGAGGCAACAGTGTGAAAGGCTGCAGGCTGGGTATACAGCCCTGGGGTCACCACTGCTCAGCATGATGGAGCTTGAGATGTTGCTGCAACTCGGACTGATTTGGGTGCTTTCATCAGGAAGCCCATAATCTAGTTACAGAGAGGCGTGTTGGGTCTCAACGAGGATAATTTGCCCACCAGCCTCTGAGGGGCGTGTTAAATGCTGAGCTGAAGTAGAACAAGATCCTGACGTACAAGGCATTGTTTTCTGTGTGGGACAGAACAGAATGGATCATCAGTGGGTCAGGTTAAGTGGTAGCAAACTGGAAAGGATGATTCCTAAGCAGTGTATGAACCTTTGCAGTGAGCAATGATTTGCCCTGGCAGTGTAGTGTTCAATCATAGTAACATCATCAGTGCATTTTCTTATGTCGCCTGTCACCAATCCCACATATTCATCAATATTGATGTGATGATCAGCACCTCTCGCCAGGTCCTGGAAACTGATTTGACTTGTTTAACCAGTGGTCTGTATGCAGGGATTAGCAAAATGAATATGTGGTCCATAAGGAATACTTCCTGTTCCTCTCCCCTCTATCATCAGGTTTAAATCCTGAAGCTTCCTACCCAAGAGTGCTGTGGGAGCACCATTATCATGGGGAATTTGGATGTCCCTAATCCCATCTTGTATTGGCAGTATTTCTGGATTATTGAGAAGTATTGCCAACTTCCCAGTCAATGCCCAGTTCCTAGGATTGCCTGGGAATTGGTCATTCACCTCCAGAATAGCAAAACTTGAAAAATCGAACAGTATTTGTCTCCCAGCTTACCACTGAAAGTAGATCATCTTAACATTACAGGCCATCCCCAAGTTAAGAAAGCTTCACTTATGGACATCACAAATGAAAACCCATAATATTAAATTAAAGCAGAAAGAGTTTTCTCTTTTAGTAAGTCTTTTTATCTGTATTGTGTGCTTTTGATGGCATTCGTTACAATACTGTGGAAGTATGGTTACCACATTACGTGATTTTTGTATGTCTTCTGACTCATGGATATAATCGTCTGTAAAAACAAGCTATTTGTTACAGAATAGCTGGTGTTGTATCTGATGGTTTTTTTTCCTGCATTGCAGTCTTTAAAATATTTTAAAAGCAATAAAACACTTTATAATGTCCTTAAAACAAGAAAGTTGCTGGAGAAGTGTAAACCTTTTGCATATTGATTTGGCACAGTGTCATGGAGGCATAGTTATACAGCATGGAAATTAACCCTTCGACCCAACTGTTTCACGCCAACCAGCATGCTCCTTTTAGGCTAGTCCCCTTTGCCACCATAACCTTCTAAACCTTTCCAATCCATGAACCAGTCCAACTAATATTTAGAAGTAGTTATTGTACATGCCTACACCATTTCTTCTGGCAGCCCATTCCATATACGTTTGTACATACCACCTAAAATGTTAGGAGATAGAACAATACAATGTAGTATAGGTCCTTTGACCCATACATCCAAGTTTCCCTGGATCCCATGCCTCCCGACTGTCTGAATGAACCTACCATAGGGAACTTTGTCAAATAGCTTAATAAAATCCATTACATATCATCCACTGCTCAACCTTCATCAATGTGTTTTGTCACTTCCCCAAAGAACTCATTCAGAATGATGAGGCATGACCTGCCCCTCACAAAGCCATGCTGATGATCCCTAATCAGACTATGCTTCTCTGCAAAAGCCTGTAAATCATTTCTCTAATCCTCTAATAATTTGCAGCGGCCACGCTGGTGGTGATGTCTGTTATTTGTCAAGTAGGGTGCCATGCACAATCCTGATTTGATGGAGACGGACATGAGAGCATGGAAGAACATCTGGTGAAACTTCTGAAATGCCTGCTTCGCTGCTGCTGCTACTGTGTGGTCCAGAATCTCCGGAGGGGAAGGCCCCGAGTCCTCAGCTTTGCTTGTTGCTCTGCGGCCGGGCTGGGGTCAAAGTGCTCGGCAGAGGATGGTGTTCGGAGAGGTTGTGTCAGAGGGCTGGTCGGAAGCTCGAAGTTTTTGGACGGACTCAGAGTCCACTGCGGTCGGGTGCTTCCAGTGGTGCTGCATCAGCAAGTTTGCAGCGCTTGGAGGTTCATGGAAGGGAGAGTTTCTCCCTTCTACCGTCTGTGTGAGATGATGAGGCTATCGGGACCTTGAGACTTTTTTTACCGGGCCCATGGTCTGCTCTTTATCAAATTACAGTATTGCTTTGCACTGTAACTATATGTTATAATTATGTGGTTTTGTCAGTTTTAGTCTTGGTTTGTCCTGTGTTTCTTGTGATATCATTCTGGAGGAACATTGTATCATTTTTTAATGCATGCATTTCTAAATGACAATAAACGAGTGCCCTCATAATCTAATCTAAATATCCTCTGAGAGGCTCTTTCATGTCCACAAAATCTCTTACTGAGGGGAACATCCATAGGGTTAGCCTGCACTATCTGCCTCTTCCCTTTCCCTCTCCTGACAGTCATCCAGTCGCCTGCCTCCTGCAGCATGAGTGTGATTACCTTCCTGTTGTTCCAACCTCCTATCCCTAAGCTCCATTCAGTTCCAGTTTCATAATATAGTCTGTAAGGAGCTGAACGGAGATGCACTCCTCATGGGTTTCCCGGTGTTCACACATCTTGACAAGGTACCCCGTGCAAGGCTAGTTGAGAAAGTAAGGAGGCATGGGATCCAAGGGGACATTGCTTTGTGGATCCAGAACTGGTTTGCCCACAGAAGGCAAAGAGTGGTTGTAGACGGGTCATGTTCTGCACAGAGGTTGGTGACCAGTGGTGTGCCTCAGGGATCTGTTCTGGGACCCCTTCTCTTCAAGATTTTTATAAATGATCTGAATGAGGAAGTGGAGGGACGGGTTAGTAAATTTGCTGATGACACAGATTGGGGGTGTTGTGGATAGTGTGGAGGGCTGTCAAGGGTTATGGCGGGACATTAATAGGATGCAAAACTGGGCTGAGAAGTGGCAGATGGAGTTCACCCCAGATAAGTGTGAAGTGGTTCATTTTGGTAGGTCAAGTATGATGGCAGAATATAGTATTAATGGTAAGACTCTTGGTAGTGTGGAGTATCAGAGGGATCTTGGGGTCCGAGTCCATAGGACACTCAAAACTACTGCGCAGGTTGACTCTGTGGTTAAGAAATCATACAGTGCATTGGCCTTCATCAATAGTGGGATCAAATTTAGGAGCTGGGAGGTAATGTTGCAGCTATATAGGACCCTGGTCAGACCCCACTTGGATTACTGTGCTCAGTTCTGGTCACCTCACTCCAAGAAGGATGTGGAAACCGCAGAAAGGGTGTAGAGGAGATTTACAAGGATGTTGCCTGGATTAGGGAGCATGCCTTATGAGAATAGGTTGAGTGAACTTGGCCTTTTCTCCTTGGAGTGACAGAGGAAGAGAGGTGACCTGATAGAGGTGTGTAAGATGATGAGAGGCATTGATCATGTGGATAGTCGGAGGCTTTTTCCCCAGGGCTAACATGGCTAGCACAAGAGGCACAGTTTTAAGGTGCTTGGAAGTAGGTACAGAGGAGACATCAGGGGCAGGTTTTTTACACAGAGAGTGGTGAGTGCGTGGAATAGGCTGCCGGCGACTGTGGTGGAGGCGGATACAATAGGGTCTTTTAAGAGACTCCTGGATAGGTACATGGAGCTTAGAAAAATAGAGGGCTGTGGGTAACCCTAGGTAATTTCTAAAGTAAGTACATGATCAACAGAGCATTGTGGGCTGAAGGGCCTCTATTGTGCTGTAGGTTTTCTATGTTTCTATCTTGCAAGAGGCACACCTCTGACCTGGGATCTATTCTCACTGCTCTAGCTAGGCACTAGTAGAGAAAGAAAGAGAATCCTCACCCTATCCTCTGACTCACCTAGCCGAAGCCTTCTGAGCCAAAACCTCATTTCCCCACTCTAACTCTCTCCCTTGACACTATGGTTATATCTTCAATTGCCCTTGCCACTGCCTAATAACTCAAGCGATCTGAAGCTCGATAGAAAGTCCCAACAGTCCCCACTCGCTTTTAAGTTCTGGCCTCTAAACTCAAGTAAATGTTGCTCCTCAAGTTTCTCTTAAAACTGTCCCCTCTCACCTTAAACAATGCTCTTTAGGATTTTCTTCAACTCTGAAGTTGTTACTCTTCAACCATCAGGTTCCTGAACCAACATGTATAACTTCCCTCACCTCTACACTGAACTGATCACGGAACACAGCCTATATCCTTACTTTCAAGGAACCTCCAATTCATGTCCTCAGCATCATGTATTTATTTATTATTTGTATTTCCAGTTTGTCTTTTGTACATTAATTGCTTGTCAGTCTTTGTGTCTAGCTTGTCATTAATTCTATTGTTTTTTTTTACTGTGAATGCCTGCAAGAAAATGAATCTCAGGGTAGTATATAGTGACATATACATACTTTGATAATAAATTTACTTTTGACCTTTGGAAAAAACTGCCTTCAGCTTGTATGTGCCTCCAGCGGTGGTATCGATAATGATTTGGCAGGTAGCTTGACTTATTTTCCAAGTTAATGCAATAAACTGCAGAGTTGATGACTCAGCACAGCACATTACAGAAACCAGCCTCCCCTCCATGGATTCCACCAGTTACGTTTGTAAAGCTGCCAGCATAATCAAAACCCCACCCAGTCCGGGGAATCTGTCTCCTTCCTCCCCCTTCCCCAGGGGCAGAAAATGCAAAAGCCTGAAAGCCCATATCACAAGGCTCAAGAACAGCTCCTGTCCCACTGATAAGAGTTTATCAAATGTCCCCTATTATGATGAGGATGGGATGTTAACCTCACTATTATATGGCCTTGCACCTTATTGTCTGTCAGCACTGCACTCTGTAACAGTAGCACTTCATTCTGCATTCTTTTACTATTTTACCTAGTACTTTACAAGGATGTTGCCTGGATTGGAGGGCATATCTTATGAGAATAGGTTGAGTGTACTTGGCCTTATCTCCTTGGAGCGATGGAGGATGAGATGTGACCTGATAGAGGTGTATATGATGATGAGAGACAATGATTATGTGGATAGCCAGAGGCTTTTTCCCAGGGCTGAAATGGCTAACGTGGGAGGGGGGGGCGGACACATAGTTTTAAGGTGCTTGAAAATGGGTATGGAGGGGATGTCAAAGGTAAGTTTTTCAGAGTGGTGGGTGCGTGGAATGCACTGCTGGCAACGGTGGTGGAAGCAGATACAATAGGGTCCTTTAAGAGCCTCTTGGAGAGGTACATGGAGCTTAGAAAAATACAGGGCTATATGTTAGGGAAATTCTAGGCAGTCTCTAGAGTCCGTTACATAGTTGGCACAACATTGTGGGCCGAAGGGCCTGTAATGTGCTGTAAATTTCTGTTCTATATTTACCACCTCAATGCACTGTTATAATGAATTGTACTGTATGAACAGTGTGCAAAACAAGTTTTTACTGTACTTTAGTGCGAGTGAAAGTAATAGACCAATATGCTAATTATTTCTAGCAATTTAATAAGGCTGTATAAGATACAGTCAACAATGCTCATAATCAAAGTTGCAGCAGTGCTCCTGATTTACGCCGGGGAATTCTCTCAGCAGCATGCAGTGACTGGATGATTAAATGATGTATATGAAAATCACCACAGTCATTTACGGTCTCTAGCTATAATCTGAAAATGGGATTAGGCTTGAAGCTTATTGGATGCAAGAATAGTAGTTTGATTATATGTAGACCTTTTTTTATTTAAGCGCAGGTAACACTTTCTCATTACAGTGGAACCCGCGACATTGTCTTGAAAGGTTCTTAACTTGGGTTTTGCTTCTTAAAATTATTATCTTATATTTCAGTCTGGTACATCCACAAAAGCTAAAGGTCAGGCCATGAAGACGGACCAATCAGAGGACAACGAAGTGTTCGGTATGTTCAAAACTCAATTGGGTAAAACCCTCCAGCAAATTAATTCCTAGCCTATTTATCATTATAGTGCAAAAACAAGGCTATTTGCCTCCTTGTGCCTACAGTAAATCATTGATATGAATGAATTTGGAATAAATATGTTTTGTTCTATCCACTTTTAAGTCATAGGGATGCTGTTGGTTCCTACCCACAAATGGTGTTGGCCAGGCTTGAGTATAGTATAGGATTCAGCTAGAGTTGGATGCAAATCTCCTAGGCACATAACAAAGAACATAGTGTACTTTTTTTAAATTTAACAAAAGATTATACTTATTTTGAAATATTGTTAACTTAAGGAAAATATTTCATTGGGCAAATCTAATGGTTTAATATCTAAAAGAACATCCCATGAGAACTGGCAGCCTTTCCACAACAGTCGCTTTTCTTGAGGAACTTGTCCATTTTCACATCTTCCAATTTCAGTCAGGGAGTGATTTCTGCCTGTGTGTAAAATGGAGAACTAAAATCTTGAACCATTTCCTGTGCCATTTGTTTATTAGTCATTTGATGTCATGGGAGGATGTTCCAAATCAGGCTGAAACACTCCTGGTATCAACAATTCATATCTGGGAGAAAATCAGACATCTTAGGAAGGTTGCTCAGCACAGCATAGCTCTCGCCTTTGTGTGACCACTGCCAACCTATTCCACCTTCTGTGCCAACTCGCCTGCGTTATCTGCAAGGTGCCTGCTTTGCTGAAGACACAAGATCATAGAATCATTGAGTATCACAGCACAGAAACAGGCCCTTCAGCCCATTTAGTCCATGCCAACCTGTTATTCTGCCTAGTCCTATTGATCCACACTTGGACCAAAGCCCTACATACTCCTCCCATCTGTGTACTTATCCAAATTTCTCATAAACGTTGCTATTGAACTGCATCCTCCACTTCAGCTGGCAGATTGTTCCACACTCACACCACCCCGTGAATGTTTACCTTTCACCCTAACCTGTGACCTCTAATTCTAGTCTCACCCAACCGCAATAGAAAAAGCCTGCTTGCATTTACCTTTTCTATACCTCTCAAAATGTTACATACCTCCATCAAATCTCCCCACCCCACCATTCTCCTATGCTCCAGGAAGTACAAGTCCTAACCTATTCAAATTTTCCGTATGACTCGGGCTTTCAACAACATCCTTGTAAGCTTTCTCTGCACTCATTCAATCTTACTAATTTCTTTCCTGTAGGAAGATAAGATCCTACAGGTGGCATGAATAACAATATTTGTTGGAAATGCTCAGTATTTAATTGGAGAGAAGTGGATATCTTTATAGGCTGTTGCTCTGAACACTAACTAGCCCTATTTTTGTCTCCATTTGTGCTTCCTGACCCACTGAGTACTTCCAGCAGCTACTGCTTCTCCACGTTCAGTGTTGCTAATGCACAGAGAGAAATACTAATATTAAGAGCAAATGATGTCAAATCGAAGCAACTCCTTCATGAATGTGAACCAGGATGTACCATACATAAGAGGAATGATTCCTCTTCACTTTGCCACTATCAAAATACTCAATGAAGCCCACTAGTAAAGTAAGAAATTCTGCAATTGTTTTGGGAAAAATAAACTTCCATAGACTGTGCTAGATAATCTAATTAAAATTATGGTTTTTTTTGGGGGGGAGGGATTAAGAGTAACCAGGAGACAGGGAAGAACTTGCTTGTTCCTTGAAGTAATTTGGAGGAATCTGTTGTCCACCTGAGAGACGGGGAGAACTGGACTATGGTTTAACTTAGATTCACCTCAGATATAAAGATGTATGAAAGTAATATTATCATTGGATTTGTTTTATTATCGTCACGTGACAAGATGCATGCCATTAGACAGATCATTCCATACATAAGTACACTGAGGTAGTAAAGAGAAAACAAAATGCAGGATAGTGTTACAGCTTACAGAGTGAGTGTTTAGTTATTTATTAAGATACAGCACAAAACAAACTCTCCTTCAAGCTGCGCTGCCCAGTGATCTCCCGATTTAAAGCACTTTACAATTACCAATTAACCTACCAACTGATACATTTTTGCACTATGGGAGGAAACCGGAGCACCCGGAAGAAACCCACACAGTCGCAGAGAGAATGTGTAAACTCCTTACAGCAACGGCGGGAATTGAACCCAGGTTACTGGGACTGTACACTGTTGTGCTAACCACTGTGTTAGCATGCCAGTGCAGATACACGGAGTGAGGACCAAAGTGAGGTAGACTGGGAGATCTTTAGCTCATGAGATGTCAGCTTAAGGGTCTGATAACAACCGGATAGAAGCTGTCCTCGAGCCTGTTAGTACTTGTTGTCAGGCTTTTGAAACCTTCTGTATCTTGTCCAATGGGAGAAGGGAGAAGTGAGAATAGCCATGATAGGAAGCATCCTTAATAATGTTGACTGCTTTCTAGAGGCAACGCAGACTGTAGGCAGAATCACTGATGGGAAGGTTGGCTTGTGTTTGGACAGGGGTGGGTTCAAAGCTGTGCTTTCTTGCAGTTTTGAGCAGAGCACTTGATATGCTAAACTGTGATGCATCCAGGTAGAACCTCTGTAAATATCAGTAATGCTTAATAGGAACATGCTGATTTCCTTTAGACTTCTGAGAAAAAAGATGTGTATGTCTGCTTTCTTGGCCATAGCTTCAAAATGGCAGGATCAGGACACGTTGGTGATTTTTTGTAAATTGAGATACAGCTCAGAATAGACCCTTCCAGCCCTTCAAGCTGCACCACCCAGCAACACCTGATTTAATCCTAGCTAATCACGGGACCAATTAACCTACTAATCAGTATGGCTTTGGACTGTGGGAGGAAATCTGAGCTCCTGGAGAAAACCCACTCACTCCACGGGGAGGATGTACAGATTCCTTGCGGATGACATTGGAATTGAATTCCAAATTCCATAGCCCCAAGCTGTAATAGTGTCCCACTAATTGCTGTGCTACCGTGGTAGATGTGTTATGTGATGTTTACACCTCAGTATTCATCTTCTTCAAGTCCACCTGCCACTTTGCTTTTTAATTTCATCAGTGCTTTTTCCAAAGTCACTTTTGTATCAGCCCACAGTCTCATTCCTCTTGCAGGTCATTCAGTCTGCCGAGTTCACCCACTTAAAGTTGTCCTTTTTCTTTTGAATAACACAGTCGTTTAGACAAAATCAAAAAAGGTGAATAAGGACTAACGGTGTTATATTTGAATGTGTGCAGTGAACGGAATAAGGTAAATGAACTTGTAACACAATTACAGATTGGCAAGTATGTTAATGTAGGCATCTTTGAAACATGGCTGAAAGAAGATCATAAACTGGGAGCTTAATGTTCAAAGATGCACATTGTATCAAAAGGATAAGCAGAAAGGCAGAGGGGGTGGTGTGGCTCTGTTGGTAAAAAATGAAATCAAATCATTAGAAAAAATGACACATGGTTAGAAGGCGTTGAATCATTGTGGATATAGCTAAGAAACTGCAAGGGTAAAAAGAACCTGATGGGAGTCAAATACAGACCCCCAAACAGTAATTAGGATGTGGTCTACAAGTTACAATGGGAGATGAAAAATGCATGCCAAAAGGGCAATGTTACAATAGTCATGGGGGATTTCAATATGCAGATAGATTGGAAAAATCAGGTTGGTGTGGGATTCCAAGAGGGGGAATTTTTAGAATGCCTGTGAGTTGATGTTTTAGAGCTGCTCGTGGTTGAGCCCACTGGTGGATCAGCTATTCTGGATTGAGTGTTGTGCAATGAACTGGAATTGATAAAACAGCTTAAGGTAAAAGAACCCTCAGGGGAAAGTGATCATAATATGAAAGAATCCACCCTGCAATTTGAGAAGGAGAAGCTAAAGTCAAATGTATCAGTATTTTTTTCAATGAAGTAAAGGAAATTGTAGAAGCATGGGGGGCGGTGGCTAGAATTAGAAAAGAACACTGGCAAGGATGATGGCAGAGCACTAATAGTTGGGATTTCTGGAAGGAATTAGAAAGGCACAGGATATATACATCCTAAAGAGGAATAAGTATTCTGAAGGCAAGATGACACCACTTTGGCTATCAAGGGAAGTCAAACCCAACATAAAAGCCAAAGAGAGGGCATCTAATAGAACAAAAATTAATGGGAAGTTAGAGGGTTGGGAAGTTTTTGAATACCAACAGAAGGCACCTAAATAAAGTCATTAAGAAGGTAGAGATGGAATATGAGAGTAAGCTAGCCAATAATATTAAAAAGAATTCCAAAATTTTTTTCAGGTACGTAGAGTGTAAATTAGAGGCGATAATGGATAACAGACCCTGGAAAATTGTGCTAGAACAATAGTAATAGGGGACAGGGAAATAGTGGATGAATTAGATAAGTATTTTATATCAGTCTTCACTGTGGAAGACACTAGCAATATGGTGGAAGTTCCAGGTATCAGGGGTCATGAAGTGTGTGAAGTTGCCATTACTAGGGAGAAGGTTCCTGGGAAATTGAAAGGTCTGAGGGCAGGTAAGTCACCTGCACCAGATGGTGTGCACCCCAGGGTTCTGAAAGAGGTGGATGAAGAGATTGTGGAGGCATTAGTCATGATTTTTCAAGAGTCACCAGATTCTGGAATGGTTCTGGAAGATTGGAAAATTGCAAATGTCACTCCATACTTCAAGAAGGGAGAGAGAGAGAAAAAAGGAAACTGTAGGTCGGTTAATCGGACCTTGGTGGTTGGTAAAATGTTGGAGTCGATTGTTAAGGGTGCAGTTTCAGGGTACTTGGAGGCACATGATAGAATGGGCCATAGTCAGCATGGTTTCCTCGAGGGAAAATCTACCTGATTGATCTGTTGGAACTCTCTGAAGAAATAACAAGCAGGATAGACAAAGGAGGATCAATTGATGTTGTCTACTTGGATTTTTCAGAAGGCCTTTGACAAGGTGCCACACACGAGGCTGCCTAACAAGCTGAGCCCATGTTACAGGAAAGATTCTAGCATGGGTAAAGCAGCGGCTGATTGGCAGGAGTCGAAGTGTGGGAATAAAGGGAGCCTTTTCTGGTTCGCTGCCGGAGACTAGTGGTGTCCCACAGGCGTCTGTGTTGGGACCGATGATTTTTACCTTGTATGTCAATGATTTGGATGATGGAATTGATGGCTTTGTTGCAAAGTTTGCAGACAATACAAAGATAGGTGGAAGGGCAGGTAATTTTGAGGAAACGGAGAGGATGCAGAAGAACCTGGACGGATTAGGAGAATGGGCGAAGTAATGACAGATGGAATACAGTGTCGGGAAGTGTATTGTCATGCACTTTGTGCCTCAGTTTAGTCAATCCTTTCATTTCTTTTGCCAAAGGGACTTGGGAGTACTTGTGCAGGGTTTTCTAAAGGATAAATTGCAGGTTGAATCTGCAGTGAGGAAAGCAAATGAGATGTTAGCATTCATTTCAAGAGAACTGGAATCTAAAAGCAAGGATGTAATGTTGAATTTATAAGGCGCTAGTGAGGCCTCACATGAAGTATTGTGAGCAGTTTCGGGTCCCCTTATCTTAGAAAGGTTGGCTGAAACTCGAGAGGGGTCAAACAAGGTTCATAAAAATGATTCCATGATTAAATGGCTTGTGATATGAAGAGCGTTTGATAGCTCTGGGCCTATATTCACTGGAATTCAGAGAATGAAGGGTGACCTTATTGAACCCTATTGAATGGTGAAAGGCCTAGATAATGTTGATGTGGAGAGGATGTTTCCTATGGTAGGAGTGTCTGAGACCAGAGGAAACAACCTCAAAATAGGCGGGCATCCTTTTAGAATAGAGATGAGGAAGAATTTCTTTAGCCAGAGAGTGGTGAATCTGTGGAAACTGTTGCCACAGGCAGCTGTGGAGGCCAAGTCTTTCTGTATATTTAAGGCAGAGGATGATAGATTCTTGATTGGTCAGGGCATGAAGGGATACTGAGAGAAGGCAGAAGACTGAGGCTGAGAGGAAAACTGGATCAGCCATGATGAAATATTGGAGCAGACTCAATGGGCCAAATGGCCTAATTCTGCACCTATATCTTGTGGTTTTCAGAAGAAAATGATAATTCTTTCTCAGCTGTTTTGTACATGTCTCCAGCATGGTCAGGGTGTTGCTCCAGATCATTGTATTGTGGAGAGCATCAAATGGAATTGGTGTAAATGAGTACTTGATGATGAGCATGGAGTTAGTGAGTTGAATAGCCTGTCTCTGTGCTGTATGGCACCGTTGAAAGCATGAGGAAGTTTCACATTCTGACCTTAACCCAGACCCACGTTCTCCCATACTATTTTATGTTCCTACTGAACCTGGAAATCTGGATCTTAAACGTTCCCCATTTCAACCAACTCGCATACATGTTGTGCTAATTAAAATATTTGAAGGTGCTTATTGTGTTAAACTTGTAACTAGGACAATATCTATCTCGCCTGTAGAATGGTGAAAACATTACCTCGCAACATACACAAAATGCTGGAGGAACTCAGCAGGCCAGGCAGCAGCTATGGAAAAGAGTACAGTCAACATTTTGGGCCGAGACCCTTCATCAGGACTGGAAAAAGGATGAGGAGTCAATAAATAAGTGGGGGGGGGGAGGGGAGGAAGAAACACAAGGTGACAGGTGAATCTGGGAGTGGGGAGGGTGAAGTAAAGAGCTGGGAAGTTGATAGGAGAAAGAGATACAGGGCTGGAGAAGGGGGAATCTGATAGGAGAGGACAGAGGCCATGGAAGAAAGAAAAGGGGGAGGAGCACCAGGGGGAGGTGATAAGGTAGGAGAGTGGGGTGGAGGCATTACTGGAAGTTTGAGAAATCGGTGTTCATGCCATCAGTTTGGAGGCTACCCAGATGGAATATAAGGTGTTACTCCTCCAGCCTGAGTGTGGCCTCATTGTGGCAGCAGAGGAGGCCATGGACTGACGTGCCTGAATGGGAAGTGGAATTAAAATGGGTGGCCACTGGGGGATGCTGCTTTTTCTGGCAGTCGAGCCTAGGTGCTCGGCAAAGCAGTCTCCCAGTCTGTGTCAGGCCTCACTGATACACAGGGGACTATACCAGAGCACCGGATACAGTAAATTACTCCAACAGTCTCACAGGTGAAGTGTCACCTCACCTGGAAGGATGGTATGGGGGACCCTGAATGGTAGTGAGGGAGGTGGTATAGGGGCAGATTGTAGCACTTGTCTGGTTGCAAGATTAAGTGCCAGGAATAGGATGAGTGGGAAAGGACAAATGGATAATGAAGTCACATAGGGAGCAATCCCTGTGGAAAGCAGAAAGTGGGGGTGGGGGGGGGAGTGTGGAAGATGTTGTGATGGGATCCCACTGGAGATAGCGGAAGTTACGGAGAATTGTGTGTTGGACGCAGAAGGTGGTGGGTGAGGACGAGAGGAACCCTATCCATGGAGGGGTGGTGGGAGGGTGGGGTGAGGGTTGACATGGGTGAAATGGAAGAGATGCAGTCGAGGGCAGCATTGATGGTGGAGGAAGGGAAGCCCCTTTCTTTGAAGGAGAACATCTCCTTAGTTCTTGAAGGAAATGCCTCATCCTGAAAGCAGATGTGGTGGAGATGGAGGAACTGAGAGAAGCAGATGGCATTTTTACAAGTAATAGGGTGAGAAGAGGGATAGTCCTGGTAGCTCTGAGAATCTGTGTGTTGATCCTAGACACCAGTAGATAATTGTCTCCAAGAGATCACGAAAGTGGAAGGAGGTGTTAGAAATGAACCAGGTAAATTTGAGGGTAGGGTGGAAGTTGAAGGCAAAGTTGATGAAGTTGCTGAGCTCTGTATGGGTGTAGGAAGCAGCACTAATGCAGTCCTCGATGTACTGTAGGAAACGGGGAGCAATACTAGGGTAGGCTTGAAACTTGGACTGTTCCACGTAGCCAACAAACAGCAGGCAGAGCTGGGACCCATGCAGACCTTGTGTTTGAAGGAAGTGGGAGAAGCCAAAGGAGAAATTATTAAGAGTGAGGTAAAATTTGCCCCTCTCTTGACCTCTTGTGGCTGAGTTGTCTTAGTCTTGGAGAAAAACTAATTATGAATGATAAAACTGCATCCTTCCCTTTGATCTAACATTAAGCTTGGCCTTTACCCTGAGAAAGCAGTACTTTGACCATTACTTCACTCCTCCCCCTATTCTTTAGTTGAAACAGTTTTCACTGTTACATAATTAAAGCTCTGAATTGCATTCCAGGTGGTGAAATGTAGTTAATACTTCTGTAAATTTTCAAGTGACAAGGTAGTTCAGTAGATAAAACATTCAGAATATGATGCATAGCTAGGAAAATAAATGTTAAACCTAAATCTTCCCAGTGTCTGCTCTTCTGTTGAAACAAACTGCCACTATACTCACATGCAGTAAAACGTGTAAACAGCCAATTGTTGTGTGTTTGTATTTCTAAAACCGCCTTGGGAAGTAAGCTATCAATTTTGGCAGGTTATTGTGAATCCCATAGCTGAGTGGAAAACTACAAGGAGGCAAACAAAGGTATCTCTGAATGAGTCAACCATTGAGTTTCGGAGCTTGTACTTTCACACGTCCCGGTTCTCTTGAAACAGTCTGGAGCGCTGCCCTTCTGAGCCAATTACAGTCACAGATGCAGCACAGAACTGGGGTCTTCAGCTCACTGGACCTATTAGAATTAATCCTATATCAGTCCCATTTTCATATTCTCCAGACGTTCTTAGCAACCCCGCCCCCCCCCTCCGATTTTGCCACTCACCTACATACCAAGGACAATTTACAGTGGCCAGTTAACCCCTCTAACCCCTCTATCTTCGGGATATGGGGAAAAACCAGGGCTCCGGGAGAGTAAGAGTACTGTACAGACACAACGTGTTGGACTCCACACAGACAACAGCTAAGGTCAGTTTTGAACCAAGATCCGTGGCATTGGAAGGCTGTGGCTCTGCTAGCTAAATCATGGGAACACATTGTATCTTGTATCGATGCCTGGCCCCTGTTAATGTAGGTAGCGTTAGTCATTTGCTGTGTTGGTATTTCTATGCTTGTGGGAGGAGAGAAGCTGTATGATTTTGTAACTAGACCGCTCAATATTCTTAGCCAGGAGTGTGTAGGTTTTGGAGATGTGATCCTCTCTAATTCCTCACCATTATACTTGTGTTCTGCAACAAAAGTGAGGCCACTGGCTAGTTCACAGATCTGTGACATAATCTCGATTCTTTATATAGAGGCGTAATTTAATGCAGACAAGTGTGAGATATTTCACTTTGGGACAACAAACCAGGGTACAATTTACACAGTGAACAGTAGGGCACTGAGGAGTGTGATGGACAGAGGGATCTGGAAATACAGATCCATAATTCTTTACAAGTGCAGTCACAGATAGAGCTTTTGAATTCATGAAGAGCATTGGCACATTGGCCTTCATAAATCAAAGTATTGAGTACAGGACTTGAGATGTTATATTGAAGTTGTATAAGACATTGGTAAGGTGTAATTTGGTGTAATTGATGCAGCCCTGGTCACCTACAGGAAAGGTATCAATAAGTTTAATAGAGTGAAGCAATAATTTACAAGGATGTTGCCAGGATGTGAGGTCCGGAGTTATGGGTTGAATAGGTTAAGACTTCTTTCCCTAGGACATAGGAGAAAGAGGGGAGATTTCATAGAGGTATGCACAATTGTGATGGGTATAGATATGGTAAATGCAAGCAGACTTTTTCCACTAAGATTTTGTGAGACCAGCACTAGAGGTCACATGTTAAGGGTAAAAGATGAAATATTTAAGAGGGAACTACTTCACTTGGTTGCAAGAGTGTAGAACAAGCTGTCTGAGAAAGTGATGGATGCACATTTAATTTCAAGATTTGGGAGAAATTTCGATAGGTGTATGGATGGGAGGGGTTCTGGAGGGCTATGGCCCAGGTGTAGGTTGATGGACAAAGCAGAACAATAGTTCAGCATGAACTAGAAAGGTCAAGGAACACACATCAAAGTTGCTGGTGAACGCAGCAGGCCAAGCAGCATCTGTAGGAAGAGGTGCAGTCGACATTTCAGGCCGAGACCCTTCGTCAGGACTAACTGAAGGAAGAGTGAGTAAGGGATTTGAAAGTTGGAGGGGGAGGGGGAGATGCAAAATGATAGGAGAAGACAGGAGGGGGAGGGATGGAGCCAAGAGCTGGACAGGTGATTGGCAAAAACGGATACGAGAGGATCATGGGACAGGAGGTCTGGGAAGAAAGACAAGGGGGGGGGACCCAGAGGATGGGCAAGAGGTATATTCAGAGGGACAGAGGGAGAAAAGGGAGAGTGAGAGAAAGAATGTGTGCATAAAAATAAGTAACAGATGGGGTACGAGGGGGAGGTGGGGCCTAGCAGAAGTTAGAAAAGTCGACGTTCATGCCATCAGGTTGGAGGCTACCCAGACAGAATATAAGGTGTTGTTCCTCCAACCTGAGTGTGGCTTCATCTTTACAGTAGAGGAGGCCGTGGATAGACATGTCAGAATGGGAATGGGATGTGGAATTAAAATGTGTGGCCACTGGGAGATCCTGCTTTCTCTGGCGGACAGAGCGTAGATGTTCAGCAAAGTGGTCTCCCAGTCTGCGTCGGATCTCGCCAATATATAAAAGGCCACATCGGGAGCACCGGACGCAGTATATCACCCCAGTCGACTCACAGATGAAGTGTTGCCTCACCTGGAAGGACTGTTTGGGGCCCTGAATGGTGGTAAGGGAGGAAGTGTAAGGGCATATGTAGCACTTGTTCCGCTTACACGGATAAGTGCCAGGAGGGAGATCAGTGGGGAGGGATGGGGGGGACGAATGGACAAGGGAGTTGTGTAGGGAGCGATCCCTGCGGAATGCAGAGAGAGAGGGGGAGGGAAAGATGTGCTTAGTGGTGGGATCCCGTTGGAGGTGGCGGAAGTTACGGAGAATAATATGTTGGACCCGGAGGCTGGTGGGGTGGTAGGTGAGGACCAGGGGAACCCTATTCCTAGTGGGGTGGCGGGAGGATGGAGTGAGAGCAGATGTACGTGAAATGGGGGAGATGCGTTTAAGAGCAGAGTTGATAGTGGAGGAAGGGAAGCCCCTTTCTTTAAAAAAGGAAGACATCTCCCTCATCCTAGAATGAAAAGCCTCATCCTGAGAGCAGATGCGGCGGAGACGGAGGAATTGCGAGAAGGGGATGGCGTTTCTGCAAGAGACAGGGTGAGAAGAGGAATAGTCAGGATAGCTGTGAGAGTCAGTAGGCTTATAGTAGACATCAGTGGATAAGCTGTCTCCAGAGACAGAGACAGAAAGATCTAGAAAGGAGAGGGAGGTGTCAGAAATGGACCAGGTAAACTTGAGGGCAGGGTGAAAGTTGGAGGCAAAGTTAATAAAGTCAACGAGTTCTGCATGCGTGCAGGAAGCAGCACCAATGCAGTCGTCGATGTAGCGAAGGAAAAGTGGGGGACAGATACCAGAATAGGCACGGAACATAGATTGTTCCACAAACCCAACAAAAAGGCAGGCATAGCTAGGACCCATACGGGTGCCCATAGCTACACCTTTAGTTTGGAGGAAGTGGGAGGAGCCAAAGGAGAAATTATTAAGAATAAGGACTAATTCCACTAGACGGAGCAGAGTGGTGGTAGAGGGGAACTGATTAGGTCTGGAATCCAAAAAAAGCGTAGAGCTTTGAGACCTTCCTGATGGGGGATGGAAGTATATAAGTATATTATCCACCACCCCACCAGCCTCCGGGTCCAACATATTATCTACCACCCCACCAGCCTCCGGGTCCAACATATTATCTACCACCCCACCAGCCTCTGGGTCCAACATATTATTCTCTGTAACTTCCGCCACCTCCAACGGGATCCCACCACTAAGCACATCTTTCCCTCCCCCCCTCTCTCTGCATTCCGCAGGGATCGCTCCCTACACAACTCCCTTGTCCATTCGTCCCCCCTATCCCTCCCCACTGATCTCCCTCCTGGCACTTATCCGTGTAAGCGGAACAAGTGCTACACATGCCCTTACACTTCCTCCCTTACCACCATTCAGGGCCCCAAGCAGTCCTTCCAGGTGAGGCAACACTTCACCTGTGAGTCGACTGGGGTGATAAACTGCGTCCGGTGCTCCCGATGTGGCCTTTTATATATTGGAAAAATGTCTATCCACGGCCTCCTCTACCGTAAAGATGAAGCCACACTCAGGTTGGAGGAACAACACCTTATATTCCGTCTGGGTAGCCTCCAACCTGATGGCATGAACATCGACTTCTCTAACTTCCGCTAGGCCCCACCTCCCCCTCGTACCCCATCTGTTACTTATTTTTATGCACACATTCTTTCTCTCACTCTCCTTTTTCTCCCTCTGTCCCTCTGAATATACCTCTTGCCCATCCTCTGGGTCCCCCCCACCCCCCTTGTCTTTCTTCCCGGACCTCCTGTCCCATGATCCTCTCGTATCCCCTTTTGCCTATCACCTGTCCAGCTCTTGGCTCTATCCCTCCCCCTCCTGTCTTCTCCTATCATTTTGGATCTCCCCCTCCCCCTCCAACTTTCAAATCCCTTACTCACTCTTCCTTCAGTTAGTCCTGACGAAGGGTCTCGGCCTGAAACATCGACTGCACCTCTTCCTACAGTTGCTGCTTGGCCTGCTGCGTTCACCAGCAACTTTGATATGTGTTGCTTGAATTTCCAGCATCTGCAGAATTCCTGTTGTTTGCCTAGAAAGGTCAAGGGGTCTTTTTCTGTGCTGTAGTGTTCTATGACTGTATAAGTAAGAATTTAGTGGAAAGAAATTATTTCTTTTCAATCCTTAATGTTAATATCAAAGAATAATCACTATGTATGCGGCTCCTTTTTACAGGGCAAATCATCTCAATGCTTCACAGACATAATATGACATCAAGCTACAAAGGGAAATACTCGAAGCAGATTATGAAAGGTTTATAGTTATAGAGGGAGGAAAGTGGCTTAGGGAGTGGCTGAGCTTATGATCCTGGTTACTGAAGGTGAGGCCTACAGCACAGACTGATTTAAGTTTGCAGATGATCGGGTGGCATTGGAGGTTTTCCTTGTAGACTGAGCTACTAGTGGTTTAGGCAGGTTAAATTATAGTATTTCAAAGACATTGGGACTATTACGTGAGTAGGGAAGGTTCAGAAGGAGTGGGCCAAAAGTGAGCTGGAGGATCTAGCTCAGGTAAAGGCAGAAGTTTGGCTTTATTTGTTGTGCATACATCGAAACATACACTGCTTAATTGGGGCAGGAGACTGTTACTGAGCAATTTTTAACTAACATCAGTCACGTGCATGCCATGTGGCTGTTGGACACTATACCCTGCCTAGAGCAAATGGTTTTTAAATAGGGTCAGCTGAATGTATTTGTGTTCAAAAAGCAGTGCTCTTTATCATTGATGGTTTGCGAGAAATAAGCATTAAGAGAATTCAGAACCGTTTTGCTCAATGCGGTTTCAAGCATTCAGACTTGGAGATGCCAGAAACAGCAGGGAGTGAAAATGAAACAATTTCACTGTTTCAACAAGTTAGAAACTACGAAGAATTTGAAGGTATCGACAACCATCTTGAATGTTACCTTTGGTCCCCACCACACACTCAGCTCTCACCTCTGGCTCCAAGTAGGTGTTTGCAAATGACAGGTGGGCAAAACCAGGTGAGGGTTGCCGATGGGTCTGGTGCTAGGACAGACGTGTCCCTATCTCACCTGAGTATGTGAAGTTGGCTCCAGCAGACTGAGCAGATGAGATCCAATGGCCAGGAAGGTGGTTCTGCAGCACTATATGGAGACCAAAAAGCATGACAGGGCACGGAAGAAGTGATGGTCATCCAGTGCAATCAGGGAAGACCCCAGTTGTGACATCTACTCGTCCCACTGGACCTAAACTTTTGAGATCGAGAGAGTGGAAGTGATCCAGAGCAATGGCTTTTCCACTTTTAAAAACTCTCCTATGCAAGTTTCTTGTCATCAGTTATGACAGACAACCACCAGTGGTAATGTTAGTGTTCCAATTTGTTCTGTATTTCATTTAAATACATAATTCATAACTCATTTAAAAGGTTTTTAATGCTTTTTTTAACTATTTCCTTGAAATATCTGCGAATTTGGGCAACCGCTTAACTGGGCCAAAATATACTGGTCACGCTGTGCCCCAATTCACTAGAATCTATTGTATTCCAAATCGTACTGGTCTGCAAATTGGAGGGGGAGGTCGCAAGTGGTCGTGTTCCCCTGCACCCGTTTCCCTAGTAGTAGAGATGCTGGGTTTGGGAGGCACTGTCGGAGAGGCCAAGGTGAGTAACCACAATGCATTTTGTAGATGGTTCACACTGAGTCACTGTGGAAGGAATGAATATTTTGGGAAGTGGATAGGTTTGAGTAAAGTGAATCAATAGTGAAAGAGACTGCAGGTGTCAGAGCTCATTGGCCGAAGCCTCATCTATGGAGGAAAAAGGTTCCCTTCCCTAATCGCTACCTTAATATAGTAACACTATAACTACTTTGACCTCTTTGCACTAAAATGGACTTCTGTTCCAATTGTAATTGTGTTCTTTCTTGTATAATTTACTATAATTTGTTTTTGCAAATGCTATATGCCTCTGCTGTAAAATTTTCATTGGGCCTATGCATACATATATTGCACATATTTAGTTGTGCGTATGACAATAAGCATTGACTTTGCAAGTCAGCATTTCAGATTGAGACCCTGCATCAGGACTGAGAGTAGGTGGGAAAGATAGCTGCTGTACAACAGTGGGAAGTAGAGAGGGATAGAGACTGGTTAGGAGGGGATGTTGTGCAGATGCAGCAAAATGGTGATGGTGCTCAAGAAGAAATTTTGGTGACTGTAGAATTGCAGCACTGAGGTAGTGGTTTACCAAAACTGGAGTATTTGGTGTTCATCCAATTGGGTTGTAAGTTAACAAGTGGAATATGAAATATCCTTGCAATTTGCATTTGGTCTCTCTGTAGTAGAAGGCCAAGGATGGGTATATAGAAATGAGAAGGCTTTTAAGTTGGCCATTTCAGGGAATGGTAAACCTGTCACCCAATTCGATTTCATCCATGCGGGAAGTGATATTTCAGTTGTACAGACTCCATCTAATTTTCCATTCTTTTCTGAATATGTTACCTCCGAGTATGTACAAAGAAACTGACAATTATACCAGAACCTTAAACAACTGTATGAAGACAAGGGTGGATGATGTGTGAGCTTGCAATAAAAACCAGCACCTCTAAGGGTTTGCATAAATTTGGCTTGTACTCCCTCGAATCAAATGCTACAAAGCTTCGGTAGGAACAGTACAGAAAAACTCCTGTGGGAGAATCAAGAATGAAGTGAAAGAAAATAAATACTTGAGCCAAGTCTCACATCAAACGCATACTTCTGGAGAGTGTACCAGTTTGAGAATTTCCTCAACAGGAGAGTATGGAGGTGGGGCTAATTTAAGCACACAGCTCATGGCCTGGGTGTATAATTGCTGGGTCAGAGCAATGTGGACTGACAGTGGATGAATGGAGTTGCAGTTGAGCTACAATCTAAGCAATTAGTGGTGCAGCTTTGGGTGTGTTGTTAGAGTATTAGTATCAAACAGCGTAATATTGTAATGGGTTTCATACTTGCAGATTCTTTCATGCTTGGATAGGAAAGGAATGTGAGGATACAGGCCTGTGCAGGCAAACAGAATTTGCATAGATAAGCATCATGGTTAGTGAGGACAACATGGGCCAGCAGCCCAGATTCGAAGCTCTACACTTCTATGATGAAAGAGGAAAAGGATGAGCTAAGCAGAGAGCATGAACCCTATGGAATGGTGAAATACGTCTTCCTTATCACATGGTGAAATTTGTCAGATTGATGAAGCATTACATACAGAACTAAGAACAGGACAAGGACAAACGTTTAATGCTTTCTTTTGTTGTTAAACTTCTGGGTCATTTGAGAAGAAGCTGGCATGGTTTGGGTTAGAGCAGAGGTTTCCATCCTGGGGTACATGAATCCCTTGGGTAATGGTAGGGGTCCATGGCATTAAAAAAAGATTGGGAACCCCTGGAAAGCAAGAAAGAGTGAAAGCCAAGATACTAGACAGCAGAGCAGACTTGGTGGGCTAAATGGACTATTTTTAGTCCACTTTGTTCTGCTCTCTATGGTTTGCTCCATGCTATTGTGCATTTTCACACTTCCTGGTGTAGGAAGGCCACCTCATTAAAGTGCTACATGTTGCTACTTCCCACATCCAAGGCCATACAGCTGAACAATTGCTGCTGTGTTCCTTCTCCAACAGCCCTGTATTTAATTTAACTTAACTATTTAATAGGCATATGTACTTAAATACATTAGGGGAAAAATTGAATTAATCATGTATTGCATTGTACTGCTGCCATAAAGTTAACACATTTCATGACATGTATGCCGGTAACTTTAAACCTGATCTGATTCTGACGTTAACTTGTACCTCTTGGGCTTTCTGCTAATTGGCTCCAAATCGATCATCAGATTATTATTGTCACAAGTATGAGATGGAGTGAAATGTTTTTATTTGCATGCCAGACACTGAGGTAGAATATAGGAGAAAAAGTAATGTGGATATAGTGCTAAAGTTGCAGACAAAGTGCAGTGCAGGTAGACAAAGGTCAAAAGTCACAGCCAGGAAGGCTGGGATATCAAGAGTTCATCTATTAGTATATATAAGGTCCGTTCAAGAGTCTTCTAACAGTGGGAGAGAAGCTTTGTTAACATTCTCAAGCTTTTGTATCTTTTGCCCGACAGAATCAGAGAGGAGGGAATGACAGGGTTGAGAGGGGTCTTTGTTTATACAGGTTGTTTTCCTTAGGCAGTGAGAGGTGTAGAAGGTGTCCATGGAAGGGGACGAAAGCTTGTGTATTGGCCTGGGCTATGTTCACAACTTTGCAATTTCATGGTCTTGGGCAGCATGTTTGCTATAGGATGCTCTCTAAGGTGCATCTATATGTAATAAGAAAAATTTTTAGTCGAGGTCATCAGGACATTCCAAATTTCCTTAGCATTTTGAGGATCGCCTCGTCCAAACAGACGTGACTGCCCATCGTCTTGTCCCGTCTCAGTCATGTCCAAGATGGTCAGCATCTCGCAGCTTCCCTTTCCATCCTTGGACAGTTGCCTTGGGAGATGCTATGGAATTAATCCTTCCTTCCATTTTGTCTCTCTCATTTCCATGGAGTAGCACACGAAAGGAAAAACCCTACTTTTGGCATCTTTTAGTGATGTTATCTTAGGTAGATTTTGCACGTGCTTGAGAGAATTGTTGAGGCTATCATATTTCTTTGGCCTGTGTGGTGGCTACTTTGCTATTCGGATATGCAGGAGATTTGATTTTTTCCCCAACAGGGAGGTACAATTCTTTGCATCTACTTGATAACCGAGACAGAGTTTGTCCTTAACACTTAAACGAATAGCCAAAGCATTACACCATCAGCATTAACCCGAATCTTTGTGCTCAGGTGTCTGGATTGGGATTTGAACCCGTGACCAGCTGATTGTGATGAGAGAACTGGGCCCTGAGCTACGGCTGATGCCTGACATACTGAGTCAGAACATGAAACACTTTGATAGTAAACGTGGATGAGGTGATAGCAGGAATTTAAATTGCTAAATCTGAAATCTGTGTAGAGTCCTCCATTCCAAATAGATCCTCCCTCTTTTAAATACCTGTACACTTCCCCTATGCATCCTGAAATGCTCCTTCATATGTATAACCGCGTCTTTCTTTCACCCATTCATCCTCCTCGGCCACTAACTCAGAGTCCGTACAAATCTTGCTTGATTAAACAAAAGCGTGCTGTAAAACGGGAGGAGAGCTCTCCTGTGGCAGCAGCCAACTCTAACTGGTACTAAACGTAACTAACTGCTGTGTGAGCAGCTGTTGTCACCAAAGTGCTGTGCCTCAAAGGAGGGCATTGTCTGGAAGAATCATCCATCACTACTGCAGTCTTCTCCCCTTGAACGCCATTGTCTTGCTGTTGTGGTGTAGTCACATTTAGGCCACTTGTGTACCAGTTTCCAGAGAGGGCAAGGCTGTGCGAGTGGAGCCTTTGTCCCGCAGATATAGGGAGGCTGGCATTCTTAGTGTGTGGTGCTCCACGGGAGATATGACTGTGGAACTCAACGGAGGCCCCGCTTACTGTCTCTGCTGGAAGATCGCACGGCTTCAGCTCAAAGGGAAGTTCAGCACAATGCTCTATGTTCCATAATTAAACCCCCCCCCCCCCCCACCCCCGGCAATGTCATTACAGCAGGTTAACAGTGCTGTTGGTGAGATCTTGCTCTGCACACACTGGGCACGACATCATTTGATTGACAGGACCGAAAGGTTGCAAAGCAGTTTGGATTGTCCTGTGTTTAAAAGCTGCTAAGTAAGTGCAAACCTCCCAATGGAGGTGCACTCCCCTCTCTATGCTGCTGAAAGGACTCCCTCTCCACTGACCCAGCAGAAAGTGGGGGTAGTTGGCTTTAGACCACCTGAAACTGCTTCATAAATATAGCTTATTGCTTTGATTTACTTGTAGATTCATTGAGCTGCACAGCATGGAAAAATGCCCTTCAACACATCCATGCCAACCAATGTATCTATCTAAGCTAGTCCCATTTGTCTGCATTTGGCACATATCCTCCTAAGCCTTTCCCATTCAAGTCCTTGTTCAAATGTGTTTTAAACATTGTAATTATCTTGTTAATTTTGATTTTACACCTCTTGTTAATTAATGAAAAGCCACCTCGTTTTTAAATTAAATTTGGATCCTTTCCATTTTAATAGTTAATATGCAAGGATTGCAGTTTTCTGATACTTTCCTCTCCAGATGAATTAGTCATAGACAAGTACAGCATAGAAACAGGCCCTTCAGCTCTCATCCATGCCAAAACCATTTAAGCTGTCTACTCTCATTGACCCGCACTGGGACCATAGCCCCCTATCCATGTGCCTTCTCTTAAATGATGAAATCGAGCTCACTTGCACCACTTGTGCAGGCATCTCATTCCACACTCTCACGGCCCTCTGAGTGATGGTTTCCCCTCATGTTCCCCTTAAACTTTTCAACTTTCACCCTCAACCCATGACCTCTGGTTTCAGTCCCACTCAACCTCAGTGGAAAAAGCTTGCCTGCATTTACCCTATCTCTACCCCTCATAATTTTGTATACCTCTATCAAATCTCTTGTGTTCTAAGGAATACAGTCCTAAGCTATTCAATCTTTCCTTATAACTCAGTTCCTCCAGATCTGGCAACGTCTTTGTAAATTTTCTCTGTACTCTTTCAACCTTGTTTACATCTTTCCTGTAGGTGGGTGGCCAAAACTGCTCGCAGTACTCCAAATTAAGCCTCACCAAACGATGTACATTTTATCTCCACCTCTGCTTCACACATTTCTAGGGCACAGATGTGGGGCTGCAACCATTTCTTCAGGTGAGTAACCCTGTCTGGGTTGCCATGCCGCTAATGGAAGCTTCAGTGAGAGAGGGAGGGAATGAGTCATTCACCTATGCAAATAATATAGGACTCCTTCACACACACACTCAGAAGTAGAGAATTAGAAAAATCTCGAGGGCAGATTGGGAGCTGTTATCTGTGTATTTTTTTTAAAAAATGGTAAGGGTAATTGGGTATGAATCAGAATCAGATATGCTGAATTTCTGAGAATCTCCTCTCCCAGCCAGGAGTGACTGCCCATCAACTCATTCCAGTCGCATCTAAAGCCCAAAATCTCATGGCTTCCCTTTCCATTCTTGCAAATTTTTTCTTGGGTGCTGCTGTGGAATTAACCCTTTACCCCTATCTCTCTCATTTCCATGGATTGGCACATGACAGAAGCCCAGTATATGGCGCCTTTAATGTACATCTCAAGCATGGAAGTCACTTACTTGAGAGTGCTGGTGAGACTCGTGTCTGTTATCTGGGTCATCTTCCTCTTGACCGAGTGAAGACAGAAATGTCATCACAAAGTGTAAAGTTTTTTTGTATCAAAGTGCAGGACACGCTCACTCCATTCCGTCTGGACAAGTTAGTGGCCTTGATTTTATGTTGGCGAGTAATGAAATTACAGACCTCTGACACTGACTTAAACTGGATTTCAAAGCTCAAAGGACATTTATTGTCAAAGTATGTATACTGTATACAGCCTTCAGATTTGAATCCTTGCAGGCAGCCACAAAACAAAAAACCCAAAATAACCCATCTTAAATAAAGGCAATCAAACTCCCAATGTGCAGGGGGGAAGAAAGCAAATCATGCAAACAATAAAAGTAAGAACTGAAGTTCACGAAAGTGAGTCCACAGCCATGACTCACCCCGACCTTTTCAATTTGGCCCAGTGCTTAAATCATCCAAACCTCGGTCGTTCCTCGCTGTTGGGTCCAGGCCCCATCATCTTGATTATTCTGGCACTGAAATCGATCAGATCTTGGGCCTTTCCTCACCCCCTCCTGGACTCTGCCACCTCAACTCTGCCTCGCATCAGTTTTTCTGCATTGAACCGCCTCCACGTCCGCTCTAGCCATGGCCAAAACACGGCTCATTGCCCGCTGTCAGGTAAGGAATGATCCCAAAATATCTGAGAAAGGGAATTTGGAATGTCGGGTTCTCCAAGATAAGTTTCAGCTGTAGGGGGAAGAGGATGAGTATTAATACAATATCTTCCAATGTAAGATTATATGTGCTTTGTTCTGAGCTGATTTTTGTTATGAAAGTATGGATTCCCTCAACCTACACTAATGGTGGAGTAATTGCCATTAATATGATAATGTAACCATTAGGCTAAATTTAAGAATATTGAGTTAGCTGAGCACAGTGAGTCAGAGATTTGGATTGACCAGATAAGAAATCCAAGCCCTTCCCCCAAGGATATCAATTAACCATGAGACCAGTTTTGTATTCTCATGCTTATTGTTACCAAATATGAATTTTTAATTTTTTTTAATTCCAGGTTCATTTAACTGCTTAGATCATAAGATATAGCAGAGCAGAATTAGGCTATTCAGCACATTGTGTCTGTTCCACCATTCAATTGTGGTCATTTTTTTCCCCATCTCCATTTACTCAGTTTCTCCCCATAATCCCTATTCCCCATGCCATTAAAAAACCTATTGATCTCTACTCTAAATGGACCCCACCACTTCGTGGCAATGAATTCCACAGACTCATCACCACTGGCTGAAAGAATTCCTCTGTTTTAAAGAGACGTCCCTTTATTCTGAGGCTGGGCCCTTGGAAAACATCATCTCCCCATCCACTCTATTTTAAGTTCCTAAACTACCATTTCGAACACTAGTCTTTACATCAAAGGATAATTAGATAAATCTGGAATTTTAAAAACAAAGTTAACAGTAACTATCAGATTACTGGATTAGAGGCACAAAAGTTTGCAGATACTGAATCAGGAGCAGTAAAGTTTCTGCTGGAAAAACTTAGGTCAAGCAGCATCCATAGAAGGAAGAAAAGGTTGAAATGCAGCATCAGAGCACTGGAATATTGGATTAGCCTCACAGTTAACAAATGTCCTTCAGGGATGAAAGTCCTTCAGGCTTCTGTACTTCCTCTCCAAAGGCAGCTCTCAAACGATGGCATGGCCCAGATAGTAAGGGTCTTTGGATGTTTCTGCATTCAGGCAGCACTCCCTCTAGATACCATCAGTAGTGGGAAGGGATGTGCCCGCATATATTGGTCAGAGTGCACCGTTCTCTGCAACTTGAGTTCCTGCACATTTGAACTGCTATACCAGACCATGAAGCAACTAGTCAGGATACCTTTAACAGTACAATGAGGGCTGCCATTGCCAGTGATGTCTACATCGCAGAATGAAAGGACAAAATGTTTGTAACACCACAAATCTTTTTCTCAGTCATTTACTGGGAGTGCATCAGAAAATGGGAGGCATCCTATTTTATAGGTATGGTTTTCCACTATCTTTCATCTTTTCTCTGGCCTTGATATCATCTTTCTGCATAGATTCCAGTGCTATTGGCTTGACGATGGTTTCATCTCTACACTCAGCTCACCTCCTCCTCCCAGCCAACTCTTGCAAGTCCATGCAGTCACCCCTTCCCATTACATTCTGATTTTCATTTTGGGAAGGACAATGGAGCACTTGTCTGCAAATAGCAGACAAAAGGTGCATTGAGAGCGAGCTCAAGCATAAGCAGTGCTCACTGGAGTATGGAGCACAGCTGCTGGCTTTGAGGTGGAGGTGAAAGGGTTAAAGGGAGTGCACAGTTACCATTAAATCCATTTTTAAGCCATTAAGAATGGCAATAGGCCACAAGGGCAACATAAGAAATGCCTGTCGGATCAGAGGTTAAAATGAGGCCCTGCCTTCACTCTCAAGTAGATGCAAGAGATCCCATGAGAAAGGAATTTGCCTGGTGTTGTGAGCAACATTAAAACTATAGACAGAAATAAGATGGTCAGAGCAATGATAGCTGAGGGTTAATGCTCATATGTGTGAGATGGTGTACTTTGGGAGAACTAATAAGTATGGGACATGCAGAATGAATACTAGAGCCCATGGGAATGCTGAGGAATAAACGGACCTGGGTGTACAAGTCCCAAGATCTCTAAAGGCGGCATCATGCATGGATGTTGCGGTGAAGTCAACACTGGACGTGTTTGCCTTCATTAACTGGAGCATGGACAACTTGTTAGTTCGGCCGGAACAGGACTACTTTGTACAGCGATGGTCACCTCACTGTAGATAGGACTGGAGAAGGTTCCTCCCAATGTTACCTGGGATCGTGTTTCACTTATGAGGAGAGACTGGATACACTGGGTTTGTCTTCTGTGAAGTGGAAAAGGACGAGGATCAAACCTGATAGAGGTGTCTAAAACTGAGGGGAAGAGATAGAATAGATAATAGGAAAATTATGCCCATAGGGGATGCATATAGATGTTTAGGACATGGTTTGGAGAGGGTGGTGGCGACGGAAGCTTTCACAACATTCAAGAGCTATCTAAATAAGCACAGGAGGCTACAGATGCTGACAAGATGGGATCAATGTACATGTATGGACTTGATGGTCAACCCGGATGTGCTGTGTGACTCTATCTATCCTTTCCTCAACAGAGGAAGTTAAAAATGACTTAGCAACATAATTCAAGTGTCAGCGTTGATCATAATGCTCCTGAAAGTGGGTTTCCAATGGAAAATGGGAGGAATGTTGATGCTGGCAGGAATGGACATTTCTGCTATGGAACACACAGCTCTAGGTCACGACCTCCTACTTACATGTTTTCCCACTCACTAGCCATCTTGCTTTGGGCATTTCAGTGCTAGTCTTCTACTGCAGTAACATCACAGCTGAAAGACTTGAGGTATAGCCGGCACCCTGTTGTATAACCTTCCACTCTATAATTTAAAGACTGCTGCAAGTGTTCCAGCAGATACTGGAAATCTGAAATGAAAGCAATGAGCAGCAGATCAAGTGACGTCTGTGGGGAGAGAAGCAGATGGCCCTTGACTCGTTGAGTAGTTCCAGTACTCTTTTCATTTCATCCTATCTACTCCTGATGCTACGTTCTGCTGCCTGTTTGCACAACCTATGATTATTGTTTCAACAATAACAGAATGCAGAATTAAGTATTTCAGTTACAGAGAAAACGTAGTTCAGGTAGACAATAAGGTGCAGGGTCAAAATTTAGATTTTAGGTCAACAGTCCAGCTTGTCATACTAGAGTACCATCATTAGTCTTATAACAATAGGATAGAAGCTGTCCTTGAACCTGGTGGTATGTGTTTTCAGGATTTTGTCTGTTCTGCCTGATGGGAGAGAGGAGAAGAAAGAATGCCTGGGGTGCGAGGGGTTTTTGATTATGTTGGCTGCTTTACCAAAGTGGCAAGAAGTGCAAGTGTAGACAGAGTCTGTGAAGGGGAGACTGGCTTTCGTGATGTGTGAGCTGTATCCTGAACTCTCTATAGTTTTTTTTTGTGGTCGCAATAGAGCAGTTGCCATACCAAGAAGTAAAAATCATGAGGTTTTGATCAAACAAGGTAGAGAAGCTGCTTTATTTCAGTAACTATGAATGTACAATAATACCAAGAAAATTATATTTTCCTCCTCCTCTGGGCTGTTTATAATCTAGAAAGTGTAGCCTAAAAAGGCGGTGGACATGATTTCAAAGGTGACCTTAATCAGGAAAATATATAATCAAGGAAAACTTCTAATATTATAGAACCAGACAGGAGAAAAGGCTGAGGTGTCATTGTCCTCTAAGAGCAATCATTGGTATACTGGATTGAATGTCCCCTCTTCCTGTTATTCACTCATGTTTTGTATGCAGTGTTATGGGATTACTGTGATACAGACACTGCCCTTTGGAAGTGTGTATCATGTCCCGGCTTTTATTGTACAGCTGCATCTCAGTCCAATTTAGAGTGTGCGAAGGCTAGAAATGTGGTTTTTGGGTGAAAGCCCTTTCCTTATAGAACTGAGTAGGGCCAGAGGCATGGAGCTTGTCCGCGTGTTATATAACCTGGCGCATGTGGTTACAATGCTTTTGGCCATCCGTTTTACTGGTGGTGCAGTGGCGCAGCTGGTAGAGTCACTGCCTTACAGTGCTAGTGAACCCGGTTCAATCCTCACCTCAGCTGCTGCCAAGTGGAGTTTGCAAGTTGTCTGTGGTTTTTTGTTTACTCCTGTTTGCCTCACATCCCTCTAAACCCCTCTTATTCACGTAATTATCCAAATTTAAATTTTGTTTTTGTATCTGTTTCAAACGTTTCCTTTGGCAGCTCATAACATGTACGCACCACCCTCTGCAAGAAAGGTCCCTTTTAAACCTACCCCTCTCACATTAAACTTAAGCACTCTAATTTTTGGTGCTCTTTTCCTGGGGGAGAAAGACTGCTTTCATACTTCTCTTGAACTTATGCAGTTCTCTAAGGCCCTCCCTCATTTTCCTGTGTTCCAAGCAATAAAGTCCTGGCTTGCCCAACCTCTCCCTATAACTTGGGCCCTTGAGTCTTGGCAACATCATCGTAACGCTTCCCAGCTTGATGATGTCTTTCCTATAACAGGGTGATTGAAACGGTCCACAACACTCCCCAATCCCCGGGCCGCGGACTGATACATTGCCGCGAAGCATGCAAGGGTGCAGCGGTGGCCACAACGCACCCAGCACATCTTTAAGAAAAAAGCCAAAATAGACAAGCTAATTAATTAGGTGCCGCCCGGCACGTAAATGTCGGCCCAGATCAGAGACGATTGCTGATTAATTAGCTTGTTTATTTCGGCTTTTCTCTTAAAGATGTGCTGGGTGCGTCCCGGCCACGGCTGCACCCCTGCATGCTTCACGGCCCAGTATCGGTCCGTGGCCCAGAGGTTGGGGACCACTGCTCCAAGTGCACCATCGCCAGCATCTAAAGATGTAAAAATCAGCTTTATTTGTCACATGCACATCGGCTCTTCGAAAAATAAAGTGAAAAGCGTTGATTTGCGTCAGCGACCAACACCGTCCGAAAATTGTGCTGGGACAGCCTGCGAGCGTGTTACACTTCACAGCATGCTCACCAGCCCTAACCATGTTTGGAATCTGGGAAGAAACCCATGTGTTGACGCGGAGAGCATACAAGCTCCTAATAGACAGCAGCCAGGCGCTGAAAAGTGACTGCTCTAGTCATTACTCTCGTGTGCTAATGCAATGTGGAGGTAAGGGTTAAATGGCCACTATAAATTGCCCCTGGTGCATAGGTGAATGGTAGAATCTGCGGTATGAGGAATGATTTGATGAGGAGGGTGAGTAAGATAAATAAAAGCTACACCCACAAAATGTTGGAGGAACTCAGCAGGCCAGGCAGCATCTCTCGAAAAGGGTAAACAGTTAACATTTCAGGCCAAGGCCCTTCAAGATTAGAAAGGAAGGGGAGAAGTCAGTAAGAAGGTGGGGGGGGAGGGGAGACAATAGACAATAGGTGCAGGAGTAGGCTATTCAGCCCTTCGAGCCAGCACCGCCATTCACTGTGATCAAGGCTGATCATCCACAATCAGTACCCTTTTCCTGCCTTCTCCCCATATCCCTTCACTCTGCTATCTTTTAAGAGCTCTATCTAGAAAGTGGAAGAAGTACAAGGTGTTAGGTGATAGGTGAAACCAGGAGAGGGGGAGGGGTGAAGTAAAGAGCTGGGAAGTTGATTGGTGAAAGAGATAAAGAGCTGGACAAAGGGGAATCTGATAGAGAACAGAAGACCATGCAAGAAAGGAAAAGGAGTGGAGCACAACAGGGAAGTAGTGAGCAGTATAGGAGATGAGGTGAGAGGGAACCAGGAATGGGAACGGTGAAGGTGGGGAGGCAGTTATCAGAAGTTTGAGAAATTGATTTTCATGCCATCAAGTTGGAGGCTACCCAGGCAGAATATAAGGTGTTGCTCCTCCAGCCTGAGTGTGGCCTCATCACAGCAGTAGAGGAGGCCGTGGACTGATATATTGGAATGCGAATGGGAAGTGGAATTGAAATGGGTGGCTTCAGGGAGATCCCGGTTTTTCTGGTAGGCTTGGTGAAGCAGTCTCCTAATGTACTTTGGCTCTCACTGATGTACAGGAGGCCATATTGGGAGCACTGGATATAGTGGGTGATCCCAACAGACTTCCATGTGAAGTGTCGTCTCACCGGGAAGGACTGTTTGGGGCCCAAAATGGTAGTGGGGAAGGAGGTGTAAGGGTTAGTGGGACACTTGTTCTGCTTGCAAAGACAGTACCAGGAGGCAGATCAATGGGTAGGAACTGGACAAGGAAGGAGTCGTATAGGGAGCGATCCTTGCAGAAAGTGAGGGGAGGGAAAGATTTCCTTGCTGGTGGGATCTCAATGGAGATGACGGAAATTAAGGGGAATTATGTGCTGGACATGGAACTGGTGGGTGATAAGTGAGGACAAGAGGAACCTATCCCTGGTGTGGCAGCAGGAGAATGGGGTGAAGGCAGTGTTGATGGTGGAAGCAGGGAAGCCCCTCTCTTTGAAGGAGGACATCGCGTCCCATTTCTATCTCCTACCAAGATCCATAAACCTGTTTGTCCAGGTAGACCCATTGTTTCTGCAATTTCCAGCCCCACCAGACTTGTATCTGCCTACATCAACTCTGATGTCTCCCCCCACACCCCACCCCCACACCCCCGTCCTGGTTCAGTCCCTTCCTACCAATATCCGTAACACTTCTTGATCTTTTCATTGACTTCAAGTTCCCTGACCCCAATTGTCTCATTTTCCACAATGGATGTCCAGTCCGTTTCCACCTCCATTCCCCCATCAGGAGGGCCTTAGAGCTCTCGGCTTCTATCTGGACAACGGACCCTACCAGTTTCCCTCCTCCACCACTCTCCTCTGGCAAGCGGAACTGGTTCTCACTCGCAAGAATCTCTCCTTCGGTTCTTTCCACTTCCCTCAAACCAAAGATAAAGCCAATGGCACTCGCATGGGTCCCAGCTAGGCCTGCCTTTTTGTCGGCTACGTGGAATAGTCCACGTACACTGGTATCGTTCCCCAACTCTTCCTACGCTACATCAACGACATAGATTTCCAGCATCTGCAGATCTTCTCATTGAAGATAAATAAAAATTTGTATTAACATAGTATTGGAGTGAATGTGTAAGTATAGTCAGCATTGAGCACAGTGAGCGGAAGTGTCTCTTTCCATGCTGTCTCTTTCTGGCTCTACATGAGTCAGCAAAAGTGGAGCCTAATTAATATATAAAAGCAGTGACATAATAATTGGATACTCTGATTGCCAAAGTGTAACAGGGTTAGAGAAGCATATCGAATCGTAGTCAGGGAATTAAGCTGAAGTAACAGGCTGCTGGAGGAACCCAGAAGACTGAGCAGAATATGAGGGATGGGGGTGGTGAAAGGAGCTGTCTGCATTTCAGGTTAACGCCCTGGATTACAACACAGATGCGACTAGACTTTCTGAGTTTCTTTGCCGTCCGTTTGTTGCTCCAGATTCAAACATCTGCAATCTCTGTCTCCAAATTCAAACAGCTCTGCAGTTTGTACTGTAGCTCCATTAAAGAAATCTGGCATGCAGGCAGTAATGTCAGCGATAAAGGAAGATGTGTATGTTTGTGCACTTACAAAGAAGCCTTGTTCCCTCAGAGTCGATGGACAATTGCAGTGAGAGCTCACCCTTCACTGTGCCTGGGTTCTGCTGTCTGTGTGGGGAGCAGCCAAATTCCTGGCGAGTTTTTAAGAATTTCTCCCATAGTTAGTCCCACCAGTGACAACTATGGGTCCCTTTGTTTCACACCGGTTCCCTTTTGACCTTGGGCAAACAATTTGAGAACTGCAAATAGGGGAGTGGGGTGGTGTATTTGAGTTGGAGCCTTGTCCGCTCTGCACATTCTTGAAGTCCTCATTATTTCTCATTTTGTTGTTTGCTTGAACTTTGTGGGGCCTGATTGCTTTTGTTTTTGGTAAGGGGCAAAGTTCACCAGGGGAAATATAGACCAGCCCTAAACCTGTGGGTCTCAGCCAATATCATGCAGCGAAGGAAACCCACTAAAGTCTCCAGTCACTCACCGGCTTGCCCTTTCCATGGCTTGTTTTACCTTTTCTATTTGTTCACTGGTTACAAGACATCATGCCCAAAGGTACCCAGCCTGGTCGTGCACCTATTTTCTCAACCCCTCTTCACTGACTTCCCTGAAGTAATAGTAAATGCAGGCAACACACTAAAAGCTGAGTGGGTCAGGCAGCTTCTATGGAGGGCAGCGGACAGTTGATATTTCTGGTCAAGACCCTCCATTTGTGCTATCTGTCTAATAAGTGCGATTGTGTACAATGTTCATGCCAATTTGACTTGCTGCCAGTGAAATGCTAGTAAAGTATATTTTATACAGAAAAAATGCAGAGAACATGTGCAAAGGAAGCTTCCATAAATATCAATCAGACAGTGATCAGTTGGTCCACTGTTCAGAGGTGTGCAAAGTCAACTTTATTGTCATATGCACAAGTATGATGCACAGGTGCAATGAAAAACTCAATTGCAGCTGCCTCACAGGCACATGGCATCATATAAGCAGCATTCAGAAGATAAACATTTATGTATATATTTTACAAGAGCATGATTAGCGGAAAAGTGAGCAAACCGAGTCCATTTTGGTCCAAAATGGTCACAGTGTTGCTGAACTGCAGTGGTTAGGGTTGTGCCAGCTGGTTCAAGGACAGAATGGCTGAAGGAGTAGAAGCTGTTCTTGAACATGGTGGTATGGGACTTCAGGCTTCTGTACCTCCTGCACGATGGTAGCTGCGAGAAGGTAGCATGGCCCAGTTGGAATTCTTTGAGGATGAATGTTGCCGCTTTGAGACCGCTGCTCACTGAGATACCACTGATGGTGGAGAGGGATATGCTAGTAATTTATTGAGTAGAACTGGGCAAGCTGAAAATATTTCCAGGAAATAGTCCCTGGGTCCAGCAGATCTTTTGCCTTCCTCTGAGAGAACAGACAGTCTTGGTGTAATGTTCCAGTTGAAGTATGGCACCTCTGGCTGTAAAGTACTTCTTCACCACCATGTTGGGGTGACAGCTCACATGTTACACAGATCTTAAAAATGGGAGTTGGCCAAGCTGTTAGGCTTAGTCAAATAAAATTCGTTTCCATAACCTACACAAAAGCAACCTTCATAATGACTTGAGTTGAATTCTCTTCTGTTTCCTTAAACAGAGTATTCATTGATGAATACTTTAAAGCTGCAACAGTCCTCTCCCAATGCAGTATTTAGAGGACACAAAAGAAATGGCTCCACCACTGAAAGTGGGTGTGTTGATTTGGTTGAGATTTTTTCATTATATGTAATGCCCACTTGAACGATATCACATTGCTACCCTAACTCACCCTCATTTGCCTGGCACTCGGTTATTATCAAAACAAACCTGCTGCCTGACTTTTGATCTAAACCAGGCAATGGCCTCTTCAAAATTGTCTATTGTCAAGTGCACAAGTATATGTATGCACAGATATAATGGAAAAACTTACACCAGCATCACAGGCGCATGGTATCAGATAAGCAGCATTCAATGGAGAAACATGAGCATTGACTAGACACGATTTTACCAGAAAGGAGAAAAAAAACTCTCAAAGAACTTTTGTGTGTCATAGGTGCCTTTTATCAAAACGCAAGTCACAGCTCCCTGAAAATGCTGACATAATTAGATAGTGAAGAAAGCATTTAGCCTGCTTGCTTCATAATTGGGGGTTGGGAAATAATTCTGCAGCTGTGGAAGACGCAAGTATGGCCACACTTGGAATATTGTGTCCAGTTCTGTTCACTGCACGATGGAAAAGGATGTGGTAGCACTAGAAAGAGTGCAGAAAAGATTCCCCAGTATATTGTCAGGAATGGAAGGATTTAGTTATAAGGAGATATTGGACAGACGGGATTGTTTTCACTGGAGGGGTGATCTTAAAGTGGTCGATAAAATTTATGAAGGTCATAAATAGGGTTTTACAGTCAGTCTTTTCTCCCCAGGGTAGAGGGGTATAAAACTAGAGCAAGTAGCATTAAGGTGAGAAGGGAATACTTAAAGGAGACATGAGACAAATTTTTACCCTCCTGCACTTTGTGGATGTGGAACAAGATGCAGCAGAAAGTGGAAGCGGTAGGTGCAGGCACAATGCTTAAAATGCACTTGGATTGGATAGGGATAGAGGGATATAGGCTTAATGCAGGCAAAGGGGATTGGGATTTAATCCTGACCACACTTCGTGTTCATTTTACCCGTTCTTCCTGTGAGTACATGGGTTTTCTCCAACTGCTCCAATTTCCTTGCATTATTGAGTTGGTAGATCAAATGACAGCTGCAAGTTGCCCTCTGGGGGCGAGTAATTAAATCTGGGGAGATGTTGTTGGGAATATTGGGAGAATTGGATTAGTGAAGGTCAGTGCAAACAGCAGACTTAAGGGCTGCTTCTTTACTCTGTGAGTATAACCAGCTTTTGCCCCTGAAGTAAATAGAGGACTTAAAATCACTCCAGCAATAAACTTTGTAGTTGCTATTAATATAAATGGAAGGTCAATAACTTCTTGTCCCTTGACTGGTTCTCTCAAAAAGAGACAGTCTGATTCATCCCACATTCCTGGTCTGTTCCCATTCACTCTGACTCAAACGTAAAATAAGGTACTCAGACGTCAAATATGCACAAAAATATTCTTTCTTATTTCCCTTCTGGTACATTAACCATGGTTAAAATAATTGACTACTGAGCTGCTTGGCAATGGAAACAGTTTTCACTGTTTTTTCTTCGCCCTTTTTTTGCATTTCTATTTCAACTTCCCTCAGTCATTCCTGCTGTAAGGAAAACAGCCAGAGCTGCTCCAACTTCTGCCCAACCCGCTGAGATGAACTGAGATGCCCTTCTTCACGTAGTAGGTACCAGTGTTTCCTGCAAGTCTCCGGCTGGTTTGCACAGCCCAAGTATTCTAAACACTTGTTAAACATGTCATATCAACTTGCATTGCTACCTTTTAAAAGCATTGTGAATTCTACCTCTGCCCCTGCCACCCAACCTACTCAATATCCTTTTGCTCTTGTGTCCCTTCCCACCCAAGTAACATTCAGGCTATCCTGCCTTCAGAGTATCAGAGGCTGAAAGGCAACCTGATGAGAGGTAGAGGCAGGGTAGATAATTAGTCTTCAAGGATGGATACAGCAGAGGCTAAAGCTTTAAGGTGAGAGAATAAAAGTTTAAAGGGGATTAACAAGGCATAATTAATGCCCTGCCAGAGGAAATGAAAAGCCTGTATACGATTTGGATGAAAACTTGGGTACAAACAATGGCAATGTTGTGGATAGTACAGAAGGTTATCAAAGGATACAGCAGCATATATACCAGTTGGAAATATGGGCAGAGAAATGGCAGATGGAATTTGATACGGATATGTATGAGGTGTTGCACTTTGGAAGGTCAAATGAAAGAGGAAAATATGCAGTAAATGGCAGGACCCTTAGGAGCATTGATGTACAGAAGGAAATTGGGATCTAAAAACATAGCTAACTGAAAGTGGCAACTAAAGTACACAGACTAGTACTGGTGTACTTGTCTTCATCAGTTGGGTGTTGAGCATAAAGGTCAGGAGGTCATAGTTATACAAAACATTTGGAGCATTGTATGCAGTTCTGGTCACCCATAACAGGAAGAATGTGAAGTGCGGAGAGGGTGCAGAAGAGGATGATGCCATTAGCTACTGTTTAAGGAGAGGGTGGACAAACATAGATTGTTTTCTCTGGAATGATGGAGGCTGAGAGATGACCTAATAGAGACAAAAGCAGGATAAATGGACAGTCTTTTTCCCAGGGTGCAGATGACAAATATTAGAGGGGGTGGGGGTGAGTTTAAAGGAAATTTTCAAGGCAAGTTTTCTTGCACAAAGAGTGGTAGGTGGAACAGGCATAAATGGAAAGTGAAAGCAGGTACAGTAGTAGGGAATGGACCACTGGGAAATTAGAATGACCAGCTTGTGAGGAATTATTGCTGATTACAGACAAGTTGCACACAGCATAATCCCACAAGATGCACAGGGAAGTGAGATGTGTTTATATTGATTCTCCATCTCTCACCTGAAATGGACCTGTTTTCTCACACTGTGTTCAGCATAATTTCCTTATGCATTTACTTGCCTTATATGTTCCAGTAAAAGGCAATTCAAATCGTTTGCATTCAATAACCTTGATTTACATGGTGCTGCAAAATTAAAACACTAACTAAGCCACACAAGGAGATTCTGCGGGAGCTGAACTAAAGTTTAGTAAAAGGGGTAGGTTTCATGGAGTCACTCAAGATCTGAGGAAGATAGTTAGTAAAAGGGCTTAAGCATAGCTGGTGAAGGTGAATTGATCCATTTTAATGATGTACAAGAGTCCAGTATTAAAGGATCACAGGTGTTTTAGAGAAATTGAAAGGGCTTGAAGAGTGACCTAAAAACTAGGTTGCTAGTTTCCCAATCAAAGTAAACAACACTTTCTTATTAATAGTTTTAGAGAAGGAAGACATGAACATTTGTGTGAATTATTCTCTTTCAAAATTCATTTTAATGTGTGTTTTGTGTGTATTGAAAGTCAGCCTTTCTGGAAGTGAAGAATAAAAGTGATGACAAGGGAGAATGGCTTGAAACATATTGTAATGCAGGGGTTGTAATTCTCCTTCCCACACCAACACTTGGGAGTATCAAAGTACTTTTGTATTGTGCAGTCATTTGAAATATGCCACTAAACCCACAGATTTAAAGAACACAAGCACGCAATAAAACAGGAGCAGGCGTAGACCAGCAGGCCTCTGAAGCCTGCCTCACCATTCAGTATGATCTTAGCTAATCTATGCCGGCCTCAACTCTTTTTTTCTGTGCCAGTTTCTCATAATCCTCCATTCCTCGACCTTTCACATATTTATTTATCTCTTAAATATCTTTAATGATCTGGCTTAAATCACCCTTGAGAGCAGAGAAGTCCAGAGATTCACCATGCTCTTAGAACCTCAAATTTATACCACTCTATCCTCACAGCCTTGAAAATGCTCCTATTTCAAGTAATGGGTAAGTCCTTGGAAAATTCCCATTCTTCCTTTGCTGATTTAGACAGTACATTGACAATACATCCCATATTGCACCTAGCTATTGTATATGGAAAGAATCCCATTCTCTCTCCCTCAACCCCAAACACTGAATAATTAGCTGGAGGAAGATGCACAGTTTACATCTCTGCCCCAGTTCAGACTTGGCACTGATGGCTGAGAGTGTGGCTTTAATTCAACCTGTCTGCTGCCAGTTCTCAAAGTATGGTGCCCTCGTCTCCTTCAGCCATGATATTGAGTGCAGGAGTTCGGAGGTCATCTTGCAATTGTGCAAATTGTTGCCTGGGCTGCACTTGGAGTACTGTGAGCAGTTCTCATTACCATGTTACAGGAAGGATGTGACTAAGGAACAGAGCGTGCAGAAATGATTCCAAAGGACGATGCTGGGACTAGAAAGCTTGAGATTATAAGGAGAGACTGGATAGGTTAGATCTGTTTACCCTGGAACATTGGAGGCTGAAGCGTGACCTTGTAGAAGTTTATAAAATCATGCAGGGCATAGCAGGTAGATTCATGGTCTTTTTCCCAAGATAGTCAAAAACTAGAGGGGGCAGGCTTGAAGTGAAAGGGGAAGGATTTAAAGGCGATCTGAGGAGCAAATTACTCACAAAGGGTAATGGGAATATGACAAACAGTCAGAGGATGTGGTAGAGGCAGGTGTGATTCCAACATTTAAAAGACATTTGAGCAAACACAGCCAAATGGGCACAGCTCAGATAGGCTCCTTGGTCAGCCTGAACGAGTTGAGCTCAAGGATTTGTTTCTGTGCTGTATAACTCCATGAATCTAAGTCTTTTTAGCATATGAGTCACAGTCTATTCCTGGCAATTTTTTCTGTGCAATTTTTGGGTTTGCTACTAGAAACCTGACAATTTGAATCACTCACTTAGTTCTTGGATTTATTTCCTCCTCTAAGGACTGGAGTTTTATTTGATTTAGTGGTTCTCGACTTTTAATAACCATGCATGTGACGCACTTTGGCTATTTATATGGAGATGGTTTGCACAGCAGTTCCTTTGGGAGCTTGTTTTCAATTATGCTGCAATCTAACTTTACACCTCTAAAAATAAACCTGTAATCACCAGTGTTTGCTTGTTAATTGAGAATTACCATAACATGGTCCCTTAGGTACAATTTTACCAGAAACCACGAGGCTTTGATGTATTTGACATGACCTCATCACTGGAAACCGAAAGATTCCCTTTAGCTTCATTGCGAAGTAGATCTGCTTCTGAGTGGAACAAGGGAGAATGTTTCTTTTCCTGTGCTAAAAGAGATTCAAGATTATAAGAAGCTAAGGAATGGGTCTGATGGGAAGGCTCTGAGAGCCAGCATGAACCCAATGGACTGAATGGCCTGCCTTTGTGCAGATTATGAAAGTACAAGTAATAAAGGATGAATGCCCGATGGAACCAAACTTCAGTAACAAAAGTCAACGCACTGACACATAGCGCGTTGGCACTTTTCACAAATAATGAGAATAGACTATCCCACTTTTTTTTTCTCTCTATCTCAGCGACCCCAAGCCCAGCTGAAGGGTCTCAACCCAAAATGTAAATGTCCATCTCCCTCCACAGATTATTGACCTACCGGGTTCTTCCAGCTGCTTGATTATTTTTTGAAACCAACCCCCTCCTTTTATAGGGGCAAGTTGCTGACATAATGAGACTACAAGTAATAGAATTTGGAGCAGCAAGCAATCTGCTGGAGGATATTAGTGGATTAAGCAGCATTTGTGAGAGGAAAGGAATTATCAATTGTTTGTGGAGCTAACTGTTAAAGCTTGTTATGCCATTTAATAAAATCAGGACTGATCTGCTTATGGCCTGGGCTTCACAATCCCATCTACCTTCAATAATATTTCACCCTCTTGCTTATCAATAATCTATCTACATCTGCTTTAAAACTTTTCAGATACAACTTCCACTGCCCTTTTTCAAAGGAAAATCCATGGACGCGCAAGAGAAAAATTTTGCTTTTCCCTTAAATGACTAACCCCTTATTTTTCATCAGATGCAAATTTACAGGACCCTTCTTCCAAAGTCCCAGTGGAGTAGTGCCCTTTTGCATGGGCCTTGTCACTAGCTTTTATAGTTTAGGGGGATATAGTTTCAAATGTGTTTTTAAACTCTTTCTGCTCTCCAACAATTGCTTCAACAGCAAGGGTTATATGTGTATATTTCTACATATATATATTTTTAAGGTCGCTACCATCGTGCCAGTGCCGAAGCATTCCACTGCCACGGGCCTGAATGACTTCTGTCCAGTTGCACTCACCCCCATCATTGCAAAGTGCTTTGAGAGACTGGTTCTATCACATCTGAAATCCTCTCTGCCCACTACCCTGGACCCCCATCAATTTGCCTATCGCACCAACAGGTCAACAGAGGACGCCATCTCCACAGCACTTCACTCTGACCTGACCCACCAGGACAGCCCCACTCTTACGTCAGAATGCTGTTCATTGACTTTAGTTCGGCATTCAATACTATGATCCCCTCCAAGCTGATAGCCAAACTTCACTAGCTTGGTATCAGGTCATCCCTCTTCAATTGGACCTTGGATTTTCCGACTAACAGACCCCAATCAGTTAAGTTAGACAACCTCTCCTTCTCCACTCTCACCCTGAACACCGGCGTGCCTCAAGGCTATGTGCTGAGCCCTCTTCTGTACTCCCTTTTCACCTATGACTGCATTCCTGTACATGGTTCTAACTCTATAATCAAGTTCGCAGACTATATCATGGTTGTTGGCCTGATCAGAAGGGATGATGAGACGGCCTAAAGGGACGAAATCCAGCACCTGGCCGCGTGGTGTACCAACAACAACCTGGCCCTTAACACCCAGAAGACCAAGCAGATCATTGTGGACTTCAGGCATGCTAGGAGCCACACTCACATCCCCACCTACATCAACGGAGCTGTAGTGGAACGTGTATCAAGCTTCAAGTTCCTCGGTGCCCACATTTCTGAGGATCTCACCTGGTCCCTGAACTCCTCCATCCCGATCAAAAAGACGCAACAGCGCCTTTATTTCCTGCGGAGCATCAAGAAAGCTCACCTCTGTCCCAGGATACCGACGGACTTTTATTGCTGTACATTGAGAGCATACTCACCAACTGCATCTCAGTGTGGTATGGCAATTGTCCTGTATCAGACAGCAAAGCACTCTAGCATGTGGTGAAAACTGCCCAGCGGATTATCGGCACCCAATTGCCCACCATGGAGAACATCTACCATAAACGCTGCCTGGGCAGGGTGAAAAGCATTATGAAGGATGCATCTCACCCTAACCATGGACTTTTCATTCTCCTCCCATCTGGTAGGTGCTACAGGAGCCTCTGCTCCCGCACCAGCAGGCACAGGAAGAGCTTCTTCCCTGAGGCTGTGACCCTGCTGAACGTCACATCACAGCGCTAAGCAGTATTGCATCCGTATTGTACTGTCTCAGTACTTTTACATTTGTGTGCTGTAGCACTTACTTTTTATTCACAGTTATTTTGTAAATAACACTATTCTTTGCATTTCTGGTTCGATGCTAACTGCATTTCATTGGCTTTGTATCTGTACTCAGCACAATGACAATAAAGTTGAATCTAATCTAATCTATAGGACACTCAAAGCTGCTATGCAGGTTGACTCTGTGGTTAAGAAGGCATACAGTGCATTGGCCTTCATCAACTGTGGGATTGAGTTTAGGAGCCGAGAAGTAATGTTACAGCTATATGGGACCCTGGTCAGACCCCATTTGGAGTACTGTGCTCAGTTCTGGTCGCCTCACTACAGGAAGAATGTGGAAACCTTAGAAAGGATGCAGAGGAAATTCACAAGGATGTTGCCTGGATTGGGGAGCATGCCTTATAAGAATAGGTTGAGTGAACTCGGCCGTTTCTCTTTGGAGTGACGGAGGATGAGAGGTGACCTGATAGAGGTGTATAAGATGATGAGAGGCATTGATCTTGTGGATAGTCAGAGGCTTTTTCCCAGGGCTGAAATGGCTTGCACAAAAGGGCATAGTTTTAAGGTGCTTGAAGTAGGTACAGAGGAGATGTCAGGGGTAAGTTTTTTTTTACACAGGGAGTGGTGAGTGCATGGAATGGGCTGCCGGCAGCGGCGATGGGGGCAGATACGATAAGAATCTTTTAAAAGACTCCAGGATAGGTATAGGCTTTGAAAAATAGAGGGCTGTGGGTAACCCTAGGTAATTTCTACGGTAAGGACATGTTCGGCACAGCATTGTGGGCCAAAGGGCCTACATTGTGCTGTAGGTGTTCTATGTTTCTATACCGACCCGCCCACTAAAATGGTCTTTGCGAGTTGAGCCAACATCCACACATGCGGTAGGAGCACCCTGAGCATATGGGCTGCACTGTTTCAAGAGGGCAGATCTCTACCATCTTGAAGCAATTTAAGAATTGGTCAGGATTTGTTGGCAACACTGACCTGTCTTCACCTGTCACCTTCCAGCTAGCTTCTCCCCCCCACCTCGCCACCCCACCTTGTTATTTCTGGCCCTTTCCCCTTCCTTCTCAGTTCTGAAGGAGGATTTCAGCCCAAAACATCGACTGTTTATTCTTTTCTATAGATGCTGTCTGACTTGCTCAGTTCTGCCAGCATTTTGTGTGTGTTGATTTGGGTTTCCAGCATTTGCAGACTTTGTGATCTCAAAAATAGAGTTCTTTACCTTCAAAGTGGAAGACGGGTTAGCAAGTAGATGTCCTGTTTCACAATGGATGCAAGTGGGAGAGGCACCGAATTACATCCTTGCTCCTTCAGATTTTTAGCATCTGCAGTCTTTTCTTTCATAAAGTAAAATGTTATGGCTGTTATATTATGAGCCATTGTAACAGTACAATGGCTTAATAGTACTGTATGAATAAATACTTTGTCCAGTTCCCTGTTCTGTTCTGCTAATTGAGCTCATCCCATTGCATTATTGTAATATTAACATCCTATATAAAAGTAAATGAAATCACATTTGTTTTATTTTAATCCCATGAACACATGAATGCTTTCTACTCATCAGAAACCGTGCTTCACTGCTTGCTCTTTCACGGGGGTGTGGTTTATAGCCAAGCCTCTGCGGCTGAATGCTGAAAAAATAGCTCTCAGTACTCCCCTGTCCAGTTTAAACTTCAAATTAAGCACCACCTCTGATTAGCCAGTTCTTGCCCCCACCTCCCCCAGAAATGTAGGAGGTCACCAATCTTTCTCCACAGATGCTGCACTTTGTTTTTATCTCATTACATTATTAGATTTATGAATCTCTTCTGGTTTTATTGTAATCTGATCATTGTTAGCAATGAGTAGATGTGGACTCTAATTCAGTTTTTATGATGTGCTCTAGTTATGATCGCTCTTTTTAGTACTTGGGTGATTTTTCAATCGGGGCGGCCTGCAGATAATGAATACTGAACTGAAATGTGCCTTCTGATTTTCCGTTCTGTATTCTGTTATCGTTTTGTTGCCTTTGCGCAAATTTTGTTTTGCACGTGGGGGAAGGGGTTTTGACACTTGATATTTTTCTTTGAACAAACTGGTGTGGTGCTTTGTTTCGTGATGGTGGGAAAGATTAATTTTAGGGTTGTATACTGTGATAAATAATGTACTTTAATCTTTGAAGTCATCCTCAAGGACAGTGGTTATCGCAGATAGTGTAATGCTATTGTAGTGGCAGCAATCGACATTCAATTTCTGCTGCTGAGCGTAAGGAGTTTGTATGTTCTCCCTGTAATTGCCTGGATTTCCTCTGGCTGTTCTAATTCCCTCCCACATTCCAAAGATATACGGGTTAGTAGATTAATTGGCCACGTGGATGTGATTGGCTGATGCGGGATCATTTCTATGCTGGACTTCTAACTAAAAATAATGAAGCCCAAATCGGTCAAAGTATTTGAGTTCATGACATTAGGAATTCGTTATTAATTACAGATAAAAGTCGAGATCAGTCGCACAGTCATAATTAATATGACTGTACCCAACCTCATCCTAATTTTATGGAGTTTGACCCTTTATTAAAAATTACATTGTTTCTAATCAGTTCAGTTTGTAACTGGTAATCAGACTAAATGAAATTAATTGATTAAAATTTTCTCTTAAGTGTTGTAGTAATTATATTTGCTTTGGTTGGTTTAATGCCTGAGAGAACAGCTATTGTCATTGGTCTTTGTGAGTGTATTATCTATCTTACCATCTCAGCTGGGGCTTGGTAACTCCGGCTGTTGTACTAGCTACTAGATGAGCAGAGAAGGTTTGAGAGTCACAGATCGGGATTTTGTTCTTTGGCAAGTGAACTAATTGCCCAATCTGGCCCACAGTGTGCATTGAACTTCACTTCTGTAATTTAGTTTCATTTGAAGTTGATGGAAAGTCTCTCAGTAACACCCACAAAATGCTGGAGGAACTCAACAGGCCAGGCAGCATCTATGGGAAAAATGTACAGTCGACGTTTCGGGCTGAAACCTTTTGGCAGGACACTTGAAGGTTTTCAGCTCGAAATGTCGACTGTGCTTTTTTTCCATAGACACTGCCTAGCCTGTTGAGTTCCTCCAGCACTTTGTGTGGGTTGCTCGGGTTTCCAGCATCTGCAGATTTTCTCTTGTTTTTAGTGGCTCAGTAATATTGGGCAAGGTCTTGCTGTACAGAGTCCACTGGCCACAGCTTTGCCCAAGCTTGTATTTGCCTCATCTAACTGTGGTAGGTTAGTCTTACTGACATGATCCCAGTAAGGCTGGGTTCTGCAGGATCCCAGAATGGTTGAACTCCAATGCCAGGTTCTGTGGGATTCCAGCAAAACTGGTGCCTTGGCTGGGTTCTTTGGGATCCCAGCAAGATTGGGCTCCATGCCAGGACTCTCCAAGGTTCCAGCAGCTCCCTTGTATTCCATTTTTCTGAATAACCCTCAGACTCAACACCATTTCAGTAGCTTAATGCTGGCTATTCCATTCCAAATCACCTACACTACCCAGTACGATCCATTCCTGAACCTACAAGGGTGGGATCAGCTTCTGGAGAGCTTGGGGGAGGGGGCTTCTCTTGACAGTGCTGATCATATGTAGGTAGCAGCTGTAGCTTCCCATAATCTTCTATACATTCATCTCCAGGGTTGAGTAAAGTAGGTGTAGTGAGGTAAGATCAACGGGTTAATAGCCAGAGACTTGACATAACATATCACACAAACCTGTGCATTAGTTAGCAGCACCTTCACAAGTCTTGATTAATTTTTTTAAAAATCTTTTATGGATGATATCTTGGTGGGATGGAATATTCATTCTTCTGGGTTTTGACATTTCTTCAATTCTAATGATAAATTTGCCCAATAGTTTTCAGAAGTTTGTCACCATTATTTCTTCAAAAAATCGTAGTGAAAAATGTGCTTAAAATATATTTAATTGTTTAAAAACTTAGCTTTATGTAACAGCTTGTGAAATAATTTGGAATGCCTTTATCAAATTTAGTTGTAATTTTAAGATGTTATAGTATAAGCCATTTTGTGCCCTGCAAATTCCCACAAATTGTGAAAATTGTTTTTTTTTTAAACTTTGAGACAAAAATATTGACTAGAACATGAAGGAGGAAGCTTTCTTGTTTTTTTTTGCAAGTATGCCATGTGATCTTCCATTTAATGAGAGCAGGTAGATTCTCATTTAATATCTCACTTGAGGAACCGCACTGTTGAGAGCCCCTGAATCCCTCAACTGAGCTAATGGAGCCTCATGCACTTGGATCTCTGGGGTGTGCTTTGAATTCACAACCTGCAGTATAGAGGTCCATATTTGCAGACATCTCCAGAGCTAATCCTGATCTGTGTTTTTTTTAAAACATAGAATAACTTCCCTGGTGAAATCTTTCCACTGATGTTTGAAATCTTCATACTACCAATAAGCTGACGTGCCAGCTTTTCATTACTACTGAAAACCTACACTCAACAATTCAGAAACGGCTTCTTCCCCTCTACCATTAGATTTCTGAATAGGCCATAAATACTACCTCATTATTCTTTTTCTTTCACTACATATCTTTGTAATTTACAGTAACTTTATTGCCTCAAATCAACAGATTTCACATCATTTAATTCAGTGATATCAAATCTGATTCATCTAGCCAAAAGAAATGGCTTGGCTTACAGTCTGGTGAGCTGAGCTTTCTTCAGTTTGTTTAGCTTAGTTTGTTGGCTCTGTAAGGGAGCCGATTAACCTAATTGTGGAACAGTCTTGGGAGCTCTGTTGTTAAAGAAAAGGATGTTTTTGTCTTCAATTATGGCTAATTAACCTCTGCAGGGAAGAAGCTCCAGAGATCCAAACGGTTTTCCCTAAGATCGGCCTTTTGCTGGGCATTCCCATAGGATCAAGGAAGAGACTACAATAATGCATTTCCCTGTGAATGAGTCTGCAAGTATAAGTTTAAGGCATAAATTAATAGTGTATCATGAGGACAGTCTCCACAGAATGCACCACTCAAAATTAAAGTTAAGTTTATTGACATATGCACAGGTGCAATGAAAATTTCACTTGTGGCATCAAAGGCACACAGCATCAGATGCAGTCCATTCACTAGAAATATACATTATAAATTACTTTTTCCCTTTGCTATGTCAGAAGTTACATAATTGGGACTACATCGCAACACAAGGAGACTGAGGGGTGATCTGGAGGTGTATAACATCATGCGTGGCACAGTTAGGGTGAATGTGCACTGTCTTAGTCTCTGCCTTGGGAGATCGAAAACTAGAGGACTTGGGTTTAAGGTAAGAGGGGAGAGATTTAATAGGAACCTGAGGTGCAGCTTTCTCGTCCGGGGGTAGACCGTATATGGAATGAGCTGCTGGAGGAAGTTGTTGAGGCAGGTACATTGACAGCATTTAAAAGGCACTTGGTCAGGTCCATACTGTAGATGGGAAATATTTAGAGAAAAATGGGCAGATGGTGCTAACTTGCATGGGAATCTTGGTATGGACCAGTTGGGGAAAAGGGGCCTACTTTCATGGTTTATAACTCTATAAGGAGAAGCTTGTCCTCAGGGGGTGCAGTTAAGATTGTAATAGCAGTTGGTATGATGAGGCATAAACTGGAAAATCATGAACAACAAGTGATGGGTGGGTGGCTTATTGTGTGGAAGAGTGTGGTCAAGTTGGATAGAATTCAGACTAAAAAAGTACAGTATTCACTGTCTCTGTGTTGCAGTTTAAATATCTTTACTCTGAAACTGAAGCCCAACTTAATGCACACATTGTATACAAACCCCAATTTGTACGTAGTTCAATGCAGTAGTATCTACCTCTGTTGCAGCTTTCGCATTGGGAAATGGAACAGATACTTCTGGGCTTATTCACTTGTTATCAGAGATGTTCAAAGGTTCCTTTTATTATTAAAGTATAGAACTCTGAAAGTATTCTTCTCCAGATAGCCACAAGTCCAAGAGAAAAAAGAAAAGAACAGCAGTATGATCATCAACCCCCAAATCACTCCTCCCTGCTCACAGACGGAACAGGCACATTGACCCACAGATCCCCCTCCCTGTGTGCAAAAATGAGAAAGACCAGACAAAAAAAACACAGAATATATTAAAAAAAAACTATAACACTGGGGGGTGGGGTGAGGGGGCGGAGTCTATAGTCCAAGTCCTTATCCAAAATGCAGAGAACCTGGATACCATTATCCAGGCCCAGCAGCAGCCCTTTCCCTCTCCATTGTGGAGCGATCTCACCTACAAACAAAAAGCAGGTAGTCAACAGGCTCCAACAGTATTTTTTCTAACAAGTTAATAATGAAGTTTATAGGTTTCCCCATCACCCTAACATTGTTTACTTACTGTGGACTAAGAGGGAAACCTATAATTTTCATTGTAAATTCCTTGGGAGCAAAACACATCATCTCACATGATTCAGGAGCTAATTGGCCATTAGAGGATTTGCATCAGTGCCTTGAGCATGTCTCCCTGCCTCACTCGTCAATAGATTCTGGGATAGGCTAAAACCAGGGTGACCACGGAATAAGCGGTAAACTAGGTTATCTGATCATTGAATAGGAACCATTAGAGAGTGAGAACATAGATGAAAGAAGGTAGTAGTTACAAAATGCAGATATGCTCGTCAGTCAGTGACTTCCCCCCTCCCCGTTCTCCCTACAGTTCATCAAGCTTCTTTTGTCTCCTGCCCAGATCTGAGACAGAGTTTTCAACCTGAAACCTTAGCTCTGTTTCTTTTCCCACAGATGTGACCTGACCTGAGTATTTCCAGCATTTTCTGTTAGTATTTCAGGTTTCCAGCGTCTGCAGTCTTGATTTTCAGTATTAGATTCCATCTGGTTTCTGTCGTAATGCTGGGCATGTCGGAGGACGGAGGGAATTACAATATGGGCATTGTCCACATGGTGGAATGAAAGTGTTGCCAAGAGCAAATTCAGTTGAAGGTTTGCTTTAGATTTGGATACAGTAACAGGCTCTTCCAGTCGAACAAGCCTGCACCACCCAATTAACCCACTAACCCAGTGGTCCCCAACCACCGGGCTGCAAAGAATGTGAGGAAACGATATGTTTTGGTGATATGAAATGATACGAGTCAGCTGCACCTTTCCTCATTCTCTGCCACACACTATTGAACTTGAGCACCACCACCTGTGCTCTCCCCCCGCCGGTGGGCCGGCCTGCAAGAATATTGTCAATATTAAACCGGTCCGCGGTGTGAGAAAGGTTGGGGACCCCTGCACTAACCCATACATCTTTGGAATGTGGGAGTAAGCAGATCACCCACCATTCACAGGGAGATCATTCAAACTCTTTACATACAGTAGTAGAATTGAACCCAGGTTCCTGGCACTGTAATAATATTACCCTGCTCCTGCTATGCAACTGTGCTGCCTTAAGGTTCAGGTCAATTTTGGACTATCAGTTTAAATACATGCTGCATGTATTAAGAGCATTATGTAGAAAGCAACTGATTCTGTCACATTAAATAAATGTCAGATGCAAAAGCCTAAAAGCACATGCCACCAGGCTCGTGGACAGCTTCTACCCCACTCTTAAAAGGCTATTAAATAGTTCCCTAATACGATAGTCTTTCCAGACCTTGACTCTTTTTGATCTTGCACTTTGTTTACCTGCCCTGCACGTTCTCTGTAGCTGACACACTTCTTACTGCTTTGTTATTGTTTTGCCTTGTTCTACCTCAATGCACTGTTTTAAGATCTGATATGTATGAACAGTATGCAAGACAAACTTGTCACTGTATTGCAGTACATGTGACAATTGTATTCCAATTCCAATGCCAGGGTGCTGTAGCTTCACAGAGTAATTCGGTATGGGGACAGACCCTTCAAGCACAGGTACACTGAGGTACAGGTATCATGAAAAACCTGCTTGCAGCAGCATCACAGGTATGTGAGATTCAGACAACATGCAGAATGTAAGTTACACAAGACGATGAAGAGAAGTGACTGTGCAAGATACGACATTGCACAAAAAAAATAACACAAGTAGATACAAGCCCATGGTAGTGCAGGAGGTAGTCCATAGTTTTCCATTGCTGAGGTAAGGTTAATGCTGTGTGTGTTGGTTCAAGTACCTGACAGTTGTAGGAGAATAGTCGTTCATGAACCCTGTGGGTGTGGAACTTCAAGCTTCCACGTCCTGCCCACTGTAGCAGTGGGAAGATGGTACAGCCCAAATGGTAGGGATCCTTGGTGATAGATGCTACCTTCTTGAGGTAATATTGTCTGTAGATGCTGTCAGTGACAGCAGGACTGTGGCCATCATGGACTGGGCACATCTGTCCCATTGTCCACTGCTTTCCGCAGCCTTCCTGTGTTCCTCCGTGCTGGAATTGCCATAGCAAATTCAAAGACCTTCTGCTGCGAATGAGCCTTTCAGAGACGTGAATCTTGTGGGGGGGGGGGAGGGGAGGGAGTTTTGTCTTATTTCTACATTTCTTCTTTACTGCTGAGCTGCTTGTCTGAAGCTGAAGCTGTTGCATGATTATCTGTTCCATCAAGGTCAATGAGGAAATTCAGTAAGTCCTCTTCCATTTAAACAGTGGTTGGTTATATTAGAATTATGACAAACATCATTGCAATTAATTTGTGGCTTTCAATATTATTCTTTCAAGGCTTAACTTTTCAAGCTATAATTCTCCATTAACACCTTTGTGTTAGTAGCACACAAAAAAAACATGAGTTATATATTGAGCAGCACTATATCTTGTATGTTTCTTGTTTTAAATCTTAGTGTTTGTCAGGATAATTATTGAATATTCATGAACTGTGATTTTTTTTTTGTGCCCAATGCCAGCATTGGAAACGTTAGACTTGAAATTCAGTCCATCTCCCACAGCTTTACTATTCAATATGTACAAATCTCAGGGTCGGACTACATTCATTGGAACAAATATCAAAGTTCAAAGTACATCTATTATCAAAGAATCTATAAGTTATACAACCCTGAGATTTGTTTGCTTACAGGCAGCCACAAAGTAAGAAACCCAAAAGAACTCAATTTAAAAAATAATAAAGACCAACATGTGATGTGCAGAGAAAAGGGAGAAATAAAAATGCAAATTATTCAAACCATAGAAGCAAGTAACAATATCCTGAACCAAATTGAGTCCTTGGACCCAGACCCCAGAGTAGGCCCAAGGCCTTTATCAGTCCATCATATTAGCATGTGCGGAGCACAGCAGTCAAGGTCAGTCTTCATCGCCTCAGCGCCATGGAGAGAGGAGTGAACATCATGGGACAGAATTGACCTTTGTGGAGTAGTTATATTACCAGAGGCCTGGACTAGCAGTGAACTGAATTCAAATCCCACCAAGGATAGCTACAGATTACATGGTAGGGTGGAGATACATCTCTACCAAAGGAGGGCTAGGGTACTTCATCCCTTCAGCAGTCTGTAGGTCACCCTTGGGCAAGGTGTAGCAATGCTTAGCCCCCGATCAGAATCACGTGAACCATTGGAGCAGGACGTTGATGGTCGTAAGTATGTGTAGGTAGTGTATATCGCAAGTCTTGGTTATGCAACTACTTCTGCTGGGCAGACGAAGGTAAACGGCATGGCTCAGAGTTTTGGTGAGGTCAAACCTTATGCGTTCAATCCACATAAAAAGATTGTCTTATATTGGGAGAAAAATACCGAGTTTTTGCATTGTCCCACCTTCCTTCCACAAGTTTTTATGCAGTTGAAAACTTTGAGCTTGGATTAATTAGAAACGAACAGTAGACACATAAAATATATTTTTCTGGTTTATTATGTACTTGGTGTAATTTTTTACAATATTAAAAATATAACAAAATATTAAGGAGCTTTTACAAATCTTTTATAGTAATTTATTAAATTAATACAAATGTTTGTATTTAAGCAGTTGCGTAGGCAGGAAATCTTCAGCTGCATAATATATGAATCATTGTCAAAATAAAGTGCATTTTAATGTGCATTTTACTGTATAAACTTGCATTTATACAGCGTGCTTATTGAAATGGGTGTGTCCTAAATGCTTCGAAATGTTGCTTCTGTTGAAAGATTTGACAGTTTGTCTATTGAGTTCCCATAAGTAGTTGGAAGTAGGTGACCAGATCAACTGTTTTTAGTGATCTTATCTGAGGAATAAGCATTGAGCAGGGAGAAAGCCCGCCTGTTCTTCATCAAGGTGTCCACACAGTAGATCTGACAGAGCTGTGGTGTTAGATCTCATCCAAAATTCTGTATCTTGGATAGTGAAACAAGTCCTTGGTACTCCAGTGCTAGTGTCCAGGCAGATTACATGCCCAAATCTATACTTACTCAGATATTTACTCTGGAACCTATAATACCTGAGCCACCAGATCCCAACTATCTCTTTAATGGGACAATAAAGTGGACTTGCCTATTGACAATTCCTTTCCTACAGGAAAGGAAAGGAGGGTTACGGGCTGAGTGCAGGTCAGTGGGACTAGGTGAGAGTAAGAGTTCGGCACGGACTAGAAGGGCCGAGATGGCCTGTTTCTGTGCTGTAATTGTTATATGGTTATATATAATTCCAAACTAAACTTGCTGGATCTTGTGGGCATTCACAGTAAATAGAGAGAATCATAATAGAATCAATGAAAAAACGCACGAATAAGATGAATAAACAACCAATGTACAAGAGATGACAAAATGTGCAAATACAAAAAGAAAGTAATAATAATAAATAAGCAATAATTATTGAGAACATGAGATGAAGAGTCCTTGAAAATGAGGCCATAGGTTGTGGAAGCAGTTCAGTGTTCGGGTGAGTGAAATTATCCTCTCTGTTTCAAGAGCCTGATGGTTGAGGGATAATAACTATTCCTGAACCTAGTAGTGTGTGTCCAAGGGTTCTTGTACCTCAATCCTGATGGCAGTAGTGAGAAGAGAGCATGGCCTTGGATGGTGGCAGTCCTTGATGGAATTTGCTTTCCTGTGACAGAGCTCCTTGTAGATGTGCTCAGTGGTAGGGAGGGCTTTATCTGTGATGGACTGGGCCGATTCCACTACTTGGGTCCAAGGAGAATCTTCAGAATTTTTCAAGCTGAGGCCAGTGGAGGCTTGGTCATTGAGTTCATTTACAAGAGAGGCTGGGCTTATGTTTCACCACTCCCCTTCTCTTCTTTATACTGGTCAGCTCACCTTTGCAACATGACTGATGCAGAGTTTTGACCCAAAATATCAAGTATTCCTTCTCCTGCACCCTCACATCTGCAGTGTTCCTCGAGCACGTTGTTTGTTGCTCCAAATTCCAGCATCTGCAGTATCTTGTGTCTCCAGAGATTGATAGGTTTCTGGATGTTATCACACTGTGTTAATAGTGACAAGGACTCAGGTGGGGGGGGGGGCGCGGGTGCGGAGGGCAAGGTGGTGGAGTTGCTCATGTGTCCTTCACGCACTTTGTGCCTACATTGGCCTTCTCAGCTGCCTCTCGTGGCTCTGATGATCAGTGATGTTTAAAAACAGTTGAAAGCAATTTTAAAAGGCAAAGCATTAGAAGTGGGCCTGTGGGATTAATGTGGATGTGCTGAAGGGCTGGCATGGATGTGGTGGGCTGAAGGGCCTGTCACTGTGCTCTGCCACTTTATTTATTTATTTTTTTAATTTACATGATAACAGGCCCTTCCAGCCCAACAAACCTGCACTGCATAGTTACATCCATGTGACCAATGAATCTCCTAACCCGTGTGTCTTTGGAATGTGGGAGGAAACCAGATCACAGACAGTGGCAGAATTGAACCCGGATTGCTGGTGCTCTAATAGCATTATGTGACCGCTACATTACCATGTCACCCCAACCTGATGATTATTATGTAAAATAAAGACTCATAAATTAAATGCATTAATTAAAGATTCCAAATCACTTACCTTCTCTGTTCGTTTCAGAGACTCGTTGCAATTGAACACAGCTGTGCCAAATCCTAGCAGAAAGCTGCATAACTGGATACAAAACGCATCCAGCCCCTTGGTGCAGAACAGTCTCCGTCCTCTCCTGACTGAGCAGGGATGGGATGGGCTGGTGGCTGGGTCCAGTCCATCCAAACTTCTGTATTACAGTGTGCATGACCAGAAAGCAGAGGTGCATTAGAAAACAGTGCTAGCCAGCAGTTGTCCAAGGACATGCTAGCTAGCCATTAGTTATTTTCTATTTTGTGGCAAGCTGTTTTCCTAGTTGGGGACGTGCTGTAAACATATAATCCAGTTGCCTATATCCTAAAATATCTGAAGTTACCCCTTGGGCTTAGAAACCAGAGTTAAATGGACAACTTTGTGAATATTATCATAAAAGAAGCTTGATTAATCTTCTGAAAACCATCCTCTGACTAAATATTTGTTTCCTTACTAGGTCTTTGTATCAGCTTTTCAAGCATCAGTGCAATGATGAAGTGGTCGAGGCAGAATGGTTGTCTTAATGGCTTTACAATCAAAATGCGATTTCTGAGTTTGTATTGATTCTTGACCTGCTCATGTAAATGTTGAGCCATAAAACTTGCCAGTTACAAGGGAAAAAAACTCTATTTCTCCTACCAAAAACTGATCTAATTTTTATTTTAAACCTCAAACTGCTCTATAGGATCCAGCTTGACCACCAACAAAGAACATTAACCATGTTCTGTCACCAAAACCCCCGCTTTGTTTCATAATCAATAACCTCATTCAGTCAAACAAGGCACAACTGTTGAACCATATTTAGTATGCTGCTGTTTTGTTACTGTGCCGAGCCTCAAATAACGTGTGGACTTCGCTGTTCTTTCAGTTTGCATCTGATAAACTTATTTTTTAAAATTGTGTTAATATTTCACATGGGTTTAATTTTCTTAAAAGAAAGGGTAGGATTAATAGAAGATATTATTTGGCCTTTGTAGTAAAACTGAAAATTAGGTTTGCTCTAATACTGTGGAGTTGGTGGCAAAATAATAAGACTGCCTTTGTGAAAAACAGCATTGTTCTGGGACGCTATCTGAGAAGCCCACATTCATTACTTGTACTTGTTGTTTGCAGCAGAGACAGATGTTACTCAGAACAATGGGTCCCCCTCACAGCAGAAGATGGTGGCGACAGGCTCCAAGAGTGCAGAAGGCCCAGAGGATGCCAGCACAGCTGAGCCAGCTGTTCGCCCCCACTTGGTCCGCCTCTTTTCTCGTGACGCGCCAGGACGTGAAGACAACACCTTCAAAGACCGCCCATCAGTATCTGAAGAACTCCAGGCCATCCATGAGGATAGCTCAGTTCCTGTGGTGGAACCACATTTGATGGAAGTGCAGAAACTGAGCTCACAATCGTTAAGTAGTTCGGACAAGAAGGGGAAAGAAGCAAAACAGATGGCGTCGGCAAGCACCTCAGACCATGCTAAGCAAGCAGGAGCCCATTCAAGGCAGAGAGACTCTGGTCTACTTGACCAGCTGGGAAAATTTTTTGGACAAGAAGGATCCAGGAAAGTACCTGAAAAAGGAAAGGTGAGCTCAGAGGGATAGAGGACTGAACAGCTACTTTAAACCCCTCAGAAGAGGGTTCTGCAAACTGTTCCTGAGTCAGCAAGAATTGACATAGCTGTTCACTCACTCCAAATTCTAAATGGGAGCTTTTAATTATAACGATTCCTGTGTTTTCCATTTGTTTCTTTAAGTGGCTTGCTTGGAATGTTGAGAGAATTAGTAGTGTGTTACTCCTCCTTTTGCAAATACACTCCTGTTTAATATGTAGATATTAAAATAGTTTCTGGTGAAATGGCATATATTGCAGGGTACTGGGAAGTTCTGAAAGAAACAAAGCCTAGACTTTTGAGGATCTTCTGGTATATGGGCAACTAATTTGTAAAAAAAAATTATGCAAAGAGTTTTACAAATCCTTGCTGTATTTGTTGTTGATATAGTATTATTATAACTGTAATTGTCATTGTCTCTGGATGTTTGATAATGCTGGAAATCTGCAGCGAGTTAGAATTACCTCTGCAGTTAATATCCTTCCTTGGATGTGATCAATGCCATTTTAACTTTGGTTGATTGGCTATCAATCTCCAGAAGAATCAACTGAGTGACTTGAATCTCCCATGTAGATTGAGATAGAATTGGGCAATGCTTTAATGTCGCTGACTCTGGAGAGAGAGTGATAGATCTCCTACATGGAAGGATATTTTTGTGACTTTGCTCTGATCGGTTTATAGGATATCGTCGACCTCACTGGAAGTGCTATTCAAATTAATCGATTAATTAATTGGAGTCAGTTGCAGTTTTGTAACTGGCTATTTATTGGACCTTCTTAAAAATTTCTAAAAAATCAGACAGTTTTGACTCAACATGATTCATTTTGATATTCAGGCATGTTTTTTCCATTGCTGCTTTGTACAATTATTGCAGAATTGAAATGAAAGCTCAAAGTAAATTTTATTTCCAATGACCAGTGGTCAAACTTATAGTTACCACTGAACAGATAATCTCATGTAGCTTTGTGTACTCCATGTAAGTCAGAATTGCCCCTTTCTTTTCTTATAATCTTTTTTCCAAAGAATACAATCCAAGTGGAGACTGCAAAGGATCAAAATAGATGTCCTGCATATCTTGCGCATGAGTTTGTGGCAACAGTTTGCCATCATCGCTATTGCCAATGATAGTTGTTTTATTATTCCTGGAATAAATATGGACTGCTGAACAAAATATCCTACACGGGATTTTTGTAAAGTGCTTTTGAACTTTGTCAAAGCCAGTATTAGATTTGAACAAGAAGATTGTAAATGTTACTCTATCTTGCAAAATCGCAATTGATTTGGATAGCAATGACCATGAAATCCTGCTAAAATTCCTTTTGGTGAGGAAGCTGTGAATTTTCTTTCTCCATCTATGTACAGTATAAGAAATGACTTGTCTGGTTTTCTTTTTAAAATATTGCATGTTGCATTGTCCTTTAATGAAGGCTGCAGATTAATCTATTTATAGATTTTGTTTTAAGCTCTACGGTTAGGATAAGTACAAAGTTAAACAAGGTTTCATTTGCACTCTACTTAATTAGAAGCTCTGAGGTGAGAAATCTCTTTGCTCAGGGTTATAAATCTGTGTAGCCTTCTACTCAGTGCTATAAATTCACCCTTACTGAGCATATTCAAGAATAATGGGGTCTTTGGAAATACAGAATCAAGGGCTATAGAAATTGGACAATTCGAGCAGAGACCCTAGTCTAACTGGATATGGGAACAGTACTAATGGTCTATTCCAGCTCTTGTTTCTGAACATTCTTGTGTTAGTCCTGTTGGAAAGAGAATCTAAGTACATTACATAGGAGTAAGAAGTTGTCAAGGTAGTAGTGAGGTACATTGTATTGTCTTTGTGGCACAGCAAAGAACATAAAAGGAGTTGTGGTATGTGTTCCAAATGACCCAATGCAGTGAGATGCTTCATTCAATTCATTGCTGGTAATAACAGCAGAAGGGTCTATTTCCTAGTCGTATCCAGGAGGGAAGGAACTCCCTCCTCCCTATAGGTTCAAGAGAATATTCATCCAAGAAAAGTATGAAGCAATCTTGTGATTTACTCAAGACAGGGGAATTGATTATATTATGTGATTTATTCAAGACAAGAGTATTGATTATATTATATTCTAAACAATTCCTCAGGCAGGGAAGTGTAGACTACCATCAAAAGTGAATGTAGAGCACGCTTTGCATCTGGCATTGTTCCAGGAGCTTGTACTTAATACTGAGGAATTAACTGCAGCCATTGCAAATCTGAAACAAACAGGAAATGCCCAGAAGTCAGGCAGCATCCGTGGAGGAAGAAACAGTTAGCTTCTGTATTTTGTTCATTAGAACTGGGAGATGGTGGATGTTCCAGAATAGAGATAAAGTGGGAGCAAGGGTGGAGAGAAGGAAAGGGAAAGTTTGTGATAGGGTGGAAGGTGGGAACTAGCAATGATGAAAGGGGCAATGGAAAAGAAGCTGGTCTTGGAACAACTTGGTCTGGAGCAGGTGACAGTGGGAGTAAACTTGGGGCCAAGTCATTGCCTGTCATGTTTTGCTTTGTGAACCTATCTTGATGCCCAGTCAGAGCCTCTTCGCACATTGAGATACCATCCAAAGTTGCATTTGCTTGAGGACCTTTTCCACCTTCCCCTGCTCTTGTCAATTTGCATTAGTTCTAAAGCTTTTGCCATCCCATTAACCCAACCCACGGCAGAAGATGCAGCTGCCATCAGTTCTTTGTGCGAGATGTACAGTGACATTAAACCCAATTTACAGCAAAGCAGATTCCTTGATGGAACAAAAGTAGCTGCCTGGAATTTCGACGCCCACAGCCTCGTAAAGAATGACCACTGAATTTCTCTCTCTCACACACAGAGAAATTGTTCAAGCATACCATCAATAAATTTGCATTTATTTTTGCCAGTACAGGGTGCCATTTTATTCAATAGTGGATGGTAGCATTGTTTTCTGTAGGAGTATTGTCACAACACAGAGAGTGACACCATGGAATAATATGTCTTTATATTCGGCCTGTTAATCAAGCATTTTAACAGAGCTCAAATTCCTCTGTGTTCTATGCGCAGAGGATGACTGAATCACCCTTTCAACCAGCTTGTCTCTGGACTGGAAGAGTGGTGCAGCTGGTAGGACCGCTCCCTCTCAGCGCCATGAGTCTCGTGATAAAGAAGTACAGAAATACTACATTTGTGTAGAATGACCTGGATCCTGCCAATTCAATAGGTGGTGTACAAGCTTTAGGGTAAGCATGCTGGTGGATGGTTTCCCACAGCAGGTTTGATGTGACCTGAGCTTTGTGGAGCTGCTTTTTCCATTACTGCCTGGCTGATGTCCACACTTGATTATACAGTATCAATGCCATTGGCTGTCCTTGGCTTTATATAGGCATCAAGACGCCTAGCTGTTTAACTTGGGATCAATGCCAGCAAACACCTTGGGTCTCTGCTTTGTCACTTCACCCCTGCCTGAGAACAACCAATCTGCCAGAGCATGTGCCATACTTCTCTTCCCCTCCCCCTTCTCTCTTCAGTCCTATTTTACCCTGTTTGCTGTTCTAAAACTCTCACTAATCTGCCCAGGTTTTCTCCTCCTGTATACTTCTAGTCTTTGTCTCCCAAATTTGAAGCAGTAAAAATAAACATAATCATATCAAAGTTGCTGGTGAACGCAGCAGGCCAGGCAGCATCTCTAGGAAGAGGTACAGTCGACGTTTCAGGCCGAGAACCTTCATCAGGGCCTGACGAAGGGTCTCGGCCTGAAACGTCGACTGTACCTCTTCCTAGAGATGCTGCCTGGCCTGCTGCGTTCACCAGCAACTTTGATGTGTGTTGCTTGAATTTCCAGCATCTGCAGAATTCCTGTTGTTTGCGAAAATAAACATAATGTTACAATACTTAAATGTGTGAAAAGATTGTTGTGGAAGTTGCTATGGAAATGCAGGTTATTTGGCCGCACCTTCATTCTACCTTCAACTAATGACGATTAAACCCCCCCCCCCCCCCCCCCCGTTCTCTGTCCATAGCATTCTTGGACTTGCACCATCTGCTGCCTCACCCACTTACCTGCCTTTTATTCAGTCACTGCTGCCAACCCTGCCTCGTTCATGAATCTGGGTGTCAACTTCCAGCTGTGCCTGCTGGGTTTGGTCAGGAAACGCTGGCACAAATATTTCAACCAGGTCTCATCGGGTAGAATTTATTGGAGAGTGGGGAGAGGAGAGGAACTGAGAGAGTTGGGGTTTGAGTGTTTTGTTCTGGAAGACACTGTGAGGATACAGAGAAACAGGGCAGATTAATTCCATCTCTAAGCAAAACAAAGACCTGCAATGACCTAATATGATTTTTATTTTGTAATTGGTTAATTATTGTTACCTGTACTGAGATAAAATGAAAAGCTTTTGTGTGGTGTCAAGACAGGCTGTTCAATAAGTACATGAAGTAATAACAAAGGGAAAACAAAATAATGCAGAATTTAGTGTTAGAGTTAACAAGGAAGTGCTGTGCAGGTAGACGAATAGTACAAGGGCCATGATGAGGTTGACCAAGAGACCAAGAGTTTTCCTTTATAATACAAGAAATCCATTCAAGTCTCATAGCAGTGGGATGGAAGCTTCCTTGAGCCTAGTGGTAAATTCTTGTGCTTTTGTATCTTCTGTCCAATAGGAGGGGGAAAAGAGAATTGCCAGGGTGGAAGAGGTCCTTGATTGTGTTGGCTGCTTTCACAAGGCAGCAGAAAATGTAGCGAGCCCATGGAGAAGAAGGCTGGTTTCCATGATAGACTGGGCTGCATCTCTTGTAGTATGGGGCAGGGTACTTGACATTACTAAACTTGTGCATCTCAATAGGGCATTTTCTTTAGTGCACCAGTATGACTATGCAGCTTCCTAGGTCAAAAGAAACCCAAGAGTAATGACCATAAAATGAATCTGAATTGAAATCAAAGATCAAATGCCTTGCTGGTCTTCACTGTGCAGAAAACCCAAGGAACAGTACTACCTTAAAAATTCTCCCTTTTAAAGATGTCTGTCAAAAATGAATATAATGATCTCAACATGAATGCCGTATAATGCATGGCTTTGTATGAATGTGATCATCTTTATATTGTGTAGATATTCAGTAGATAAATTGCCCTCATGATCTAGCAGATAATTAGTATTTAAAGATTACAGCCTTTCTGTATAGAAAGGCCAGACCATTCATGTATACTTTCCCTTCAGTATTACAAGATACACTGTAAACACAGTACAGTCAAGCAAGATCTACTCTGCAAATTTGGGAGTGAGATTGTTGGTGGAATTGATGATCTAACCATCATGATTTGGGACATAAAACTAGATTGATTCTTGTACCATCCTTTGGGTCTTGTTCTTCAATTTTTTTAGATCAGCTGTTACAGCCACCACAGCCAAGAAAGCAGGTGACCAGAGCTCTGAGTCATAAGCTTGTGTCCTCATCCCTCTGTAAGTGGATGCTAGGAAATATTTAGCAGCAAGGTCATCTCCCAGGTAACGGTAATTGAGACTGCTGCTTGGCCTGTGGAGCGGGAGTGAGATAGGAAGAGTGCGCATTATTAACCTGGAGCAACACACTCAAAATGCTGGAGGAACTCAGCAGGTCACGCAGCATCGATGGAGTGGAATAAACAGTCACTACTTTGGACGAAGACCCTTCATTGGGACTGGAAAGGAAGTGGGGTGAGGAGGTGGTGTACCAGCTGACAAATGAGAGGTGAGACCTGCCAGTTGTACTCCTTCCCCTCGCCCACCTACTTATTCTGGCTTCTTCCTGCTTTTCCAGTCCAGATGAATAGCCTCAGCCCAAAACATTGATTGTTTATTCCTCTCCATTGATGCTAGCTGAGTTCCTCCAGCATTCTGTGTGTTGCTGAGGAATTCCAGCACCTGCAGCATTGTTGACCATGCTGTTTGAGTAACTCGGTGGAATCTTTACCCAATCACGATTCTTATGCCAAGTAATCCAGATTTATGGAATGCTATGTACATTGATCATATGTTTGGTATTTACTTACATGCAATCAATAAAATGAATGGTACTTTGAGTTATTTTCAAAATGTGTTGTTTCAAACATTATTATTGCATCATTTTCTTCTGTGGCTGAAAATTAACACTAACATGTAAGTAACATTATCCTGCTGATTATCAGTGGATGTGGCCGAATATGTCACATGGTGATCGTGGCTTCAATATCATTCCGAAATACATTGCAAAAACATAATGTAAACTGTTGTTAATTGCTTACATTAAAGTCTAACTTGGGCTTAACCATTGTACACATTTGCCTGTGCATTGGTGTGTGTTTGCACATACTTGTCTCTCATCTGTATATGTATAATGTTGGATTTCTGATGTTAAGCTACCTACCACATTGTTTGGAAGAAATTATTGTCTTTTGGTAATCCACTTTCTGAAAAGATTGTAGAGCCGCTACTATTATCGAGGTTGCTCTGCCTTGGCTTGATCTTGGCCTTTTCTCGATGCCTTGATCTTGGCTCAATCTTGTCCCTAAATGTTGTGGGTTCAAATCCCATTTAAGATGCTTAACCAATCCAAGTATGGAGCCTGCACCGTCACAGGTGCTAACTTCGGACAATCTCTCGGGTGAGCACTGAAGTGCTAATCACAATATTTGACGATGTATGTTTATTAACAATTACCACTGAACTACGAGGTCTAAAACAGACTTACTGGTTTATTCTGTCGCTGTTATGGGATTCTGCTAAGTGCAAATTGGCTGCTATGTTCCTTAGTTATAATGGTGACTACATTTAAAGTAACTAATGCAGCATATGTGAAACATTTGAGGATTGGTAGATAGAGTTTTGTTAAGCTTATTCAGTTTTCACAATGAACAGTGTCTCCAATTCTGTGCCCAAGCTCTTTTTCCCAAACACCAACATTCATGCATCAGTGTGACATAGCATCATGGGCAGACCAAAACAACAAAGTGCTATATATTGGATGCTTTAAGGCTAAAACTATGGCCTGTTTGAGAACCATATCAACATGACAGAAGAGGTTGTGCTTCAAAAGAAGCAAGACAAGCTTTTATGAGAAAGGTGCTTGAGAGGTAAGGTGTGTGTTTTGGGAAAGAGACACATAGGACTGGCAGATGAAAAGATATTTGTTCCTAGTCTTTGAAAGGATATTGAGAGGGAACTTGGCAGTGACCAATCCCACCTTTACATGCTTCATCATATATGAGCTTGGTTTCAGACTGAACCCCCACATTACATTTTATGCAAACTCGGGTGACTGCTGGCAGACTGCACCGGAACATATGAGTTCAACAATTTCTCCCTTTTTTCAATATGTGGGCAGAAAAATCCCTTGGCAAAAATAGAGACCCGATGATGATATTCATGCTGCCTCAGTGTGGCAGCACAGCCTTTGGGCATCGAAGGAGAAGCCTTCAAACACCGGTCTTTTGTGAGCAGTGCGATTGGTGGCATTTCCCCAAAGCCTTGAGCTGTATGCTGCAGGCAGTCTAGATCTGCCCGATATCAGATTCCCAAAGATAACCTATTCCTCCTCTTCTTTGGCCACTACTGCTAATTGTGCCAATTCAGTGTGTCAGAAAGCTTTTTGATTCCGGCCCATAACCTAGTAATCTCATTAGTGTGGTTACCTATTGTTTGAACAAGATCTTCTAGAGCTCTACACTGCCACTAGGGAATGTAATTTCAAGCAACTAAGTAAATCTGGAGTTTAAGAATAGTTGTAGTAAGAATGACCATGGATTGTTCTAGAAAGCAAACTGGTCCACCAATGTTCTTTAAGGAAAAAAATCTGTCATCCTTAACAAGTCCGGCCTATATAATGCAGTTGGCCCTTAACCACTTGAGATGGCCTAGAAAACCATCAGTACAGGGACAGATCATAAATGCTGTTCTTGCTAATTATGTTCGACCAGCATGTGTAGGAATAAAAGATGGTGATTAATCTTTAGATCTCAGAGGAGGTGAATTATCTGTTTGTCAATGAGGTGTTTGCTTTGGGAATCTTTCAATTAGCATAATTTATTTGAGCTGAGTTCTCTTGCTATCTACTTAATATTGTGAAAGGTGAATTACACGCAACAGCTCAGAATTAAGAGAGTGAACGTAAAAGGCCTTATGGGTCCCTGTACTCTGACATTGTCCTATTATGCCTTCAACTCACTACAAGACACAACGGAGCTCTAGTTTGATCAAAACATAATAGAGAACTGTTAAATTCTACATACATGACTAGCATACTTGTTTGATGGATGGAACATGAGGCCAACTTCTGATTCCCTCAGCCAGCAGGTGAGTCCTTGTCTATGTCCCAGTGATTTCACTCTAGATTTGATATGTCATTGTATTCCCATTCTAAGTGTTCCTCTGATCATCCCCTCTTCCCTGTAATGTCACCATGTTCCAGCAGGGAAAGAAGCAATCTCCAAATGGGTGATCAGGTTATATAAGATTGGGGACCTAAGTGGCTTCATATCAAAGTGGCAGAGCCATTGATTTTTGATCAATCCAATTCCCTTTGTTCAGCAGGATGTGGGGGAGGAGGGCGATGGTTTGAGTGGAGATGTGTGAACTTGGCTCAACTCCCTTCAAATTATTCTCAAGAAGTTGATCAATATTGCTTTGAGCAAGGTGGGGACGAATACTTTCGTAGACATTGAGTGAGAGTAGCCAGTTCTATTGTAGTTTAGGAGATATCCCCTTGAAAGAAACAACGTTCTGAACGAGGGTTTGACGGGGAAGATGCTGACTGACTGTGTGATCCGGAACTGGATACAGAGCAACAAGAACAGAGGTAAGCTAATAATTTCCTGAGGTGAGGGAGGATATTCTGAATGAGATTTTCAACTCAAATTCTCTTCAAAGTTTTCAGGGATTGTAGATACTCTGTTTTTTGAGTGTACTGGAGATAGAAATCAGGGAACCAAATAGGAAAGTGGGGAAGAGAAACAGGATCAGCTGTGTTCTTCCTGGATGATTGAACAGATTCTAGAGCGAGTTCTATTCTGTTCATTTTGTTCTTCTAACTCTGTTAAAAACATTAACACACTTCATAATATGGAGATCAGTGGAATTTCATGTGGGGCAATAGGAGTTGGTAAGTGATTAAATACTCCATGAATATGACCAGAAGTTGTGATAATCCTCCATTAATTGCAAAGCTGACACTACAGACATCGTGCCATTATGTACTTGACTTCTGTTTACTTGGAATTAAATTTGATTAAATAAAGGGAGTGATGGTGCAAGGGAGTCTAGCCATTGCAACATGGAAATGTTATCCTCATTATACAGAATTAATGAAGGGTGGTGTTTGAACTCAAATTTTGGAACATTTTGGTCTTGTGGATCCAAGTTTTCATTCATTGACTTGCAGTCTATTTTCTGCTATGTAATTTATTGTGGAAATATTCCAGCTCATGCTCCAGAAGGATGAAGCTTCTTTAAAAAAAAAAAAAAAATTGCATTTTCTTTTTTATTTGGTTTTTTAAAAATCATGCATTGGATTACATTCATTCTAAATCAATTGCCCAAAGCATTTTGCTCCAAAACAAAACTAATTAAATCATGAACAAATGTGATGATATGTGGTGCAAAATTACATTGAAATACATTGCCAAAAAATGCCACTATGCAAATTTATTTATAGTATTTAAAACCAGCAGACCAGGCACTTCTGATGAAGGGTACCATACCTAAGATATTAACTATTTCTTTCTCCACCTGTGTGCTTGACCTGCTGAGTATTTCCAGAGTTTTCAGTCTTTATTCCTCACTGCCCTAGCCAAACTCCGCTGAAATGGCAGAAATGGAGAATGTGCCTGAACTTAAAAACCCATATAATGATTACTCTTTCACAGATATTTATAAACCAATCCATGATTTGTTAGTCATGTAGTAATGTGCAGAGTGAGTGACAATTGCACCTGAGTCAGATGGTTATACACAGAACACTTTTTGCTCAACACTGGACCACAAAACCATTTGCTGATACTCAAGGACAGTACCAAGGGAGTGCTACATGGAGGAGCTATCTTCTAACTCGCAGGTCAAACTATGGACATTTTTATTCTCAGACAAAAGTAAGAAACTCAACGCCATGAATTCAAAAGGCAGAGGTGATCTTGTTAATGCCTTGGTCAGCATCGATGTTGAGTTATCGCTCACTTAACATCAAAAGCATTTGGTTGTTTTTGCTATTTAATGGATCCTCCTTGCCATCTTCTCCTCCCTGTGATGACTACACTTCAAAAGTATGGTGCTCTGCTGTGAAAGTGCTTTAGGACATCCTCAAAAGGACATAGGAGTGACTATGATTGAGGAATAAGTGTCTGCAAATCACTGTTCCCACTCTTCCAAATCCTATCATGGGATCTTTAATGTCCACCCCAACGGATGTGGTCATGGTTTAATGTCATAGAAAAGTACTGTAGGAAAATGTTACCATAATATCTTTGAGCCGAATCCTGATTGCAAAATGGGCTTGGTATATAGTGAAATGAGTACCGAGTAGATCATGCTACTCCGGAAAGTTTAAACTAATTTAGCAAGGGGCTGGGAGCCAGAGAACCAGGTCAGAAAGTGGAGGGGTGGAGAGGTAGGTAAATGTCGGGGCCAGTAAAAACAGACAGGGGCAATGTATAGATAATATGGGGTGGTTAGTTTGAATTGTGTGTATTTTAATGCTAGGAGTATTATGGGTAAATATGAAGAACTTAAGAATATGGATCAGTACATGGAACTATGATGCTGTGGCTGTTACAGACACTTGATTGAGAAAGGGTGTTTAATGTCCCAGTGTTTTGATATTTTAGAAAAGATAGTGTGAGGTGAGGGGGGTTGGGGGGTAGGAAGAGAAGAGTTGCACTAATTAGAAATATCATAGCTGCACTCGGATGTAACAGAGGCCATTCCACTGAGTCTGTGTGCATAGAACCCAAAAATAGATGCAATGACTCTGTCTGCAGTACAATCCCATCACCCTAATCGCCAACGGGACATTGAGGAACAGACATGCAGGCAGATTAAGGAAAAATGTAACAAGTGTACAAGCAATAGGTTTGTTATCATGGGGGACTTCAACGTCCTTAATATAAACTGGGGCATTCTTAGTGCAAGAGGCTGAGATGAGGCAGGATTTGTTAGCTGCATCCATGAGGGTTTCTTAAATCAATATGTAAATAGTCCAACAAGAGGAGAGGCAGTACCAGATCTGGTGTTGGCCAGGTGACCAACTTTTCAGTGGATGAGCAGTTGGAGAACAGTGACCACAACTCATTAAGTTTTAAGATAGGACAAGATGAATATGGACCCTTGTGGGAGAGTATTAAATTTGAGTAGGAAAAATTACAAGAGCATTAGGCAGGAACTAGGGAGAACTAATTGGGAACAGCTGTTTTGGGCAAGTCCTCATCCAACAGATTTAAAGGCCAACTGCACAGACTAGAGGATGGGTGTGTTTCAGTCAGAAGGAAGGACGAAGATGGCAAAGTAAGAGAATCTTAGATGTTGAGAGAGGTGAGGAATTTAGTCAACAAGACAAAACAGAATTACGTAAAGCTGAGGAAGGTAGAATCAAACAGTCATTGAGGATTATAAAAAAAAAAACCCAGAAACAAACTCAAGAAGAGAATTTGGAAAGCCAGGAGGAGCTCTGAAAAGTCATTGGGAAATAGGATTGAAGACAATCCCAAAGAAGCCTCAGCATCACGTCCTTGCTCTTATATTCTAGTCCTCTCAAAATGAATGCTAACATTGCATTTGCCTGCCTTACCACTGACTCAACCTGCAAGTTAATCTTCAGGTATTCTGCATAAGGATTCTGAAGTCACTTTGCACTTCTGATTTTGAATTTTCTTCCCATTTAGAAAATAGTACACACCTGTATTCCTTCTACCAAAGTGCATGACCATTATATTCCATCTGCCACCTCTTTGCCCATTTTCCCAATCTGCAGACACCTGAACACTAACTGCCCCTCCACCTATCTCCATATTATCTGCAACCTTGGCCACAAAGGCATCAATTCCTTCATCAAAATCATTGACATGTAACCTGAAAAGAAGTGGACCCAACACTAATCCCTATGGAACACCACTAGTTACAGGCAGCCAACCAGATAAAGCCCCATCTATTTCCACTATTCCATTAAGCCAATCTTCTATCCATGCTAGTATCTTTGCAGTAATACCATGGGATTTGATCTTACTAAGCAGCCTCACGTGTGGGACCTTGTCAAAGGCCTTCTGAAAATCCAAATACACAATATCCATTGACTCTTGTCTATCATGCTGACTTTAGCCCATTTTGTCATGTGCCTCCAAATATCCTGAAACCTCATCCTTAAAGATAGACTCTAATGTCTTTCCAATAAGTGAAGTCAGGCTTGCTTACTTGGGTCCCTGCCGCCTAAGTGGAGCATAAGGCTTCGGCGAGAACAGGCACAGGCCAGGGTAGGTTCCAGTAAGTTTTTTGTTCAGATTGTCTAACGTAGAGAGAATGCCAGGCAGGATGTTGGAATGCTCCTCTTGCAGGATGTGGGAAGTCAGGGAGCCCTCCGGTGTCCCTGACAACGACACCTGCAAGAAGTGCATCCAGCTGCAGCTCCTGACAAACCGCGTTAGGGAACTGGAGCAGGAGCTGGATGACCTCCAGATCATTCGGGAGAATGAGGAGATTATAGATAGTAGCTACAGGGAGATAGTTACGCCAAAGGAGCAGAGGACAGGAAATTGGGTCACTGTCAGGCGAGGGAAGAGGAAAGGGCAGACAGAGCGGGGTTCCCCTGTAGCCATTCCCCTCAGCAACAAGTATACCGCATTGGATACTGTTGGGGGGGATGACTTACCT